>NC_138739.1:25493044-25910544 GCF_965113295.1 Leuciscus leuciscus | reverse complement strand
TAAGTGATTTGTTTCAATCTTAAAAATCATATTATCTCTCATATTATACACATCTTGGTACTCGTGCAACTGTGATTATTTTAACATTTAAAATATATATATATAATATATATATATATATATATATATATATATATATATATATATATATATATATACACACATACCAAGTTTAAGTAAAATATATATTGATATTATTATAATTATTATATAATATTATTATAAGCATTTTATTAAAATTATTATTATTATTATATTATATATTATTATAAGAATTTACTTTATGATATCATTATATACTCTCTCAATATATATACATATATATATATATATATATAAGTGATTATTATGTGTAAATAAAATGTAAATTTTTTACATAAAATGCTATTAATATAAACTGTATATATATTCTATTATTTATACAAAAACATATAAGTTCTGTACAATTGAAATGTAAATACTTAGCATAAATGTTAATCATTCAGTGCCATGTACACCTAATTTTACACCTAACCATTAAAGAGGGCCGACAAAACCACACTGCACTGTACCGGCGGATGCTATTTATTTGTGGTCTGGGTCACATAAATGAATCTCTCTGAATGTTTTCTCTGATGAAATATCTCTGCATGTTGCTGTTGCACAGAGGGGGTTCAAAGTTACAGGGCCTCGAGAAGGACACTCAAAACAATCTCACCTCTGCTTTTCTACCACACTCGTCCTCTTTAACTAGGGTTCACGACCTGTGTGTTCAGTCGCACACGAGTAACGTGGAGCGTTTCACGACTCTGTAATAATCAGTTCCTGAAATGCGCAATGCAGCAAAAGAAAGTTGAGTTAAGTGCTGCAAATGTAAGTTCAGTTAAGTGCACCTGAACCGATGTGGGACGTACTAGTGCGCCTTTGGGCTATTTATGCAACCCATCCCAACACCGTTTGCAGGTGCGCCCATGTCCGCTAGGAACTTGCTGACTCTTGTGCTAATAGACATCTTAATGTGGACATAAACTCTGGTACCTGCATTACGAAACGTCATTAAGACCCTTTTAGAGCTTTTATACATCGCAGTTCATAACTGGACACAATCAACCTTCCGACTTCATAATACAAACGTACAGGTTCATATTTCATCCCACAACTCGTGTTGAATATGAATGCGGAGGGTGAAGAGGGTCTTCTGACCTTTGAGGCACAGAATAAAACGTTTCGTACACCGCCAGCGGCCTCAAGAAGACGAAACGACCCTATTGTCCTCACGTTTTAATTAGGCGTAATAAAAGTGCGGGAGATAATGGATCCGTGTATTCCCAAGAACACTCGAGAGCGCCGTTATGGGTCTTACGCAACGACTCTCACTCCATCCGCGGCCCTTAACGTGTGCATTAGCGAGCTGAGAGCCCCTTCTCGCCACTGACCCGCTGAACTCGGACAGTTAAGTGACTGCGGCCCGCCGATGTTTGAAAAGACTTCTTCTCGAGTGCTTTATAATGGTTGTGGATATTATATTAGATGGAATTCTGTCCAGAAAGGGTCCTGTGTTTTTCCCACGGGAGACTATGAGGTTCACTTCTTGGCTGTGTAAATAAGGACAGTCCTTTGTTGATATCTCTGGGAATTGACCTTTTTTTGCAGATGGAGTACTTGAGCGTTTAGTACAATACGTAGAACTTTTCAATAAAGATGTTCATTTTTAGGTCTATTAGGTGTATGAATGTGCATTTTGAGTCAAGAATCTGATGAAAAATGCACTATGAAATGCATTAAATTGCTGAAAATGATAATCAAGAGAAAATAGGAATGTACTGTATTGGAAAACATGTCCATTAATAAAATGGATTTGCATTTGTTTTGTGCAAAATTTAGATTAAGTTTAAGTTTAATATATATATATATATATATATATATATATATATATATATATATGTACAGTACAGGCCAAAAGTTTGGACACATTACTATTTTTAATGTTTTTGAAAGAAGTTTCTTCTGCTCATCAAGCCTGCATTTATTTGATCAAAAATACAGAAAAAAAAGTAATATTGTGATATATTATTACAATTTAAAATAATTGGTTTTCAATTTATTACACTTTAAATTATCATTTATTTCTGTGATGCAAAGCTGAATTTTCAGGATCATTACTCCAGTCTATCACATTAGGCCTTCAGAAATTATTCTAATATGATGATTCACTATGTAAACAGTTCTGCTGCTTAATATTTTTTCATAACCTGTGATACTTTTTTAGCATACTTTGATGAATAAAAAAAAGAAAAGAAAAAAAAGAAGCAAATGTTTGAAAAACAGAAATCTTTTGTAACAACAATACTGGTCAGTAATTTAGGGTCAGTTTTTTTTAATTTTTATAAATCAATACTTTTATTCAGCAAGGATGTGTTAAATTGATAAAAAGTGATAGTAAAGAAGATTTATATTATTAGAAAATATTTGTTTTTTGAATAAATGCAGTTCTTTTTAACCTTTTATTCATCAAATATATTAGGCAGCAGAACTGTTTCCAACACTCATAATAAATCAGAATATTAGAATGATTTCTAAAGGATCATGTGATAGACTGGATGTCACATGTGACACTGAAGACTGGAGTAATGATCCTGAAAATTCAGCTTTGCATCACAGAAATAAATGATAATTTAAAGTGTAATAAATTGAAAACCAATTATTTTAAATTGTAATAATATATCACAATATTACATTTTTTTCTGTATTTTTTATCAAATAAATGCAGGCTTGATGAGCAGAAGAAACGTCTTTCAAAAACATTAAAAATAGTAATGAGTCCAAACTTTTGGCCTGTACTATACATTCATACTGTACATACATACATATAATAAACTTAAAATACATTTTGCACAAAACAAATGCAAATCCATAATGGACATGTTTTCCAATATAGTACATTCCTATTTTCTCTTGATTATCATTTTCAGCAATTTATGCATTTCATAGTGCATTTTTCATCAGATTCTTGACTCAAAATGCACATTCATACACCTACATGTAATAGACCTAAAAATGAACATCTTTTCTATTGAAAAGTTCTACGTATTGTACTAAACACTCAAGTACTCCATCTGCAAAAAAAAGTGTGTGTCTGTGTGTGTATTCTGTAGCCTAATTTTCTGTCATTTAAATATACGATTAATCGCATCCAAAATAAAAGTTTTTTTGTTTACATAATATATGTGTGTATACTGTGTGTATAATTACATTGTATATATAAATACACTCACATGCATGTATATATTTAAGAAAAATCAAGCGTAGCGTCAGTTCTGGCAGGTCACATTAGTCAAGCTCACATCAGCTGACCCTCAGCTGATACACGTCTACCTATAGGAATACTACGCCTCACTGTATACATGTATAAGCTCTTCAGTATCAGCAGCTATTGCGTTTCTCAGGAGCTATTACCCTCCTCCATCCCCAGCTCCTCCTCTTGTCAGTCAGGATTCGGCATTCTGATTGCTAATTAATGATTCTAATTAATTTGTATATGTACCATGACTTATCAAAGTACAATGGTATTATGGTCTGATAGCTTTAGCTACTGTACCATGTTTTTTTTTTTGGACAGAACATCAGCCTGCAACTTCTAACTCTGTAAAAAAAAAAAAAAAAAAAAAAAAAAATTGATGACACAGTTATGAATACAACAAAACTTCCAGCTTTCCCCTTGATTTGCATTTTCAGCATGAATCTCCCCCGGAGCAGATGGCCGGTTGCTACAAGAATCTGAGTGTTCGAGCCACATTTACCATCTCTGACATTATCTGGACCCGTTTGAATCACTGCCCCCAGTGCCCCGCTAACGTCCGAGCCAGTCCTGTCAGAAAGGACGCCCCTCATCTCTGTCCGCCAATGCCAAACGCCACAAAGCTCGCAGGTGGCGGGCGAACATCGATTCCAGCATATTGGCCGAGGATCTCTCAAAACGGCTTTGTGTGATTGTGATGTCGAACAGAGGGCACCATGTGCTAGCGGTTTTATCAACCCGAGTGGAAAAACGCTGCATGTTTTTCCATCCTTGCAGGAAAACGGGGGAAGTGACTTTCAGAACAGCCGTATTTTGTTCGAGCAAAATGGTTCGCCATAATAGGGCGGCAGATGGGCGATACCACTGTGCGAGATCATTGGAGTTCTGTAGATGTTTTTTTGATGTCTGTGGCTCGTTTAGCGTTTACGGCATTTCTGCCGGGAACGAGGCGGATTCCGGCATGTGCAATGACCCAAAAAACGCTCATTTTTTTGCGCACCACAGCTGGTGAAAGCGATCGGCACAGTCATACATTAATGTTCCCCGCGGTGTCGCATTTACACACACACTCAAATCATGATTAAATCTTAGAGCCGTGACAGAGTTACAGCTCCAAATGGGATGCAAATGCAATGGGTTCAAAAATAGACGTTTTGGCTCATGCCTACATGGACCAGTGTTGCCAGATTAGAAATGTCGAAGTATCGTACCAAAACCTCAAAATTATCGTTTTTTGAGAAAAATTATCGTACACGAACCAAACACATAAAATATAGCTATTTTCCAACAATTTTATTTTCCAAATAATTTTACAGCCAATTTAAACAAGCTGTGTAATACGCTCACACTAACTGGAGGAAGTCTGGCTACTTAACTTTTTTTTGCCAAAGTGCAAAAGATATGCCGACAGTCCACATTTTGAACTAGACCATAATTAAACTATGATACAGAGAGAAAAAAGTGCACAATTAACACTAGAAAGATTCAAATTCGATCTCTAAGTTGCTGTCATCATCGGATTGTGCTGTGTTGGCAGGTGTTGTTGGTAGGGGAATCCTTTTACAGTACAGATTGGATGCCATCATGGAACTGATCTAAACTGAACTGTCTTCTTCGGCAAAACTGTAGTGTAGTGTTGACGTGCGGTCGACACCATGTGGTATGTGTGTGTATACGTGTGCTTGCGTGCAGGCAGGCGAGCCTGCGAAATGATTCGGGGTCAGAGAGAGAAGCGGTAGGATGTGTGTTTGGACGAAAGACTGAAAACTCTGAAATTATCGTACATTATGGGATTTTTTTCATTATTGATCGTACATCGTACAGAGGTCAAAATTATCGTACAAATACGATAATTATCGTACATCTGGCAACACTGACATGGACACACGAGTTTGGGAGTCACTATTGGGAAACTTTTCTGTTTATTTTTTTAGGTCATTTGCAAATGTAAATGCTAAGATGGTACAACGCAAAAAGAGCCATCGAGAAAAAAAAAACTTGTGAGATTATGATTAGATAATGCATATTATGATGATATTAGACATTCATGGTTTATTTAATACAGTAAGTCTTTACTTGAGATCCTACTGAACTCTTTTTTTAAAACTCTGTTTTTAAGAAACATTTTAGATTTTTAACTGTTTTGATCCAACAAACACCAGGTAAAAAAAAAGTGCAATAGCCTAGTAAGTGTTTTAAAACATACATCATGGTAATACCATGATATTCTTTCGAGTAGCATGTATACCATTTCACATATGGTGGTTGTTGTCAATCAGAAACAAACAATTTATATTTATATTATATTATATATGCATCCAAAATAAAAGTTAAAAAGTTTGTTAACATAATATGTGTGTGTACTGTGTATAATTATTTTGTATATATAAATACACATGCATGTATATATTTAAGAAAAATGTGTTATTTATATATAAAATATTTATACATAATATAAATTATGTATATATACAGTATATACATGCACATATATCTTTTAAATATATACATGCATATGTGTGTATTTATATAGCCTACACAAAATAATTATACACAGTACACACATATATTATGTGAACACAAACTTTTATTTTGGATGCGATTAATCTAAGGGCTGGGCAAAGATTAATCGTGATTAATCGCATCCAAAATAAAAGTTTGTGTTTACATAATATATGTGTGTGTAGGCTACTGTGTATAAATATTTTTTGTAATTATAATAATTGGATGTATATAATAATTTATATATATATATATATATACAAAGTTTGAGTGGAAAAATGGACAGCTAGAGGAAGAATTGATTCATCAGCCTATAAGTTCAAGTGCTGCAGCCAAAAGTTAACGTGGATTGGAGTGTGTAGATTTATTTTTGGATTTCAGCTTCTTATTACTTCGCCTCATCTTTCATCACAGGATATGAGTCCTCACAGATTCAGCCACAGAATGTGTTTCTGGAGCGTTTATTGGCTTCATACGGCCTCCCCCACAGTGCAGTTTAGAACAGTAGAGCAATATTTCCTCTCGGCCGTGTCCGGGTCTCAGGTCTCGCCCCCGTGTGCCCTTCCATATTCTCTTAAAAGTGGACACAATCACGGTTCTGACAGCTAAACCCCCTAAACAAGCAGAGGAGCCGCTGAGGAACGAGAGTTGACTGGAAGTGGAGCTCATTTATGAGTAATGTAACATCCAGGACTGTCCGCAGAGCACTGGAGACAGCAGTATTTTACAGCTTTTTAGGGCAGAAACCTTTGTCTGACACTTCAGTTTGTCTCTCAACCGCTTCCGTCATGGCCGTCTTTCTTTGCGCGAGACAGCAAAACAGGCTATTTCCGGATGAATGAGGTGAGGCATCGGTTAGTGAGGTGCGTCTCTTGCTTTCGCTCACTTGGGGAACACGGACCCTGAGGGACTCTGTAACACACACACACACACACACACACACACACACACACACACACACACACACACACACACACACACTGATGAAGACGTGCATCTATAGAGTGACTAAAAGACTCGTTTTCCCTCAGGAGGTCAGGGAAATGTTTCACAGAAGTAGTCTACTGATTTAAGCATGTCTAATTTGAACACATCTGTTTTTTTTTCCCTTCTCAAATAACCTTGGGTGTCCTCTAGTCTAATCCCATCCAATTATTTAGTGTTATTATTATTATGTATTATTATAAATTATTTAGTGCATTTAATGTTGTTTGTTATTCTTATGTATAATTATTCTTATGTTTTTATTAATATTATTAATATGTCTTCTTAATTAATAATAAAACAGTATTATAAAAATCAATAATAAAAAGTGTTTTAATAAAATAAATTATTTTTAACCATTGCAAATGTTATATATATATATAATATTAATAATTTTTAATTATAAAAAGTATTATTTTATTCTATATTTATAATAATGTTTATTATTTCGTTTTTTTAAACTATTGAAAATGTAACTACAAATAATTGGATATTTTAATTTATTTTATGACAATTTTGTGCCACATTCTACAATCAGTGCTCTAAAGGCAAATTACAGTTTTTTTGATTGCTGTAATTTCTTTTGAAATGACAATTAAACACACACATACACACACACACACACACACACACACACACACACACACACACACACACATATATATATATATATATATATAAATATATATATATATATATATATATTTATTATTTTTATATATATTGATATTATTTCTTTATTAATTAATATAAATATAAATGTACATGTATGTATACTGTATTATTATTTATTTTATGAAATGCATAGATTTTTTCCCCATAACTTTTAACTATTGTAAATGTACCTAAAAATTATGTCACTTATTTTATGAACATTCTGTGCTACCTTCTAAGCACTCTGAAGGCATATGATAGCTTTTTGTTTATGATAGGAACATTTTAATGACAGAGGCGGGAACATGCAAATGCACACTCATTTTTACTTGACAATTAACATGATAGTGTATTGATAGATGAAAGGCCATGTTCTTCTATTACACAACTGAGGGAGCAACGTAATTGCACTTTCTCCTCTTCTCTCTCTCTCTCTCTCTCTCTCTCTCTCTCTCTCTCTCTCTCTCTCTCTCTCTCTCTCTCTCTCATTCTCCTAATCCTCCCTTATCTGGAGCTTCTACTGTAGCTTGTACAATACTAGGAGTGAATATATGAAAAGATTAGAGGACTGAGGATGCGTGAAAAGAGGAACAGTGATGTAATCACACAAAAAAAAAAGTTGATATTTTGCAGAGTATGCAAGTCATTTTGTACATGTTTTATTTTTTCTGATGATTGTTTATTTAAATTAAAAGCTAAAATGTATCTTGTTCTGCATTTGTGGTTAAATTATGGTAAACATTTGCTGATCATTTTCATGTTGTTCTATGTTATAGGATGAATGCCAAGTAATTTCTGATGTTCTAGATGTTTGTTTTTTTAGCATGGCACTATGGGGTTTCTAAAGGTGTTCTGGGTTGGTTTTAGCGCACTGCTAGGGAGTTGCTGTAGGGGATTCTAGATAGTTTTTAGCATGCTACTATGGGGTTGCTAAGGTGTTCTGGGTTGTTCTTTTAGCACACTGCTAGGGACTTATTGAAAGTAGTAGCATGTTGCTACTCCAGGTGGTTTTTGGTGGCTTTTTGCATTTTGCTATGGGGTTGCTAAACTGGTCTGTGTGGTTTTAACATGTTGTGTGGTTCCTATGGTTTTCCTGGTTGTTTTTAGCATGTTGCTATGGACTTGCTAGGCTGTTCTGCATAGTTTTGAGCATGTTGCTATCTGATTTCTGGGGTTCTGGGTGGCTGTTAGCATGGTGCTATGGGGTTGCTAAAGTGATTTTTAACATGGTTCAAATGAGTTCTCGGTTGTTTTTAGCATGTTGTTAAACAGTTGCTACTGTAGGGTGTTCTGTTTTTAGCATGTTGCTATGAGGTTGCTAAGGAGGTTTGAGTGTTTTTAGTTTTCTGAATTGGTTACACATGTTGCTAAGTTGTTATTGTAGGGTGCTTTGTTATATGTTGTTATGGGGTTTGCTAAAGTGTTTTGGGTTGATTTAGCATGTTGCTATGTGGTTGTTAAGGTGTGGTTTTACCATGTTGTGTTTAGCATGTTGGTATGGGGTTGTTAAGGTGTTTTGGGGTTGTTGTTAACATGTTGCTATGGGGTTCCTAAGGAGTGTTTATTGGATTGAAATTGGCCCAAAAATTTAAATTGGCCCATGATTTACTCACCCTGAAGTCATCCTAGTTGTATATGACATTCTCCTTTCAGACGAATACAATCGGAGTTATATTAAAATTGTCCAAGCTTTATAATGGGAGTCAATGGGTATATTTTTTTGGAAGTCGACACTGCTCGACACGGCTCTGGCGGGTTAATAGAGGCCTTTTGAAGTGAAGCGATGCATTCATGTAAGAAAAATATACATATTTAAAACTTTATCGTCTAAAATAACTAGCCTCCGGCAGACGGCCGTACGCAAGTCGACATACATCATCAAGTGTTACTCTTTTGGAGTAAGTCGACTAGCGTAGGTCGTCTGCCAGAAGCTAGTTATTTTAGTCGATAAAGTTTTAAATATGGATATTTTCTTACACAAACACATCGCTTCACTTCAGAAGGCCTTTATTAACCCCCCGAAGCCGTGTGGAGCACTTTTATCATGGATGGATGCACTTTGTTGGACTTATATACCCATAAAAAAATTATACCCATTGACTCCCATTATAAAACTTGGAAGAGCCAGGACATTTATTTTTTTACACATACCCTGTATAACTCCGATTGTATTCGTCTGAAAGAAGAATGTCATATAAGCCAAAGATGGCTTCAGGGTGAGTAAATTATACTTCTAATTTTTGGGTGAACTATACCTTTAAGTTATTACTTTAGGGTGTTTTTTGTAGTACTTTATGTTGCTAGTTTTTTGGGTTGTTTTTCACATGTTGTTATGTGGTTAAGGTGTTGTTTTACCATGTTGTTTTAAGCATGTTGTTATGGGGGTTGATAAGGTGTTTTTTTAGCATGTTGTTTTTAGGATGTTGCTATGTGGTTGCTAAGGTGGTTTTGGGTTTGTTTTTAACATGTTGCTATATATGGGGTTGATAAGGTGTTGTTATACCATGTTGTTTTTAGCATATTATATGGGGTCGCAAAGGGGGTTTGGCTTTTTTAGCATGTTGCTATGGGGTTAATCAGGTGTTGTTGTACCTTGTTGTTTTTAGGTGAGGTTGATACAGTGTTTTTAGTGTTCTGGGTGTTTTTTTGCCCGTTGCTTAGTTGTTACTGTAGGATGTTTTGAAGCATGTTGCTATGTAGGATTTGTGGGCGAACCAAACATAAAATAATCTTCCAGATGATTCGTTCAAGCATAAATTTCACACAAAACTCAACATCTCAGACCCCAAATCACCAATCCAGAACCATAAAATCCAGGCTCCAGCCAATCTACGCTAACCAACGAAAACCCCCAGCTAAGAACTTTATGGCCATGCAAGCTTCAAAGAGGTGAGCCCAGCTAAAGGAAGAACGTTGTCAACGTTAGATAGTTTGGAAGAGACTGATTGGTTCAGAGATGGCACAGCTTAGGACCCACCAAGATAACGGCAGAGGTTGTTTGAAGACAAAGGATTTAAAACAGACCTCCTTCTTAAAGGTCCCATTCCATGGATTATTTTTATTATTTAATAATGTTTCCAGGGGTGCCCTTATAATGTTAGTATGTTTTTTAGATAAATTTTTTTTATAATTTAGAAATAAAAGGCATATTTCCTAGCCTGATTTCATTCCCTGGTTTGAACACTCTGTTTGAAGGGGCGTGTCTGCTGTGAGACTTCAGTGTAAACACCCACTGCTGTGATTGGCTGACATGCTTGCATATGAAAGATCTGGCATTACATGTGGAACTATCTGGAAAACTTTTACTATTACAGCTATTATACGGTTTTACTATTACAGCTATCTGGATTAACAAATCGTGAGAAGTTTTTTAAGTATTTAGATCTATTACCATTACATAAAAGGTTGCAGTGATGAGCATTGAGCAGATGACAGCCTGTTGATCGCGTGAAAAAAGATCTTATCATTGCAACGCAGTTTCAGCACTCACTAATGATTTCACCAATGCAAACATGAGGTAACGTTATATAAATACAGTAAGAGCTTCGTTGTGCAGTGTAACAGCGTCATTGATTTCATAACGAGTTTTGGCAAGAGTCCAGATAAACTCGCGCTGTGTCACCGACAGCAGCTTGGGCGATTGGAAAGGGATTGTTCTTTGATCGCTTTCTGTATATTAATCACAGTTTAAGTAAGATTATTTTCATCCTACTAAGAGAAACGAACGATGTGAAGAGTGATCACTACTTCCATATTAAATCACTTACCGCTTGCTGGAATATAGTTGAAATTGCCCCCTTCGTCAGTATGAAACGCTGAGAGAAGTCTGCTTGATATTATTCCAGGTTAGAAAAACAGTCCGTGGTGAAAAGGACAGAGCAAGCTAACAACTTCAAATTAAACTTTTGCGGTATCCGATTATAGATAAACATCAACCACGTCTGTTGACATTTCGCCATCAATACGCCTGTGTTCCTGTGGGCGGAGGTTACGGTTCTAGTGACATCATTAAAGAAGGAAGTAGAGGGGTGTTGTCCAATCCAGCCGTTTTTTGTAGTCAACTTCTGTTAAATAAAATATCTCGCTTGGCATTGAACTTTGAGCTTTATAATTTTACAGATATTATTTATACTCTAACAACAACATTACACACTAACTAAAGTTTGAAACATGGGATCACATAGAACGGGACCTTTAAGGATCTCTGAACAACCCCAGGGTTGAAAAATCTTAAAACCACAGAGACTGAGACTTTACATATAAAAATATATAAAATCATTCCAAAACAATACTTGACGGACTTAAAATCAAACAGCGTTCAACTACATAATTCTATATTGTGTCTACAACCTATATGTGTCTGTTATGCTTAGATCACATATAAGTCATGTAATATGTGTGTAACTGTTAGGCTATATGTTTGAATGAAAGTGTGTCTTTTTTCCTATCAGTACGATCATATGTTGTTAATTCAGAAGATGGCTTGATGGAAATCTGTGTAAAATGTTTTGTATTCTTATAATAGGAATCATGTCTAAACTGTACCCTCTTCACTCTCTGCTAGAGCTGGAGAGTAAAGAGATCTCAGATAACGCATGATTTACGATGAGAGGTGAAGAAAATGCCACCTCTCAAATAAAGACATTGCCTAATTGGTCAGAACTCATCCAGGAGGCCGGACAAACATTTGAGTTTAAAATCTTAGGACACGAACAAAGCATGAGAAGATTCCAGAATGCATTAGAAGATACTTAGAGCAGCCATGGAGTAGCTTTACAGATGATGGAGTAGCCATGTAGACGAGCAGATGTAACAACCCAAATCAAGCTCAGAAAAACATGGGTTAAACAGCTTCATTCAAGCCATCTAACTACTCTCGTCTCACTTTTCTTTCTCTTACTTAGTTTCTTTTCTTTTCCGTTGAGAGTCTCGGTTCTAAGTTTTGCTGTAACGTTTCGGTCAACATTCGATTGCAAAGCCCGCTTCCAACTTCAAAGACTTTCCATCCATCCGTCAGCACACCATGCGATTGGCAGCCCAAGACATTTATCCAGACACCAGGAGACCGCCAGCCAGTCAACAAACCCGGGACACCCCCTTTTACGAGGACAAAAGGAATCCCCAAAGGAGCAAAGATGTAGCCTCCAGACTCTTAGCTGAACTGGTGCTTTGATATAAAGTTAATAACCCGCCTAAGAAACGACAAAAGGGTTAAATTAATGATTGATGGTTCGTTCAGGTCATGTCTTATAAGACTTATAAGGCATATAGAAACTTGGGATTTCATCATCTCACTCTTAAAAACTCATTCTTTCCTCACTATTTCTTTCTGCAACTCGTATGAATGTGTGTGTGTGTGTGTGTGCTCGTGTTATTGTGTTAGATATTAGTTGTATGTGTTAGAATAATCAATAAAGTCTTGTTTGTATTTTAAAGATAATTGTTCTTGTGTTATGTGCTTACGGAGTTAATGTCTTAAACTGCTGATCTAAGTTACATTGCTAATAAATAGTGTTTCACTATAGTTTGGATATTTATATCCACTGCAGAGCTGATAGTTACGGCCGGTTCAAATGAACGCTGGACGAGTCATTTGCTCGGCCGTATAAGTGATTCTTTCAAGATTCCCTATAAATTAATTAATAATTCCCTTTGAGCCTAATTGACCTGTAATAGCTTACAGCTATGAGCGTTTGGCAAGGTTTTGTTTTACCATGTTTTTTTTAGCATGTTGCTGTGGGGTTGATAAGGTGTGGATTTACCATGTTGTTTTTAGCATGTTGCTAAGGGGTTTCTAAGGTGTTTTATGTGGTCTCTAATGTATTTTGAGTGGCTGAGTGGTTACTAGGGTGTTCTAGGTGGTTGCAAGGTGGTTACTTACTGGCCCAAGTTTAACCCCCAATATTTTGGTCTTAAGAAATGACTTGCATCCCTTCTTCTTGTCTATTTTGTATGAAAATGGTAAATCAACAAAAAATCCTCATCTTACACACCATGCTATGAGATCGCATTCCGTAGCTCAGCTGCAATGAGCTTTAATACTTAGCAACACTATTCACAATATGTCTTAGCTTAAATCGTATTCTTCCAAAATATTGTAAAAAGGCCAGATGAACATGTTATTAAATGAAATAATTGTTTTCTCTTCCAGCTGAATCACTCAGGATGTCCCAGCGAGAGTGAAATACTGTGAAGCGCTGCTCTGATATGCTAATCTAGCCCCATTATGAAACCGTACGATTTAGAAACGTTTTGGAAACTGAAGCGAGGTGGTCTCTTGAGTTCACAAAGGCTCAGCCAATCGGAATCCGCAAATGTTAAGCACTTATTAAAGCGAACAGGAAGGCACAGGAAGTACTTATCTAAGAAAGGGCAAAAAGAGGATGTTTCATTTGCAAATCTGATTGTGTGAAGATAAAAGAAATTCAGATATCTGATTAAATGGATCAAATCTTAGAACAACGGATGCAAAACGGAATTTTTTTTTTCTTTTGGAGCCTCTGCCAGAGGTTTTTGTGGTGACATCTGCGATAAGAGAAGAGCATTTCAGACTTTAAAATGGCGGCTCATAGAATGGAAACAGCTGGTGAGGCTGGATCTTGTCATTTCACAAACCCAGAATGCCCTCTGATGTAGATTGTAATGATAAAAGAGCGTCCAAGGACTCGTCGTCTCATTCCACATCGTTTTTGATGCTAAAAGCTCTTGCAGGCTATTGCAAGAGCGTGTTTGTGAAGCTCATGACGACTTTCAGTTGAGCAGACAGCTTGATTGACCCTGAAAATGCAGAGATGACATGAAATTCCAAAGTAACGGGTTCGTTTATGTAAATCATATTTTTTTGCATACACCTTCACTTTACAGCATAAAAACAGCTTTCTGATGGCAAGAACATTTTCAAATCGGTTGAACAGAACTAGCATTGCAGTGACACCCCAAAATACAACTTTTAAAAAATTTGTTTTCACATGTGAACATTTGTGCACAAATATTTTTTTTAGGTTTCAAATGATGAATTTAAATATCCAAACAGTGAATTTTTTAGGCCACTGCACATATAGTGGCATCCTGAAGTCTGAGACCACCAGTGATGTTTAGCTTCATTCATTCATTCAATTCATTCAATTATATTTATTCTTTTTATTTGAATTTATCAGAGGTTTTTAAACGTAGTTAAAAGCTAAAGTTAAATTCAACCAATGTTGTGAATTTGGGGCGGGGCTATCTGTTGAAATGACCAATGACAGACAGGAGGCGTGTTCTTATTGGCTTTAAATATTTATTTTATCAAAGCATTCCTGTTTAAAAGTCCTGAAACGTTTTTATTTACAGGTTTAAATAACAAAAATGCCTGATTTGCAATATGGTTTCACACTTTTGGGTCCAAATGTATGTCTAACAGCTTGTATTTTAGGCTACATGCTCTTTATCTCGGTTTTGTTTACTTTTATATATATATTTTCCTAGTTTTCCCCCCTTTGTCTAAAATTGAATTAGCCATTTATCAGATTACAAACAAAACTTTGTTTTTAGGTTTATGTGGAGTTCATAGTACCGTCGCTTATTAACGTCGCAGACATGCTTTGGTGTCCAATAGGGAACTCCTGCCCTGTTTTTAAAGTCAGCTTAAATAATTAGATTTTTCCTGTCAGAAGTTTGGTTGCACAAGACTCGTTCCTCATTACCGTGTCACATCTCTATGGCAACCGCGAATGATATTTCATAATTAAGAGCTGGCAGAGAGCCTAATAAAACGATCAATATGGGCCCCACGCACGTGGCGTAATTGAACGAGCTTGTGCACGTTAGGATTGATTAATCACGCAAGAGAGAAATTGCAAACATCTCTTTGGCACAATGGCTGGAGCTGTTCATCATCTGCACTCACGCTGATGAAGCTAACGGGCGACGCTGATCTCGTACGGCGGGAGACGGAGTTAATGTTTAGAGCGTGAGGGCAGGTAGATGGAACAGCGGCGTGTAATTAAATATCCAGATTTGGATGAGATATGCCTGCGCTCATTAAATGTCACTCACATTCACCTTGTTTAAAAAACGGTAGAAGATTATCCTGAAGAATGTTTCACAGCTGCGTAGATGAACCAAAAAAAGATGCCTTTAGGCTACTGTGCAGTATGAAATGTGGCATCAAAAAAGATGACATTAGGGAACATGTAGATGTCTCATGCTGCTTCTGATTGCTTTTAGAGGGAAAATCTGTGCATAACTGCTGGTCTGGGATCCGTTTTCTTCGTAATAATAGCACATTGGAACTGTGAAACATATTTGGCAAATGCTCCAGTGTGTATGATCTGTTTTTGTGCACTATATAGAGAACTCAAAGATTTCTATTTACAAAGTGTTTTTGTAGCATTTGACAATGTAGCCAATCACGAACGTATCTGTTGATTTCTTGAATGCAATAGCCAATCAGAAGTGTTTTAGGGGACATTTACAGGACATCGTTTTCAACTAAAAACAAAACTTTCAATGCGTTTTGACCTTCATTTTAACGGGGGCGTGAAAACACAACGTTTTGAAAATGGTATTTAAAGTGCAAGTTTTTGAAAATGATACCACGGTATTTTCACAAATTCTCAGTTTTGTTGTCTATTATCTCCGTGTAAACAACAAAACTGCAAATTTGCGAAAATGGTGACGTCATGCACATGCAATTTACGTGTTCATGTTTCTTTACAAAGTGACATCGCCAACTGCTGGCCAGGCATGAATGATACAGTGTGGTGTTGTTTTAATATAGAACTTGACTTTACAATATTAAATAAGTGTTGTTATGGATTATTTAATTAATCATTTTGTTTAATATTCCAATATTTAATATCATTTTTTTGTTTGTTTTTGGAACTCTTGGGTCATAGTTCATTACTACAAGTCCTTTCAGAAACTGGAGTTCTTTGGGTGTTACACTTATTTAAATCTCCTTGTATGTGATTATTTATTTATTTTTTGACCAAATGTAGTTAAAAGTTCCTTAAGGTGTCATAAAAGATAAATAATAATTAATATTTTAAATTAATAATACGTAAAGAAAATGTATTCCAAGTAAAGAGGTAATGTAATAATATATATACATGTGTGTGTGTGCGTAGTAAAGGAAATAGTCAATTCATGTTGAAAATAAGTAGAAGGAAACCAAAACGAGGGGAGCAGCTAATAGTCTTTAAGACAGTTAGTCTTGGCACATGCAGCGATGAAGAACTTCCTCCGTATGCCTGGTCATGGGTCAATAGCATTCGATTCACAAGGACGCCCACCCTACGGAGGAGCTTTCTTTATAGGACAAGCACTGAAAAGTCGATTCAGTCTGGATCCCATGTTCCCATGATACTTTGTCCAATAAATGTGCTATGTGTGAATGATCCGAATTCTTAGCATGTCAGAACAGGCCTACTCTGCGTCAGAACGTCGTTTGAGAACTTCATCGCTTTATCCAACCTAGAATCGCTCTCGATTTATTGACACACAATTGAGTCGTGCCGAGATTCTCATCATAATACCTGCCAAAACACTGCCGGTGTGAATGTTCATCATTGGAGCTGGTTTTATATCCTTATGCGTCCATATTTCACACGTTCCCATAAAATATATTTCCAAAGCAGCTGTCAGGATGCGTTCAGCATGCAGTATTTTCCCAGGTACAAAACAAGCAGGCACGGAGTGGCGGAGGGCTGTGAACAGAACCACATTAGGCATAATGTGTGAGAAAGCCACACTGAATTTTAAGATAAGCTGATGAATTATTCATGTTTTCTTAGTGAGGAGTTTGTGCCCACATCTCTCTCTCTCTCTCTCTCTCTCTCTCTCTCTATGTGTGTGTGTTAGCTTGTGTTTAAGGTAAGAGGGTCTGGTTTGTGTTATGTGAGAAAATATCTTTATAATCTGCCATTGCGAAGAGAAAAAGGGAAGAGGTTGGGAGGAGAAATGAAGGCCTCGTCTTTAATGTTTGCATTGATTTTTTCCCTTTTACTTCAGTATTAATGCATCTTTATCTCTTACTCAGACATGAATAGCATTATGATCTGTGATAGAGGATTATGGGTCGGATTCATTATGTGTCTTTTACATGCGTATGGCAGCTATGACTGTGATTTTCAATGTGAATACAACAGATTGTTTTCATTCAAAACATGAAAGCATGGAATGGAATCAAACTTTGAAGCTAAAAAGATCGGAATCTGTGACCATCATACACTACATGATTTTCTATGAAATCTGTCAGCTCAAATCTGCAGAATGGCTCTGACTTCTTTCGGCAACTACACTGTAAAAAAAGGTATGTGATTAATAAGTTATGACAACATATGTTTTTACATTGCTTTAACTCATCAAAGTAAATTGAGCAATTTTCAACTATTTTTACAATATTCAACTCATTTTTTGAAAGTCAGTTTAAAGGTGCATTGCGCAAGTCTCTGAGTTTTTGCAGAACTATGCCCCCTCTGGCGGCAAGCGAAACTGCAGCCAGAAGTGTGCACGCTCACGGACAAAAGTTTTCCTTTTTTTATCTTACGTGGAGTTTGCGTTGGTGTTTGAAATGAACTACAAGCCGGTCTCTTAGAATCCATCTTCTACGGAGAATGGCGGCGAATACACAAACCTGCCAGACAGCCAGGTGAGCGTGCCGTGAACGCGCATGACGTCACGCCCAGTCTCAAATTCCGGCCCGAATCCCTCTTATTTATTTTACTTTACAGGATTATAGAGACAATCTCAGTGATCAGAGAAGGGCTCATTCAGCCCATCAGGCAATTGTTTAAGCATGTATGGGTTAGAAAACGGGTATTTTTAACATGAAAAAGTTGCTTAATGCACCTTTAAGGTAATTTAAGTTGAAATGACTTAAACATCCAAGTTGAGTGTACTTCAAAATGTAGGGCAGCAACATTTTTCAATAAGTTAAGACAACATATGTTTTACAAGTTAAGCAATTTTCAACTTTGTTATACAAGATTCAACTATTTTTTAAGTCAATTTAATGTAATTTAAGTTGAAATGACTTAAACATCCAACTTGATTGTACTTAAAAATTTAAGGCAGCACCTTTTTTATTCACTGTGTATATAAAAAGTGTATATCCATGTCACTGCCAGTGAATCACATACAGTAGTTAAAACACTTTAAATGTGCTTTTCCTTCTGCAAGTCCCCCTGTGGTGAAAATCAAGCTTTTAATGTTGTTTATATGTGGTGTTTTTTATATGCTTTAAGACAAACCATGTGTAAATTCATAAGTCAACACCATTGCTGAGTATTTTCTCCTTAAAACTGCAACGAAACCAAAGACAGTCTCAAAAACGCAGTGTTTCTGACGTCACAAACTACCTTGTAACCAATCAGGTCAACGAGTGGATCTCTGAGCTGGTGTGAGTGAGTGAGTGAGTGAGTGGAGGCGGGGCTCATTTGCATATTCACGGGACCGCATATGCTAAATGAGGCAAGGGTGTAGAGTTACATTCAAGCTGTATTAAGGCATGGAGTGAGTTTTAAGGAATACAATTATTGACTACATGGGGACTTTAAAACATGCTATAGAGCAGATGCTGTTGAACAAAACACTCGTTTTGCTGCTTTTTACCATAAACAGACCGTTTACAGGTTTTCAGTTTAAAGGCTGTTCGCCGTTTCAGTAAATTGGCTTTGACTCTTCGCATTACCAGAGCGCGAGTCCAAAAACATGTTTCCGTATACATCAGCGCTCGGGGCCAAACGAACAGGACGTTTCCTTTTGAACTTCACAGTCTCAACTGTGAGCTTTCCTTGTCATCTCCGCCGGAGTGATTTGAAACTCGTTGTAATCGCAACGCACGCTGCTTTCACGCATCAAACTGTCCTGCCCATCCACTCAGCAGGAGGGCCGCAAACGCTCCTCTATTACCATCCCATCTTCACAGCCTTCTGAAATGCGCTTATTTTTCCGAGCTTGAAAGGCCCCTAGCTTCTCCTGCGCTCCTTTTCAACTGCTTTCAACCGTCAGGTGCACGAAATCCATCTCTACACTTTGTTGGGTCCGTCCCTGCTGCTTCTCTCTGGGATTGTTTACAGCAATGCAAATAAGGCCAGAAAGTAATTCAAATGGATTGTTTGGGTTTAGGCTGATGTGAAGCGTCTCATGCAGTACATGTGTTATTTGGTTATTTATGAAGCACTAATGCATCGTGAACAATAATAATAATAAAAAAAAACCTTGCACTTTTTAGAAGATTGCTTGCTACTTGAGGCTATTGGTTTTTAAGCATTTGGGTGAATGAAAGAACATGTGTTCTCTTTGAACTAGTGAGAGAGGAGAGCAGACGATAAGACCGCACTCACTTAAAGCTGAGGAAATGTATTCAGAATTGGTATCTGGAGCTATTATTTATTTATTTTTGCATATATTCACATGGCTGAAGCTTTTATCCAAGGCGACGGAATACAACAAGCGATTCATCTTGAAGAGGCAATATGAGAAGTGCAAACAAATGAAGTTTCAGACATCGTTCAGAACAGGGAGGGATTGAGGAATTAAAGTTCTTTGGGTTTTACAGCTATTTAAATAGTTTGGTATATGGTTGAATATGGTTGTGAAGTTAAAACTGTAGAGTACCACTCATTCACATACACCATATCTGTCATTTTACTGTCAACCCACATTCAGCATTAATACTCAACACAAACTTGAGAAACATACTATAACATCTTATTCATGACCTCTCATTTTTCATTCTCTCCCCACGTCATCTCTCCACTCTTCCTCAAGCATGTGACGTCGAGGAATTTGTTTGTGGCGACGGGCGCAGCTGTGTTTCCGAGAGCTGGCTTTGTGACGGGGAACTTGACTGTCCCGACGGCTCAGATGAAACACCAGCGATATGTGAGTCCATCAACAACAACACATTTCACCATTTAATTATTTCATTCATCTAAACTAATACAACTTGAATATGTATTTCATTGTATATAATAATTTACATATATTTTAAAATAGTATAATATTATATATATATATATATATCTCGTTTGTCTATCTATCTATCTATCTATCTATCTATCTATCTATCTATCTATCTATCTATCTATCTATCTATCTATCTATCTATCTATTGTTCTATTGTTCTATCGTTCTATCATCTATCGTTCTATCATCTATCCATCTGTCTATCTATCTGAATGTATGTTGTTCTATCTATCCATTTATCCACCTATCGTTCTATCTATAGTTCTATCTATCGTTCTATCGTTCTATCTATCTATTGTTCTATCCATCTATCCATCTGTACATCTGTCTGAATGTCTGTTGTTCTATCTATCATTCCATCTATCTATCTATCTATCTATCTATCTATCTATCTATCTATCTATCTATCTATCTATCTATCTATCTATCTATCTATCTATCTATCTATCTATCTATCTATCTATCTATCTATCTATCTATGTTGTTCTATCTATCATCCATCTATCCATCTATCGTTCTATCCATCTATCCATCCATCGTTCTATCTATCGTTCTATCGTTCTAACTATCTATCGTTCTATCTTTAACATAAGTCAACACATTTCTCTATTTATATTGCTAAGCTTTGCCCTCATATACGTCTCATAACCTATATATAAATATCAAATAAACTTGTAAACAGGTATATTTATTGTGTTCTTTATTTTGGTATATTGACTCCCAAATAAAGAGATCTGAAGTTGAAATGTGCTTGAATCTGTTGAATTTGAGTATCTCCAAGTGGGTTTTGAAAACCAAAATGGAACATTATCACAAAGGCCACAAACTAATCAAAAGTGCATTAATAAGCTACATAATCATATAAATAAAATAAAATAATTTAGAAGAAGAGTTTTTCTGCCAAGTTACATGCCATTTTGGCCGACGTCAATGAGATTTTCAACTCAAAACAATTGCACTTGACATTTCTATTACAAAATGAATGGGTTTCCGAAATGCTTCAGTAAAATTTGGAAATGCACTCATAAATATTGCTGGATGAGAAATGGTGAGCGCTCAATGCCTGGGATAAAAGATGTCATGAAGCATTAATTGAAGCAATTGTTACCTGGAGTATTGTGCGGTTTCCACACGGTACAGTCCTCAAATGCGCCGAATCTGAGAGGATAAAGTGATGAGAAAGCGTTTGTACTTATGACAGGCTGCATAATTATCTTTTAAAAAATAATATGCATGATATATTCTTTTGAAATTCAGTGTGTGCTGGAAGAAATATTCCTGGCAAGCCTTTTATGAGATCAGAGGAAATCACAGTTGAGGTCACTTGCCTTTCGGCAAAACTGAAAAAAACATTGTAACGTAGTAAAATCGTTATTTTTAAGTTATTTTTTCCTGTCAGAATTTGGCAAATAAATAGCCCTTGCTCATTAATCCTGACAGTTTGCCAATTGCAGAGCTCATTTAAATAAATATTATGTTTTTATAGTGTGTATTGTCTTCATAGTACAGGATGAGCAGCTGCATACACCAACTCGTCACTGGCTTTTAGCACATCAACAAACGTACCGCTGTGGTTCCTTTGATCAGTCTGTCATCTCTCGTCTGTGGAAGACCATCTGTGGTTTTCCAACTTGCCATTCTCTTCATATTCATCCCCTTAATCACATTAGATTAGTACATAATCCATTTTCAAAGTGATAAAAAGAAGCAGAATTAGAAATGTGTGTGATATGAATGAAATAGACAGTAAAAAGCATTGAAAGAGGTTATTTTTATTTTATTTTAACCAAAAATAGCATACATTTTACACATAATACTGTAGTGAACAGCACATTCCAGGGCCCAGTTTATGGCCGGGCCCTTCTCTGTCTGTAACAGTGGACAAAAGTTTGCTACATTTTGATTGGATCTTGCTGCACTAACACAAACAAACTGTCCCACGCTATCAGCTAAGGATGCTAGGACAACTGACAGACACCTTAAAGGGGTTGTATAATGTCCTTTTCACAAGATGTAAAATAAATCTCTGATGTCAGAGATTTTCCAGATCCCAGAGAGTGTATGTGAAGTTTTAGCTCAAAATACCCCACAGATATTTTATATAGCATGTTAAAGTTGCCTTTTTGAGGGTGAGCAAAAACACCTTGTTTTGTGTCTGTCCCTTTAAATGCAAATGAGCTGCTGCTCCCAGCACAGGGTGCGGAGCTTCAAGAGCTCTTGTCCTTAGCAGCTTCGATCACCTCACACGGACATGCACTGAAAATGTCTAAAACTTTTAGCCTTTTATGTTCAAACCGGAGTCAGAAAGATTGAGAGACTTAAGAAGAAGTGACAACATGTAGACAACATTTCTGAATGTTTAGTTGATGAATTTATGTATCTTACGTGTAGTTCTCTTCTAGTCATTGATTAGCATATTCTGTCTTGATAATCTGTAAATCATGTTCAGGGGCGGGGTTTATGTAAATTTTAGGGTTAGTGATGTCACTAACCCGGGAGGAATATTGTGTACTCCCTACCAGCCGTTTGTTGTAGTGCTTAAAAAGCAATTTCTTTAAAAGCACATATCTCCCTTTGCTTTGAACTTTGAGCGTTATAACTTTGCAGATGTTGTTTATGCTCAAACAGCAACATTACACACTAACTAAAGCTAGAAAAGTGAAATCATAATCAACCCCCCCTTTACAGGAAGGACAGGACTTCTCATTGGTCCACATGCAGTTTCTGCCCTGCACCCATCATGAGATTAAACCATAAGGTTTGAGCCAACCGCCATAAAAATGAATGAGCAGTGGCTGAAACAAAGGAAGGCCACAATGATCCATCCAAATCCATTCATAACTATGTTTGGAAACCTTAAAAACTGATGTAAACTACACACATCCATTTCAAACTTATTCAGAGAAATAAGTATTCGCATAAATGGCGTCATAATTGGCAAAAGTAAAATCACTACAATACATATTTATTTATTATATTGTATACATTATAATTTGTATTGTACATTATATATTGTAATTTGATATACAGTACATATTTGATTTATGTATAATTATTAAAAAACTAATATTTTGCATTTGTGCAATACAAATGCATTTTTAATGTTTTTATATACTATATTCATGTAAAAACAACACAAGCGCCCACAGCTTGGTGTTTTCAGCAGAGCGCCTAGCGTTTTCAGCTGTCTAAAAACGCTTTGGGGGACACATGGCCTTGCAGAAGAAAAACTGGACCATGTGTGCTTAACTGAAACATGGCACGTAGGTATTCTTTTTAATGAACTTACTCCCGCCGGTGAAGTGATGGGTCCCAGTTTAGGACCCAAGCAATCCGATTGGTTCCAAGCACGTTTTATGGGTAATCGCTTTAGTGCCTGGTTACAAATCAGATATCACTTAATTATATAAGTCGTTTGAACTACGTTATAACGACCATTAATATATTTTAACTTATGTTTCATATACTAGTATATAACCGAAGCTATAGATTGTGAAATTAAACATTTCTCGTTCTTAGGCCGTGTGTCCACCAAAGCTTTTTTTCACGCGGCTGACGTGTTTTTTCAATTGTTTTCAATGGGAGCGCCGCGTTTTTAAAACGCCATGAGCGTAACGAGGCGCTGAGAGTCTTTTTCACGCTGAAGCGCTGAGCGTTCGCCATTTTTTACAGGTCGCCGAGAGTTGAAGAATGTTCAACTTTGGGTAAAACACAGCGCTCATCACTGTCACTTTTTACCCAACCGTCCAATCACAGTGGAGGAGGGGCGGGACTAATACCACACCAACCAACCGCCACATTCTGCTTGTACTACGTCATCAGATGACAACAACCAGCATAATAACAGAACAAAATCATTTAAAACAAGAGCCAGAGAAAATACATTAAATTGTATTGACATTTTAATATAGAATCAACACAGAAACAAAATATGTGTGAAATGAGATACTATCTGGAATGAGAACACCTTTTGTGGATATTCCGTATCATAACAAGCAAAGCGTCTCAAATGAAAAAAACGCAACGCTGGCAAAACGCTCTCAAGCGCCCACAGCTAGGCGTTTTCAGCTGGCTAAAAACACTTTGGTGGACACACGGCCTCAGTGTTTTTAAAAAAAAGAATTTTTAGCTTAGATAGTAGCATAGCATACAGCTATCCGAAATGATTAGAGATAACGTTTTTCTAATTTATTTTTCGATTTATTATGCCTTATTGCTTAATAACAATTAACAATGTCGCAAAACACACCCAAACATGTAATTTCTTTCACTTTAACTATATAAATAATCAGGATAAAAATAAAAGATTATTACATGAATTAAAGTTTGATTACATTAAGAATCGCAAGAACAGCTTTAGATCAGGCATACTACTGGGGTCCTAAGCCGGGACTCATCACTTCGCTGGGAGTGGGACTCAACACTTCACCACACCGGATACGAGTTATTTGATCTCCCGCGACCTCCTGGTATTCCCGTGGCTATTCCTCAGTTTAACTCATTATAATGTCGTGTTCTGAGTGTCTCTTGCGCCCCACCTACTCCCATAGCTACAGTTTACAGGCCTCCAAAGACAAATAAAAGACTGTTTATCAGAATTTGCAGATTTGCTGTCTTTGTTGTGTCTCAAATTTGAGAGAACTCTTATCCTGGGGGATTTTAAAATCCACATGGAAATAGAAGACTTTACAATAACAAAAGACCTTCATTGGAGTGCATTGATTTGAAGCAGCTCGTGAACTGTCTTACACGTAACAAAGGCCACACCATAGACCTTGTGTTTTCTAATGGTTCATTTGTGTCTCAGTTGTCCACCTCTGATTTAGGGCTGTCTGATCATCTGCTATCTTTTTTAATATTGAACTGCCAGACATAAGCATTTCCTGCTCTTGCGTCATTAATTATCGCAAATGGAGATCTATTGAGCCCTCTAATTTCACTGATTTTATTGACTCTTGCTTAAGTTGTTTTTCTGCATCTGATGCACTGGAGGACAACGCTTCTATGTTACTTTCTGTTCTCTTGACTGGCCAGGACTCATTTGCTCCTTTAAAATCACAATCTGTTTCCTTTGTACGTTCTGCTCCTTGGTATAATGAAGACCTGCGTACTATGAAGACATATTCGGAGCGTAGGGTGGCGTATGTCTGGCTTTTGACTGTTCATCACAAGGCCTGGAAAGACCACTTACTAGAATATAAGGCTGAGATTGTATCTGCCAAGTCTGATTATTTTTCACAGGTAATTGTAAATAATCAAAGAAATCCAAAGCTGTTCACATCCTGCTTTTCAATGGCAACACTATCAATGGCGAAATGAATCTGCAGCAGTCATGTGTTTCCATTAGAGCTCTTTAAGTTGTTTACGTTCATTATTATTGTAATGTTATACTTTGAGACATGAGGTAGTTTAACGCCGTCTCTCGTCTCGTGGCGCTTTGCAAACTCTACTGTGTTGCGTTCATGTGTTTTGAAGGAGGCGTGGCTTTGGAGACGCTATGAAGGCAGGGTGGGACCTTATGATTTCAAAGCTAGCTTGCTATTGCTAGCCTCTCTGAAATGTACCCTACCTTTAAAGGTGCTCTATGTAACTTTTTCACTAAAGCATACAAATAGCATATGTTTGCAGATACTTAGGAAACATGCTGAGTTCACATACACGTTTCTCTGACAAACACTTCTACAGCCAGTTATTTAACTTTGAAATGTGCGTATCGTGTTGGAATGTCTGTTTTTGTTTCGGTCTGTGTGATCTCACCCACAGCAGTTCACCCAATAGTATTTCAACACCCTGGAATGCCAGTTGGCAGGAAACACAGCGTATTACAGCCAGCAAACAAACAGGGTCAGAGAAAGCAGATTCTACCCAACCTAAAAAGCCTCGGTATCCATCTAAAAATCTCTATGAACGAAAGCATATTATCAATGCGGATAAATCAACTAATTAACTTACAAATAAGCGTCCTCGGCTTTCGTTGTCAATTGCGCTCGTTCCTGTTACGTATCCTCAAACTGGCAACCCGTGTGAGGGTCGAGCATGAGGAGGAGGGGGCGGGGAAACAACGATCTCCGATATTTTGAATTTGGACTGCAGTACCTATTTCGACCACTAGCTGTCATTCTTACAGACTGCACCTTTAAGCAAAGAAAGACACACTAATATACTGTCGTGCTGGAGGGCGGCTGTGGTTGAAAGTCTAAATCAATAAGAAAAAATGCTGAATTAATGAGGTTACATCACCCTAAATATCTTCCAGGTTCCATCTTGACTTTTGCTGCCTAGATACTTTTAAACATCTCTGGAGATCCGGAGGCCCTGAGAGGAAGAGCGAGAGACACTAAGAGGATATTTTTAAACAATTCTCCTATTTGTTGAATTACATATTCTCTTTTTACTGGGATTATGAAAGTGGAACAGAGGTCTGCTGGGACAAGCCTTGGGGGGAAACCTGTGTATACACTTCCTTTCTCCAAAAAACTCTCGAAAACCCCCACCCGGGTGATCATTTAAAAGGAAATTGAAAGTTAAGGAGGCACATGAACTACAGGCCAAGACTTTCGTGGCCCTTTTTGGAGCTGGATGGAGATCAATATTGCTGTTTTGGCAGTGGCCTCTTCTCCCCCGTGACACCCCAGAAATGTCAAGCAATCCACAATCAATGATTCACAAGAGACAGCTGCCGGCGTGCTAAATTCTCGTGTGCTTAAGAGACATATTTAAGAGGAACTGTGCAGGGAGTTGAATATTAAAATAGCTTTGCTCATCACATTTATACACAATGAATCGAGTTAAGGGCGGTGAGCCTCAGTTTTACAGATTTTATTTGTATTTATGCTGCATTGAGAGGGAAAACAAGAACATAGATGCTTTTAGAAGAATTTGTGTTGTTCATCTGTTTTATTTAAGTAGGTTTATGCCATCTTTGTTTTGTTCTGTTATTTAGTGTCGAATACCCGACAGTCTTGTGGACATTTTTGAGTAAATAATATTGTTGTTTTTTTCCAAATCCGTAATAATGGTGACATCATTGCTGTTGTGCAATTTGATTATATATATATTTGCTAAATTAATTGATGTTTTAATTGTATTTTATGTTACATCATATATGTGGCTGCTGCATTATTCTGTCCCCTAAAAAAATGCTTAAAATGCCTAAATGTATCATTTTAGTTTTAAAGAATATAATAGCTTTTTAATTGCTTTTCTCTTTTTTAATAGTGTCGCAAGGTAAAAAAAAAATAAAAAAAAGTTTTTTTCTAAATTGGGCTCATCCAGACTTTTTAACTTCTGGTCTATACTAAATTTAGAAACATGTTGTTAAAATGAGAAAATTCTACTGTAAAAAGAAGTTAGAAAATGATATGTTTCAGTAATTTAGAGTTTGTGTCTAATGTGAATATTATTAGTATTTAAAAAAAATTATAATAATAGCAATATCTGATATTTTTATGAATGGAAATTCATTGTAGAAATTCACTGAAGAAATTCAACAGTTTAAAAAGTATATGTTCTAGTAATGTTGTAATATACTATAAAGAAATTGCTGCCTTAAAGTTTTAAGTACAATCAACTTGGATGTTTAAGTCATTTCAACTTAAATTACATTAAACTAACTTAAAAAATGAGTTGACTTGTATAACTTACAAAAAAAGTCGAAAATTGCTTAACTTATTTTGATTTGAGTTAAAGCAATGAAAAAACATATGTTGTCAATTTATTGATCATAATTTTGATTACTCAAAGTGTATGAACATTATTAATATTTTTTTCAACATAATTTTTTTATAACAATTTCTGTCATTTATTATGACAGGACATTCATTGTAGATATTTACTGAGAAAATTCTACTGTAGAAATAACTTTAAAAATAATATCAGTCAGTTTGTGTTTGTCTAAGATTTTTTCAACATATACATTTTTTTGAATAAATGCTGTCATTATGTGAAGCATTTTCATACATAATTCAAATTTGAATCCTCTGACGTTAAGAATGATATGAGATGTGGCAGGAACACAAATCTGTCAATGTAGTAGAATTAAAGCCTAAAATGTCATTAGGATTTTACATAATCTGAGAGTAGCTTTATTACAAATTTAGAGTGTCATTACCAAATGTGTATTAAAAAACGCCCCCCATAAATTCACACTTAATTGACTATGAGCCTAATTGACTGAAAAGATGTTGTGTTAGCAAATCCAAGACATATTTAAACTAAACAAAAGTATCATTACCTTCACACATCATTACCGTCTCACTCACACAATATTAAAAATCCACACTTGTTTTGCCAAATAAATCTATAGCCTATAGAAGTAATCAATTGGGGTTCACTTTATTTTGACGGTCCATTGTTAAGTCTGACGTCACGCGTGACGTTTAGCCTTTTCCGGGTCCAAGCGCTCCTCTCGTCCAGAAATAACAATGGTGGAACCTGTACATTTATTTACGATCACGTCCTTCTTAGTGCGGCACCCTTGGCGGTCAAAAAGGGTTTAAATTCCTTTAACACCAACAGAGTGGTTAGTGTAGCTCATCACTCAGGTGGCATAATTAAGGGTAGAGTCCAGGCATCAATGAAAAAGAAGATTTACGAGGTTGAAGTGAGTTAGCTCGGGACACGGGACACAGCACTGCGGCATTGTAAAAACACTCAATAATAACCAAAACACTCGCGAAAGCGGTAGGTAGGTAGAGAGGACCTGGACTTTGGACCCGGAAAGAGTATTATCGGAGAGTGGTTACGTCACGACTTAACAACCGAATAAAGAACCTAGCCAACATGTTTAACTCTCAATTCATGATCTTTCTGAGTTTAAACGTGAATATACAAAGAGAATCACAATGCTGAAAACAAAAATTTCGATTACAACTTCTGTTTTTTTTATTTAAAAAAGAATGAATAATAAATGTTGTGTTTGTGGTATACAGCCGCGGATCATTTGCTATTTTCAAACGCATCAAATTACTATATGTGAAAGCACATGAACGCGTGGCGCGTGCTTCTTCTCCACCATACTACAATACAGTATGAGTGACGTCAGTTCAAACGAAGCGGCAGCGTGGTGGAGCGCACGTGAAATGAGTGAGCGCACTCTTCCACTTTACTAGTTACAACACGAAATAATCATGTACAACATCACAAGGTATGTTGAAAGATGCTGTACAACTTACAGAAATCCATATCAAGTCACATGTTGTCGCTCTATCAGTGATTTAACCTCGAAATGGCGTCAATAAAACTGCTTGTAAATAATGTCACATCTACCGTCACATTTACCTCAGAAAACCATTCAATGTCCAAAAACTCAGTCAGCTAGAATAATGAACTTGGAGAGGAGCATTTAGTTAAATATATGCACTATGGCATAATCATTGAATTTTTACTTAATTTGTTCATCAATATGTAACGTTAGCCCATGTTTTAATAAAACCGTTTTATGACAGCCACCTTTTAAATGTTAAGCCTATATTTTTATTTATTTAAAAACGAGTAAAGACATAATTGTCATTTTAAAATGTATTATAACGTTATTATAAAAACTTCCTTGTGTCATTTAAACGTACAGTAAGTAGCCTACAAATCAATCATTTTTAACCTTTAAAGATGTACCAGCTGGGGTTCCCTTCCTGTATAACTTTACAGCATTAGTTGAGAGATTTTGTGAAATTTGTGTCAATACATTTTTTTTAATAATTTTTTTTTTACTTGAAGCAAATGTTGTCTTTTCCCCTTTATTTTCTTGTCAGAGTGGACCAGAATGCATTTTTTTCATGTTAAAATAAAAAATGTTCTTCTGGGAGAGGATGCACCGCCTAGACCCTAATACAACAACTTAGTAAAAATGTCAAAATTTTCTCCTCTTGTGAGTTTGCAGGTCTGTTGAAGAAGTAGAATTTTTAAAGACTTCATTAACCTTCTCTTCTACAGGCTTGCGGCAGGTAAAGGTGAAATGTCCCGTCAATCACCTCCAGTGCCTCGGCGCCCACAGGTGTGTTCACTATAGTAAACTCTGCAATGGAGTACGGGACTGTGAGGACGGATATGACGAGGGTGTGCACTGCCGCGGTGAGTTCCGTTTGATTTCTTTCTGTTCACTATCTTTATAAAAGTTTGGGGTCAGTGCGATAAAAAAACAGAATAAAACGTTTATTCAGCAAGGATACACCATTAAAATGTTAAAAAGTGACAGTAAATACATTTATAATGTTGCAAAAGATTTAAATTTCAAATAAATGCTGTTCTATCTGTAACAATACTATCAAACTATCATGGTTTCCACAAGAATATTAAGCAGCACAACTGTTTTCAACATTGATATTAAAAATTAATATTTCTCGAGCAGCAAATCAGCATTTTAGAATGATTTCTGACGGATCATGTGAGACTGAAGACTGGAGTAATGATCCTGAAAATGATCACAGGAAAAAATTACATTTTAAAATATATTCAAATCGAAAATATTTTACAATATTACTGCTTTCACTGTATGTTTGATCAAACAAATGCAGCCTTGGAAAGCATAAGAGACTGTTTTCAAAAACGTAAAAAGTAAAATCTTAATGATGACTTACATTTTTTAACAGTAGTGGGTATATACATTTTCCCTCTGATGTCTTTTTTTTTTTTTTTTTTTTTGGTGCACCTAAAAGGACATCATCTAATTTTCTATGGCTATTTACAACCTTTCTCTGACAATTGTTTTTCAGTGCTTTTAAGACTCTTATGTAAATCTGTCTGATGAAAGTTTTGGAAGTTCAAAAGTCATTTTTTTGCAGCTTAATTTCAACGTTTTGTTAGTTAAGAAAGTTTTCATAGTTACAGTTATCTTTTATCTTAAAAGATGAAAAGATAAACCCATAAAACGTTCAGATTATGAATTTATTATGTTTATCCAGATAATTATGAAACTTTAGCTTCAGACGTGGCGTGAATAGTTTTGATAATGAGTTGTGCATCGGACTTGATGTGAACAGTCCTTGTCTCTCGAATTTAGCTAAAAACATCGAATGCTTTTTGTTGATGGACTAGATGGTCCATCAATATCTATAATTGCAGGTCAAGACTTTCACCTTTAAACTGCAATTCACGTCTTCACACTTCTTCGTTTTAAGAGTGTTTGACAGAATTAAACCCACAACAGATCTGCAGTCATTTCAAGTCAGTTCCATGCAAGATATAAGCACAGTCGGCTTAATGTAATAATGGGTTTCTGCTAAAAGGCAATTACTGTTTCTCCACATGATGAAGTGAGGATTGCGTTTTGTCACATTGTGGTGAAAGGGAACAAGAAAAGAGGTTTATATGAAAACCACAGCTTAGTTTACGTCGAAAACGTTGTGAGAATTTATGTATTGCAGCTGAGGTCGTTTAACTGTTGAGACGGATGAGCTACATCATGTCATGTCTAGAATGTGTATTTAGTTACGACCATAATAAATGAGCATATGGAAGTATTCATCATCCTCACCTTGAGTTGAACCACTCGTGAGATGTTAGTGTGCATGTGCCAGGCTTTTTAAAGCAACCGAAGACCTCGTTTGGGAGGGAAAATTTGCGCTTTTACATTTTATGTTCCATTTCAATCTTAGTCTTGGTTCGGTTTCAAAGTAAATAAAACTTGGCGGCATGGAGAGGAAGGTATGGATGCACACACTCCTTTGAGGAGCAAGCGCGGGCCGCTTTGTTCCACTGCAGACCGGTTTCGAATTGCTCTCTGCACACCTGTCATAACTGAGCATTCATAATTTACATTATCAGTCCGCATAGCAGATATCAACTCTCAATCCTGGAGGTATTCGAATCTGGGACAGATAGAGAGAGAGAGCGAGAGAAGAGAGGAACATCTTCACAAGAATGGCCATATGAGCTAGACTCACACTTTTTTTTTTTTGTCATAAAAGTTAAGAAAAAATAGCTTTGTGGGTTGAAGATAGCGTGAAGCTAGCACTGACCCCTTTTATATATTCTTATTGTGTACAATATTGTAGTTCATCATTTAACTCGTCCCTCTTTTCACACTAAAACCATGTTACCACTGTTTATGTTTTATGATCATAATATTGAATAAATTATATATTTATAGGATAGTTTAACCATATTTCTGTCATAATTTTACTATGTTCCAAACCTGTATTAGTTTTTTTCTTCTGTTGAACACTAAAGAAGATATTTTAAAGAATGTTGGTAACCAGACAGTTTCTAGTCCCTTTTTTTTTCATGCAATGGAAATCAACGGGGTCCAACAATTGTTTGGTTAGTGACATTCAGAAAAATCTCTTCTGTTGTGTTCAGCAGAATAAAGCAAGTAATTCAGGTTTGATACAACTTGAGGGCGAGTAAATGATGACAGAGTATTCATTTTTGGGTGAACTATCCCTTTAATGCTCACTCATTTACTTCTATTGTAAGTATGATTGTAGGTGGTTGCTAGGGCGTTGCTATGCAGTTTCTGGATTGGTTGCTAACTGTCTTAAGACATAAAAGCCCACCCGCAAGTATCTATTGGCTCTTTTCCGCTAATAACTGTATAACTGTAAAAATGTTTTACAGTTGTTTTATGGTTTATGGCGTTGCCATGGTGGCAGAGTTATAAAATTGGATATAACTTTACACAGAAAACATTAGCAATCATGTTGTTTTCCATACTAAAGTCATGCTAACCATCATAATGTTTATGATTTGTTATCATACTATTGAAAAAGTGAAATGCTTACACATTGGCCCCATTCTCTTCCATTGTAAGCACCATTGTGGGTGGTTGCTAAGGCGTTGCTATGCAGTTGCTAGTGTGTTCTGGAGGGTTGCTAACTTTTTCAAGTCACAAGAGCCCACCATAGTTCTTAACTGTACAAAAAACAAGTGAGTTTTCCCTAACTGTTTAGGACTATGCTAAGCCAGTAGACTAGTTAGCTCGAAGGCTAACTAAAAACTAAGGGAAATGCTTTGACTCCTAAGCGCCGCATACAGTATGTCTCACCTAAGTAGTCTTACTTGTCTCTGCGGAGAAAGCTCTAGTGGCACTTTACTTATAGTCTTTTATGGAGATCCAAGAGAAATTTGACGGCTATAATGTTTTTTTGTTCCAAAACTATCACATTACAGAGGTTTAACCCCTTAAACCCTGAGGCCATTTTTGGAGTTTTTTGTCTGAGTGACACACAAAAAAGTAAAGACTCATAACTTCAAAACTATAGAGAGGTGAGTCAAAAGGTAGATATCATTTGTTAGGAAACTTTTTATATTTTTAGAAAATATAAATTTTTATTACTTTTGGACAATCTAATGCTGAGAAAATGCTGATAAAAGACAAAAATATTAATATTATTTTTTAATAATTTACATATCTTTCTTATTTGAAATGCAATAATTCAGGAAGGAAATACGGTGGCAAAATAATTCTTTTTTTGTGATGTTCCCCTATGTGTGGTCTGCGTCTGGATCGTTATTTTATGATGATAGCATAAAGTAATCCAAAGTTACAGCACTTGGAACAAAGGGAGCCTTTTTGTTAAGTCCTCACACATTTGGAAGGCAATAAAAAAAATGAGTTTTCTTAGTGACATACACAAAACTAAAGACTCATAACTTCAAAACTATAGCAAGGAGATTCTAAAGGTAGGTATCGTTTGAAAGAACACTTTTCAAATTTTTTGAAAATATACATTACATTACATTTGGACATTCTCCTGCCGAGAAACTGCTGATAAAAGACAAAAAATATATATAATTTTTATAATGATAATGCATATCTTTCTTATTTGACATGGAATAACTCAGGAAGGAAATAAGGTAGAAGGAAAATTCTTTTTTGGGGAAGTCCCTCTATATATGAGCTGCATCTGGATAAAATTTTGTGGTGATTGGATAAAGCAATCAAAAGTTATAGCATTTGGAACCAAGATAGCCTTTTTGTTGAGACCTTGACGCCCCCTCATGGGCATTTTTAAAATTGTTTCACCATGAAGAAAATCTTGTCATAAAAGCAATAGATTAAGTAAATTTTGGGCTCATTTGAATTGTATTAATATGCTGTAAAAAATTAAGTGCAATTTTCAATGATTTTTGAATGTTTCATGAGATGTATGATGTTTTTGACACATTGCAGTACATAGTACAAAAAACTATTTTATAGATTATGAAAAAAAATATTCTATTTATCAACAAATAACTCAGCAGTACTTAGGAGTTTTTCGAATTGGCTACATTCACTGTAAAGTTCAGACTCTAAGCTTTCAAATGACACCAATTTTGTTTGAATCAAGGCAATATTTTGGAAAAATATGATAATTAATATTTTCGCAGCTAGGTGGCGCCTGTGGGGCGTCTACGGGCGGTACACTCCGGTTGAGAGAGACTAGTCAGCACTCGTTCAGAGTTGATCGAAGTGGTTGGATGCATTAAAAAGCTGAGATTCTAAGCTTTAATATGATACATATTTTGTGTTATTCCACGTTTGAAATCGAGCACGGATGGTTCCGGGAAAACTGGAAAACACTTTGCACCCCGGGAGGATGAGAGACTTGTTTTTTAGCCAAGTATGCATCACTTCGTGAGGAATATCTCGTGATCAAAGCAATGGATTATGTTGTGTTTGGGCTCTTTGTAATCGTGAGAATCTGCTGTCAATAAAGATGTGTGATTTTTCACAATCCATGCATGTTTCATTGAGTTATGAGCTGAAACGTCACATCAAAACAACATCGCATCACTGCTATTGCTACTTCATAGATCCGCCTGTGGAATTTTTTGTGTTAGAACGCCATAAGGAATATATTTAGATCTGAGTGATGGATTATGGCGAGTTTGGGCTCTTTTTAATCTTAACAATCTGCTGTAAATAATGATGTGCCATTTTCCACAATTGATGCATGCTTCATTGAGTTATGAGTTAAAACGCGACAAGTGCTACATCTATAATAAACGGTCTATGCGCGCCGGTGGTGGTTCGTGTGTTACAACTCCCACGAGGAATATCTTTAGATCTGAGTGATGGATTTTGCTGAGTTTGGGCTCTTTTTAATCGTGAGAGTCTGCTGAAAATAATGATGTGCATTTTTCTACGATCTGTGCATGCTTTGTGAAGTTATAAGTGAAAACCAAACGCGAGTGCTTCATGAGTATATACTAGGATAGGCGCGTCTGAGGTATTGTTTGTTTTAGAACGCCATGAGGAAATATCTTTAGATCTGATTGATGGAATATATTAAGTTTGGGCTCTTTGTAATCGTGAGCTCCTGCTGTAAATAACGATGTATAATTTTTCATGATCGGCGAATGTTTCATGAAGATACGAGTAAAAAGGCCAAGTCTAAGCTACCTTGCTAGGCTACGTGAATCAGTGGATTTTTTGTGGTTTAGAACTCCATGAGGATTATCTTTAGTTCTGAGTGATGGATTATGTTGAGTTTGGACTCTTTTTAATTGTAAGCATCTGCTGTAAATAATGATGTGTCATTTTCCACAATTGGAGCATGTTTCATGAAGTTACAAGCGGAAATGTGTCTAAAATGCAGCATCCATATATGGTTTACACATGGGTCTCTTAAGGGGTTATTTTACAAAAACCTTGCTCAAGTTTATTAAAAACCCTGGAACAATTATGCTTGTTGTATTCTACTCATTGAGACCTTTCAAATGACATATGACACAGGACTATCTGAGCTGTATGATGTTTTTGACATATTGCAGTATGTGGTACAAAAAAGTAGTTTATAAATTATGAAAACATTTTTTTTCTATTTATCAGCAAATAACTCAGCACTACATTGGAGTTTATCAAATTGGCTACATTCATTGTAAATTTCAGACTCTAAGCTTTCAAATGACATCTATTTTAAGTTGATCCAGGTAATATTTTTGAAAAAAAATTATGATTATTAATTTTGCAGCTAGGTGGCGCCTGCGGCGGGTACACTCGTATTTAGTGGAATAACTCTGCAATCATTAGAAGTTGATCGAAGTAATTAGATGCATTAAAAAGCTGAGATTCTAAGCTTTAAAATGATACCTATTTTGTGTTGTTCCATTCAGTGGTTGCTTAGTAATTTGATTATGAATATTTTTCATGGGGTGGCGTCCCGCCGGCGGGACGCTTAGGGTTTAAGGGGTTAATACACTGTGAATGGCGTTTCATGTTGTATTTAACTGTGCTAATGAGTTCAGGTTAGCTCAAAACATTCAGCCCAATGCAAATGTGGGTTTCCACGTCGATTAAACTGCGTAAACAGTATTGCAGATATTTGACATCGACTTGAGCAGCTAACTAACCTTGACGAAGTGGTTTTAAATTCTCTTTTATTTTGTTCTCAGGGAAAAATAAAACAAAAAACTAGCGAGGAGCATTGGGAGCACTGCCTTTGGATCACTGTGTGTTATTTTGAAACTCTTTCTTAGCTATTTTTCTTGGTTGTGTGGGGATTTGTTTTGTCATTGAGGAATGGAGCCTGCCTTCAGGTGACCACGGCTATTCACTAGAGACTAAAGAAAAGAGAATAAAGGGATTTCAGCTGTGTGTGTGTGTGTGTGAGAGAGAGTGAGAGCGTGCGTTTCAGTACGATCACTTATCTTACGTTTCCCCACTGTTTTGGTCCTTCTCACACAGATTATATTTAGATCATTAGGGCCTGATAAGGATATCTTTTTTTATTATTATTCAGACGGCGTCTGCCGGTGTCAGACTGACTGACTGTAGACGTGTGAAATGAATAACTTAACAAAGACAGCATAGAGCAGTGAAGGAGATAACAGAATTGTGACAAAAAGAGTCACACGTTTAATTAAACTTCCCTGAAAACAAGCACAGGAAAGAACACGGTGATTCGAAGATTTTCTTGATCTGTCGCATGTATTCTCGGTTTGTCTCAGATCAGAACAACGTGCCATTTTATGTATAAAATCACACTTTCACGCCCCACAAAGCATTACACACTAGTTCTCCTCTACACTTAAGAAAGTGATCATTTGTATCCTAACTGTTAGCTAACTGTTTTCATTATGTCAAAACAGCTTGTTACCGTGATATCTTGTTGTTGCTAATCAAAAACATTTTAACCAGTTAGCACTGTGCTAAGCCAGGAGGCTAAGCTGTTAGCTTGCTATCTGACAGCTAACTCGCAACTCAAAGATTGGTAAATGTTTATTTTGGTCATGTTTGCTGCAGTAAAATGGCATTGGCTAATGTGACCATGCTAACTTGCAAAACTTTGATGCCATGATGTTGCATTATGGAGTGCCTCTTTCTATAAAATCACAGCGCAGGCAAAAGGTCTTGTTGAATTTACAGAGCAATCATTTAGTCGTCTGTGTCTAGAGATTGAGGTTGCACATTACCGAACATGAGCGATGGGCTTTCTGCCCTCAGGGCTTGAGAAGCTGCCTTATTTTACACATCCACATTTATAGCACAAAGGAAATGCTAAAGCTCATAAACTTTATATCTTTATGTGACAGGAAGGACTGTAACCTTGGAAATGTGCTGAGTGTCCCTCCTGCACTTGGAATTTTCTTTTTTTTTCTCTCTCTCTACCACTACACAGTTTTTGGCAGTTAGACTAAACCGAATTTACCCTCAAACAATCATTGCACACTACTGTATTTATTGTACTATTTTTGGTGGTATGCAGTATTGTATTTTGGGGCGTTGGTCGCAAAACAGAAAAAAAAAAAGAAAAAAAAAAAGACATATTGCTAATATTTTAAGATATATTTTTCAAAAATAAAAATGCATTTATGCTTCATTCATTTATTTAAAATGTATATTTTAAAATTGAACATTTACCTCTTCCTTGAAGTACTTTTTTATATATTTTGGCATTTGGTTCAAATAGAATGCATTTTCATATATATATATAAAAAAAAATATATTATTATAAAATATGTATTATATAGGACAACATATTTAAAATGTTTTATTTTTTACGTTTCATTTAAAATTAAGGCTTGATTCCAGCCAAAGGAAGTATTTATTTATTTTATTTATTTGCAAGAGGATAAATGGACGCAATGCAAAACAAATGTGACACAATGCAAATCGTTTCACATGCTATTTTTGCACAGTACACATTTATCAGTATGTCAGAGTTGTCTTCTGTTGCAGTTCCTTGGGCAAAAGCGTTTGAGTCTAAACTGAATCTGCTCTCAAACAGCAGAGTAGAACAGATGCACCATTTCTCTTCCATCTCCTGAGGAAAGAAAGTGATAGATTTTTTACCTCGCTTGCAGCCTAACATATTAATAACATTGGCTGGTGTTTCTCCTGTATACAGTATGCATGTCTCTGGAAGTTCATGTATAGCCCTCCTCAGCCGTTCCTTCTCCCTCTCTGAAAAATTCCCACTACTGAATGTTTATCAAAGCCTACAAAATGAAAAAAACAAACCTCAGAATATGTGACAGTCTTGACAGCTTTTTATTCCAAATCTGAGTTTGTACTTCAATTCCAATGGAAAAAGAGGTCTTGCGTTAGAACCCTCGCTGTGTTCTGTAGTGAAGACAGCAATCAGGAATCTCGGGAAGTTCAAAGGCAAAAAGCAGCGTAGAACATCTGACTAGCTTGAAATTGGCACTTGCATTTCTTGACAAATCCACCACAGAAAGACATGGGAAGCAGGTATTTTTAGTAAATCACATCACTACTTTGTAGTTGTGTCAGGGAAGCATGCTACATTCCATTAAATTCAGAAAGTCAGAATCTTCAACTTGGAAAAGTGCGATAGATTGGTATATGGAACGATTTCACTGTTATCACATTATCTCTGACGATAATCGTATACAAATGCTAGCATTGCATAGCATCGTTATGCTCAGAAATTTGGTTTGGTTTGCTATCAAACAAAAAGTTGTGACTGAATTAAAATCTTTTTAGCACATGAAAAACTGAATTGTTGATAATTGTACAATTGCTAACATTTGGTAGCATTGTTTACATTCGAAAAATTGGTTTGCTAGCAAATTTCACTGTTGAAAATTGAACAACCGCATTGCATGATTCTAAATTCTTTTAGCAAACGTTACAATTACATTATATAACGTCAACATTTTCAGCAAATGTAAAATGCTGCAATGTTTCTCTCTTTTAATCATACACTTGCTAGCATTGTATAGCATTGTCTATGTTTAAAAATGTGGTTGCAAACAAACTTCTTTGTTGACAGTCAAACTGGATTTACATGATGTTACAATATTTTCAGCAAATGCAAAACATGGTTATCGTGTCGATCATACACCTAAACAATCAATTCTAACATTTGATATCATTGTTTATGTTCAAATTTTGTTTGCTAGCAAACTTTTTTTTGTTGACAATCATGGTAGCTACGAGCTAATGGTATGATTGTTAAGGGGGTCGCACACCGGACGCGCAGCTCAGCGCCGCGCCGCGCAGCGCCACATCTTTTAAATTCGAACACATTATTCTCTATGAGAGTACACACACCGGCGGCGCCTTTCGGCGTCTGTCCGCGGCGGCTCAGGACCGTGTTCAAAATCCTGCTGCGCCACAGAGCGCCATTTACGTAGTTTTATATAAAATTTACATTTATGTGTCTCAAATCATAGTTAATGTATATACGGACTTCACCCTGTGCTGCAATATACATTCAGTTTTATATTTATGTACAGAAATCAGAAAATTGCTGATGTTATCGGATTTTCAGGTGACAGTTGTCCTAGACGTGGCGCGGCGCGGCGCTGAGCTGCGCGTCCGGTGTGCGGCCGCCTTTAATCTTCCAAATTTCCGGCAATGGAAAATCTTTATGTTCGAAATTCCAAGGCCTCCATCCAACTTGGAATGTAATGCAAAAGCCAATGATTTACCAACATCTCAGTAATTATTTGTGGGCTCATTCATGAAACAAAATGTTAGTGTGAATAGTTTGTGAAAAACATTATTAAATCTTGACATATTCTTTCAAATATTTCAAGGCGGCGGCCCATTTGCTTGATTTGTCTCATTTGTACTTGGATAAAACTGGTCTTTTCGCTTCACCTCAAACATGGTAGAACAGCCTTGAACACCTTTCTCTTTGTTGCTCTGTTACATTCCATAATTAACATTCTTAATCCTTTAGGAGCGACGAATGTGCCATGAACGTCTTCTGCAGCATTTTGTTCTGCACCAAAACAGTCAAAAGCATTGGTAGACGTCATGACCATGGTCCCTCTGAAGGTAATGCTTTATCTCTCCTGGGTATTAAGAGATTGGAGCGTACTACATACTACAGGTGCTAGGCAAGAAACAGTGTTTGTGTTGCACCTTTGAACGTCCCTGTGGTAATAACACAGTAGCCTCACTTTCCCCATTTGCATTGTCAGTCCCTAATGAATATATGGAATTGAATAAAGCAGCCCACACAGCAACGTGACTAAAAACATTTGAAACACACTGGAACTGCAAACAAAAGAGTCTACACCTCACTATGGCTTTTTTATATAATGGCAACACAGTAAACAAAGCGTCTGGATAACAAGAACGCCGTCAGATGCTTAAAGGTAAATTTATCTTGGGAACAACAGTTTTTCTTTGTTCTTTTTACAGCCCGTTGTGAAACATAATTGCTTTACTTATGCTTGTGCTTGATTAGGTTAAACATCAGGAACTTTGTATGCACAGAATATTTTAAGCCACCAAAATAAATAAATGAATATGCATATACAATTGATATGATTCATCAATCTGTGCAAGATATCGTTTATTGGTTATTCATTTCTTGTGTATGTTGTAACTAGTTTATGTATGTAACTTTGTGTAAATTTGTGTATATAACTTTGAATTGTTATATTCTAGCCAACTGAAGAAATTTAGGTCAATCATATAAAACTGTAGAGGTAATTAATGGTGTCAAGTTCATTTTCTCATCTCCACATAACAAAAGTTACTTTCTTTTGATCTCAACTTAAAAAAATATATATACCTTGTTATTTCAATACAACAAAAGTAGTTTTTTTCAAAAATGTTTTACTTGTGATTGAAGCAATACGTTTTTTTGTGATGTCTACTTAATTTTCTTATTATCTTGACATAACAAAAGCTGTCATCTCAAGATCTTTTTTTATTTTTTATGTTGAGATCACAATTTTTTTTTAACAAGATTTAGACTTTTAAGATCTTTATAAGATAATTTTAAGATCAACATAAAGCGTTTTCTAAATGTTCTCATTATCTAGATATAATAGAAGTTTTGCTTAAAGGGTTAGTTCACCCAAAATGAAATTTCTGTCAGTAATTACTCACCCTCATGTTGTTCCAAACTCTTAAGTTCATCTTCGGAACACAAAATGAAGATATTTTTGATGAAATCGGAGAGTTCTCTGACCCCTCCATAGGCAGCAATGTTATTGCAACTTTCAAGGCCCAGAAAGGTAGTAAAAACATTGTTACAATAGTCCATGTGACTACAATAGGTCAATCTTAATGTTATGAAGCGACGAGAATACTTTTTGTGCAAAAAACAAAACAAAAAAACCCAGACTTTATTCAACAATCTCTTCTCCATGTCAGTCTGCTACGCTGATCACGTAGTGCAGCGCAACAAACAACTTTCAAGTTTAGTTCTCGAGACAACTTTATGTCGAGATCTTGAAGACTTTTGTGGTGTCATTAAAATGTAATACACATCAATTGAAAATTAAGTTGAGATCATTTAAAGACAAAAACAAATAGTAATCCAGGTATGTTCCGTAGTTGGAAGGCATCTTCACTAATAAACCAATACAAATATTGTCGTCATTGTTTTAGCGGTCGATAATATCATCTGACTTTTTTATGGCAAATTTAAGTAAGTCGTCCTTGGGTTGTGTATTACTTCCTTTGTATGTTTCTGACTGCTAAGCAACCCTTACAAACAGTGCAGTTTTGTAGCTTCACAGGGATTTGACAATCCTCAGCTAATGGTTCCAAATGTTAGAATTCATCACATAAATTCAACATTCATCCACCCAGAGAGTCTGCAAGTGTTTGCTCGAGTGCTGAAAATGTAGGCATATTACAGTATGATGGGAGCAGCTGAGGGTTAAGTGCTTTGCCCAGGGGCAAAACTGCAGTGGTCACAGGAAGGGCAGTTTCATGTGCCAAGTTGATGTCCTTCTGTAGCTTGACTAGGATTTGGATGAGCCACCAAGTGCAGAGACTTTACGGCCACATCAATCTGGTTAAATATAGATTTAGACGTTATGCACAGACCGTTAAACTAACCTGTTCATTTGCGTCGGTTTATCTGGAGTTTATCTGAATCCCCTTCCAATGCTGGCAGTCGATTCTGAAGTGTTGATGAAGGGGCAAAATAAACCGGCTCTGCTTCACAGTTACACCTCTGATGTCTCACATCCACCTCCTTTCAGTTTCTCTAGTTGGAAGTGCAGGTGTTTGTGAAGTTATGCAATATTACTTTTTGCTGTAACTGTGAAAACATACCATGCCAGTTTAGTTTTTTTAGTTTTTGCGAATTGAATTTCCATACCATTTTCAGTTTAGGGGGTCGTGGCCTGAAAAAGGACAAAGACCCCTGTCATATAGAGGCTTCTCTGGGCTTGTAAGCAACCTGCTATAAAACACACAGGACACACTAGCATGGTGTTCCCTTCTGGATCCAACCTCCATCTGATCTGTTCTAACATAGCATGTTTTTACTCAACTGTCATCTATTTATAAACACTGCCTGGTAGGTGCGGACCCCCCCCCCCCCGGTCACCTGCTCTGATCGCACAAACAGAAAAATACACAAGCACACTCGTTCCGCTGCAGTGATGTCCTATCTGTCTGAGCCCTTGGGACGGTGGCCGCTGTAATGATGGAGACTGAGGGAAAGACCTGCTGTGAGTGAATAATAGACCTGTCCGGACATATGCCGTGTTCTCTGGACTAGTGATTCTTGCTGGGCAGGGGGCGGGGCTTACGATGCAGCTTTTTGATTGGTTCGTTTAGACACCTGAGGGAGATGTTGAGATGCTAAAGTCTGGTGAAGCTGTTGTGGAAGTTTTCAATTAAATATGTGATTTAAAAGAAAAATTTGATGTCCAAATAACAAATATTTTATTTTTATTTTATTTTTTTGCCTCCCTTATAGAAAACATTTCTGGTCTCTATTGGCCATTAAAAAAAAGAACAAGCCATGTTTTTTTATGCTTTGTTTTGCTTCCTTCCCTTCCCTTCCCTTCCCTTCCCTTCCCTTCCCTTCCCTTCCCTTCCCTTCCCTTCCCTTCCCTTCCCTTCCCTTCCCTTCCCTTCCCTTCCCTTCCCTTCCCTTCCCTTCCTTTCCTTTCCTTTCCTTTCCTTTCCTTTCCTTTCCTTTCCTTTCCTTTCCTTTCCTTTCCTTTCCTTTCCTTTCTCCCTTCCCTTCCCTTCCCTTCAACCGCGCTTTGAGAAAACATTGCAGGTCTCTATTGGCCATAAAAAAGGATTTCAGTTAAAAAAAATATGAATAGCATTTGTGAGCCGTTTCATTGGATCTTTTAAATGTGTCGAACTTGGAGGTGGTCTGGAAAAACGTAGCTATGGCATTTAAGTCCGTATAGATTTTCAAGGTCTCGGCCTTCAATTTTTAATGTGGTACGGGACTCCCGAGAGTGATTGATTGTTCACAGCAGCTAAAGTTCAAGCTCTTTGGGTTGGGGTAGCGAAATAGATCCACAGGCATTTACCTTTACGCCCCTGTTAGACTCAGCACCCTTCCTGGACCGCTGCCGTTAGCACTACATCACCCAGTGAGTGTCAGAGAAAGTAGGGCTCCTCACTGAGAGAAAATCACCTTGAGGGAGAGCTCTGGAGTTCACTGGAGATAAATCCTGTTGTGCGGGAGCCTAACTCACAGCGAGAGTCCAGCCATAATGGCCTCCTTCCCGCTCGGAGGAGATTAGTGTGAATCCGGGTGGCGGACAGTAGCTGCACACATTCGACATCACTCGCCATGTAAACAATGATTTTGAACTATTTTTGAAGTTACGTTTGAAGCATAAGCATTGATTTCTCCAAAGAGTAATTCTCATCCGATAATCAACTCTCCCACCAACTGTTTTGAATCGGAAAGGTCTAGATTCCTTCTTTTGGATCAATGCTTGTGTCTTTGTAAATATATGTAGTTACCCATTCTTATTCCATGATAGATTTCTGTGAAGTTTCTGTTTTGGATATCCTAATGGGCAAAGACTGACATTTAACATTTTCCAGGGTTAGAAAAGTGTCAAAAATATTGGACAGAAAATAAAAAGTCAATTTTGTCTTTCATTAGCAGTTTTCTTTGCTTCTTTTTTTGCGGATCAAAATGTACTATTGCAGTAACTGCTTTTCTTTTACACTGCCAGAGGCTTTATTTATGCGTTCAATATGTTTGTTTAGATGGGATAATTAGATTGTGAACAAAATAATAGCTTTTTTTTGGCACTGAATCAATCAAGTTTTAATTTATGTTTTATGTCATTTGATGGTGTCGGTTTGGTTTATGAGTTGGGTCATCTTACTCCTTGGGCATAGATTCCACCATGCTTTTGGCACAAATGCAATGGATATGAAGTTAATTATTTATTTAAGTCATGTTGTTTTATTTTTCTGTGTGGTTGTTCTTGGAAAACTGTCTTGGATTGCTTTTAGCATAAATACTGTTTTGTCAAATGTTGTACAGATGACAGATAGTCAAGTCAAGTCAAAACAAAAACCTGTCACAGATTATCGTATAGGGTTAGTTACCCCCAAAAATCAAAGATTTGTCATTATTTACTATGTCTTTCAAATCCCGTATGACGTGTTATGTGGAAACAAAAGATGTTATTGCTGCTCACAGTTCTTGTGATATGAAAGAATAAAACTACAGATTTTAGTGGCTCAAATGCCCCATTTGCATAAATAAATAAAGAACTCTTTATAGCCAAGATTATGAAATATTTCAGGAACCGTTAGTCGCTCCCCATCGCTAGTCCCACATATAAATAGTTAAACATCCAGCTCAAGTGGATACACATTCCCTGTAATATATAAAAAGCCATTATATTTCACTTTCAGTTAAACTCATATCGTAAAACGCTTTGCATTATCCTTAAACGCTGTGATACATTTTTAAAGAAGTACTTAATTTAAAGCCTTCAGACTCAAGCCATTCCGAATGCATGCCTGGGGTGGGTCGATGAATTTCTCAGTGCGTAGTTATTATTAATGTGGGCTTCTTAGCAAATGCACGCTAGAAATCTCACGCTCGCGATTAGGCGTTTAGAGTGGCTAAACCATCTCCAATCTTTCTCTTTTTCACACTTTCCTGTGTAATATGTATTGTGACACACTTAAAACCATCACAAATGGTAAAAAAGGCAAGGTGACCTGTTAGCCACGCCCCCAAATGAGTAGAAACATCAAAAATGGGCTATGGCTGTTGTAATTGAAACAGATTGCATCCCAAACGTTTATAAATCACTTCTATTTTTCAGCCGATTCTGGTTGAATAATAAATAAATTAAAATAGGGTCATCTTCATGTGGCACGCAACGCGGGCAAACGTGATCGTCAAACATCCCTTATTATGAGGCTGTAAGCGTTTCACAGGTGATAAATATTACACAATGCTCTACCGTTGTGTATTGACAGCGGTTTGGAGCGAGAGCTTGCCTGGAAGGATTGCATCCACTGAAACAGGCCTTAAGTGCCACTTAAAAAGCGCTGAATCATGGTCTCATAATGAGGCTGCATCTGTTCAACTTTTAAAAAATGATTTCATACTGGCGAAATGGCATTGTGCTTTTATGGAGGGTTTCACCGAGTGTAAATGCATGTTCATTGTGAGAGCGAACTCTGCGCAGGATATTAAGACTGTGAATCAAACAGAGCAAGTTTAAATGTGTGTTTGTGTCTCCTCAGAGTTGGTGCGCAGCTGCCAGGAGCGGAGGTGTCAGTTTGACTGTGTGATCATGAGAAACGGGACGTCCTGTTTCTGTGGGGAAGGATTCGAACTAGACGAGGACGGGAGACAATGTCGAGGTGAGGGTCATTACCATCCGCAACTCTGTTTGAAGAATTTGAAGCTTTAGAAATGTCAGTGAATTGAATTGTACTACTTTGGTATCAATTTGATTACAGTTAGTAAAGCAACTAGACAAAATATAGTCCAATAAAAATATCCTGGGAAAAATGTCGCGTTTTTGTAATATATTGGTTTAGCGAATCTAAAGAGCTTTTCTAAACTAGTTCAAGCTATGCTAAGCTAGGCCAAGCTGTTAGCTGCCTGAAAATGTTTATTTAGCTTTGGTATTTTGATGTGTAAATAGAAAAGGATTTTTTTGTGATTAAGAAAAAATCATAAATTGTTTTTTGTGTCAGTTCTAATCAGACACTGAATGGAGTAAAAAGTTAACGAAAAAGTAACATGCTCACAATATCTTGTTTTGGCTAACAAAAAGAGCTTTTCTTAACAAGGTCAAGTTATGCTAAGCTAGAAGGAAAAGTTTTCTCAGCAAATATGTGATGAAAAACAAAGCATATTGGTGACACCTTGTTTTAGCTAATCAAAAGTTAGAGCTATGCTAAGCTAGTAGGCTACAAGCTTGGGCAATTTGAAAGATATTCGTTGCGTCTGAAATCGCGTAGGTACTGCATTTGAATTTGAATTTACTTCACGACTGTTAAAAAAAGTATATATATAGTATATATAGAATCTATATACTTCGCTCTATATAGTATAAATATGGGTTGTATGTATGAATGAATGACATACTACATCCGCCATTTTGTTGCTGTCATGTGACCTGCCAGCGTCAGTTTCGTCGCTTCACTTCCATTCATAAATCCTCTCCCGTAACAGAAAACTATTTTCTTTGAAAATTGGTTTCGAAATAATATTGTTTTGGTAGACCAATTTTTTAATTCAGATGGCCTTCTTTTTACTTATAAGGAATTCATGTTCAAATATAATATTCCTATACCACCAATGGAATTTGCAACTGTTTTTGGAGCAATTTCTCCTAAAATTTTTATTTTATTTAAACAACAAAAAAGACTAGATTACCAGCAATTTCCACCCCTCTCACCAAATCAATCTCTTGTAGGTAAAATATGTTTCTCCGGTCAATAAGAGCCCTTTTCCAGAAAGATGTTGTTTCAAGACCAAATGTTATTGCGTACTGGAGTCAGTTTGTGAGTGATGTTGACTGGAAAAAAGTCTGGCTTCTACCCAATCGCTTTCTCTTAACAAACAAGGTTAAAGAAGTATCTTTTAAACTCCTTCATAGAATATACCCTGCTAAACACTATTTATCCAGATTTAAAAAAGATATTGATGAAAGTTGTAGTTTTTGCAAAAAGAAGCCAGAGACAGCTGTTCATTTATTTTGGCACTGCCCTTATGTGTCTTTTTTTTTGTGCAAAATGTTCTTTATTTCGTTGTTGGAAATGTTGATGAAAATTTTACATTACTGTGGAAAGATGTTCTACTAGGTATTGTAAACTCAAAAGATAAACAACCCCGCACTTATTTTATTAAATTGTTTTATTTTGATGGCTAAATTTCACATTCATAAATGCAAATTTTCAGGGAAAAAGCCATGTTTTGTTGCATTTAAAAATGAAGTGAAGCTTTATATTGAGTCAATATTGCCCTCGAAGAAACAAAAAGCTATTAGAATTTTACAAGCATGTACACTCTTTAAAGTATTCCTATAATACTATCTGTACCTCCCCCTAGCATTTGAAATGTATTGTATTTCTATTGTTTGTTTTGATATTTCTTCAATAAAAAAAAAATACAATAAAAAATATCCTCTCCCGTGGCCTCATGGGATAGTGAAGTGTCTATAGAAAAGATAGTAAAGGTCATCCGGGTACTCAAACATACTACTTTTTTGGGGGAATGTTTTTTCGCATACTATATAATTAATTTTTTCATTTAATTCATTCATTTTTAATGCAGCAGAGCGTTTTCAGCTAATATCTGATGAAAAACGTTTTATGTTTGCAATATCTTGTTTTAGCTAATCAAAAAAGCTTTTCTTATCTGGTTAGAGCTATTAAGATGCTCCGTTGTTAGCCACCTGAAAGTGTTTACATTTTAATCATATTTTGCTTTGGAAATTTGAAAGATATTATTTCACTGGGCTCCAGACTTACTTTTCCACTGGTTGCACTGGTGCTACCAACTTTCTGAGTTGGTCGCACCAGCACATGATTTGGTCGCACCTTTTTTTCTTTTCTTTATTTGCTACAACATAGGATTAATCAATGCATGCTGATGAATAGTTGTCTCAATCTTCTCATTTTTACATGAAATTCCACTTAAAATACACTTAATTCCTCAATTTCCTGAATTCCTAATGGACTATATGCACAGTTACTTCCTGGTTTTCGATAAGCCAGCTCGGGCATTTCCGGTGAACATTCTGTACACACTTTACATCCACACAAAACCATCAATGGTTGACTTTTTAATATTTTATTTATATTTTAATGCCTTTATCACACTTACCTAATTTGCCAATAAAGCAGTTTTATTGATTGCAATAAAAACTTGAAGCTAATGTGAACATTGGAATAAGAAACGCGATGTCTGTAATTGGACACGCCCACGCAACATTTTTTCAGCACTTCAAATGTTATTTTTAATGTAATGACCAAAAACTATAAATATACCAATAAATATTATAAAATCACTAGGTTTAGAAATAAACTTTGTCAAGGTGAAGTATCAAGTATTCACAAAAGTCTCATGAAAAACAATAACTGTGCCAGCACAAGCTCACTGATTTCGGCACTTTTGTTCAATAAATCTAACTAAAGTACACACTAAAGCTTTCATTTTTACAGTGAGTTGACGCTTTGTTTTCAAACGAAAGTGTGAATGATGATCGAATTTTGCTGAGGAACACGTCTTTTTTTTTATGTCGTCTTACATTTGAATAACTAAATTAATGCTAGGTCTGACTATTTAAGTGACTATGTTCTGATTATAAACTAAGTATTACAATATTTATGCTGTTAAAGCTACCTCAGGACATTGAAGACACCAACACACCAGCAAGTGACATTTCACCGGAGGTTTTCCAGCTGGCTTATATGGAGGTTTTAAAGAACGCTCCGTGCATATAGTCCATTGGCGCGTTTCATCATCAGTGTGCAATGCGCGTGTACGTTTGCTTTCTAGCGGTTAATAAACAGAACTGCATGTGTCTTGCGGACACATGATAGTCAGAATATATAAACCCTTACTATAGGCGTACCGTAATGATTCATGGATTCATGATGTACTCGTTCATTATATAAATTTTGTTCATTTTGAACACAAAAACTTACGGATACAACGGCGTTCTGTTGCACACGCGCAAATTTAACTGAGAATGCGACAAATGCGACCACATCATATTCTAACTCACACATTCTCAAAAAATGGTCACAGTCTGGAACCCTGTTTCACATTTTGTACTTTTTTCATTTTTGTAAACTGATTTTGTATCAGTTCTAATCAGGCACCGAATAGAGTAGACTAACCATAAAAGGTTACCTCAGCTCATACCGTTTTGAGGTCTCTAGCAAAGCTAGCTGTGCTTGTTTCTCCAATGCATGAACGTGAACCTCTAGAGATATTGTTGTTGATTTAATGAGAAATTGTGATTGTCAACCAAAACAGCAATTTACTCACCCTTCCCCGTCCAAACATACATTTGCATATTCATATATTTTGAAAGGTTGCTGCGAAATGGCGACATTAAGAGTTGGGTTTGCATATTTAGGTCATTTTTGAGCGCATTTAGCGTTTAATAAATAGCCCCGCTGTTCCCCGCAGATCATGATGAATGCAGGGATTACGGGACATGCAGTCAGATCTGTATGAACACGCAGGGATCGTACAGATGCACTTGCACAGATGGCTTCAGCCTGCAGGCCAACAGACGATCCTGCAAAGCCAAAACAGGTGAGTCCATTTATCATCCCCGTTAGTTCAAGTCCAAAAAAATGTGCATTAAGCAACATGTATTTTACTTTGATTTTCAGCGGTGCTTTAAAGGCACAAGTCTGAAAATAATTTAACCCATGCATAAATCAAATATTTGCTTGATTTACCATAAATGCTGGAGAGATGGATTACCATCCTTTTTTTTTTTTTTTTTTTAGCACATTGCTCTGTGGTTGCAACAGTGTTCAGGTAGTTGCTGGCTTGTTTGCAATATTGCTATTAGACGCCATATTGGATTTAATGGATGGATGAAAACAAGGTTGTGAGGGAGAGACGCACATTCTTTACAAAGGCATGCGCTGTATAAATGTCCTAATTATGTAATGTTCACAACTCTCTTATGGAGATTTTGTCTACCAAAAGTTTTTTTTTTTTTCTGGAAGACGTTTCATCAGCTGAACAATCGATATGTTGTTTAACATCAGTACCATTCATTGAACGCACTGTATCTACCCCTGACAGCCTCGTTTTCATTCCTGTCAAAAAATGAAATATGGCTCTACCCTGACTAAGGTCTATGGAGTTCTGAGAGTTTTTAATGCATTGTTATGTGATTTCTATGGTGTTCTGGGTATTTGTTAGCTACTTGTCAAGGTGTTCTGAGGGGTTTTGGCACATTACTACAGTATGCGGTTGCTGGGGCTCCAGGGTAGTTACTAGCCTGTTGCTAAAAGGTTCTAAGGGTCTTTTATCGTGTGATTATTGTGATTCTGAGTAGTTTGTAGCCTTTTGCTAAAGGGTTCTGGTAGGTTTTTAACACATTGCTGTGTGATTGCTAGTTGCTAGGCAAGTCTAATGGGTTGTTTTAGGGTTAGAGGGTTGTTGAAATACTTCATCTAAGTATTGACACATAATAATAGCATTTTCTACAATGAATATCTTTTCTTAGCAAGAACCACTAGAAAATAAGTGTCTAGTATTGAAAACGAAGAAAGGTCAACAAACTCCACACTTGACATTTCACTCAGCATTTAAATTATAGTTGTCTTAACATTTTAAGAGATTAGATGGGTAAACACAATGCCTCAGTGGAGTAGCGTGATCACAGTGGCGATCATCCAGGCGCATTAGTATAGATGACACTGTCATTCGCCTGATACGAGTGTCAGTTACACTTATTGTCATCAATATGCAAATGGACACCGGCAAGTTGGCCTACGAAAGAGCTGTGGGAGAGATAAACAGGGGAAGCCTTAATGGAAAGTCAATCAGAGCCCATCTAGCCCGACCCGCAACTGTCTATCAAATTTAGAGATGATTACATGCTCACAGTTAATTGCTCTTCATGGTGTCTGTTCATTAGTGTAAAAGGGGGGGGAAAACACACATCACAAATTTTAAGTTTGGACAATTTGTGTCGCAGCAAGTGCGAGCTGTTTAATCAACCCGTGTTTTATGTTCTATATAGGTAAGCAAAAATGAATGTAACGACTTATTTGCGTTTATGTAACACCTAAATATTTATATTTTGTAAGGGTGTTTTGGATATTTATTCAGCTACATGCACTTTTATGTCCCGGGGCAGATTTTTACAAGTTGGCACTGTTATATTTAGTTAGCAAAAACATAATCAAGAGCATGTTACTGTTAATTCATATCAATCTGTAATTTTGTCAAATTATGCAGAACATTTTAAATATTATTTAATTGTGTGTATTTATCAAACATAAAAAAGACATGAGTCAGCCATTTATTTTAATTTTTTTACAAAAATGTTTTAAATGTCATTGACAGTGGTGGTAATTCATTTTCTAATTTATTTAAATTATTTCAGGATTTATTTACTAAATGTCCACAGTTACGAAATTGCCCAACATGAAGTGTGTTTAAATAAATAATCGCTTAATTTATATTTCACAGGAGATATTTATTATGATTTCCTCTAATTTCCTGCATTTTATGTTCCCTCTTTCAGATCCTGGCGATAAACCTCCAGTTCTGTTGACAACAAATATGAATTCTATATCAGTTGTTTACCTCAATGGATCATCTATGCCAAATCTCAAGTCCATGGAGACAAATGGGACTCAAATTGTGGACTTTATTTATAGAGAAGAGTCACTCTGTTGGCTCTCAGTGGCGCAGGATACGGGTCAACTGTGGTGTGCCCGCATGACCAAGCTCAAAGTGTTTTCAGAAATACATGAGATAAGGATAGGTCAAAACCTTCAAAGTGAGTATTTACGTCTATTCTCAAAGTGCAAATTAAGGAATGTCTTGTAACTTTGATGTTTTATTCAAAGCAAGTGCAAACTAATCTCCTTTGAAGTTTTTATGAACTTGAGTGTTTTGTTTTTAATGTCCATATAAATTTTCTCATTAGCCTTTTTCCCCCCACTTTCTTTTACCTCTTAAAGTGTTTAATGATCTGCTAATGAAGTGTTTAATGTCAGAAGGTTAAGTGTGTCAAGTGTGCATGTCAAGTCGCTGAATGTCAGTTGTTGCTTCTTTGAAGCATGCATGAATTTTTGATTGTTTCTAACTACCAGGTCCTGGTACTCTGCTGGTGCTCACATGTCTAAAAAAATGATCTCTTCTCCCATGTAGATGTGGAGAATATGGCCATCGACTGGTTAACAGGAAACTTCTACTTCATAGACAGAGTGAACGACCGAATATTTGTGTGCAGCGAACAGGGAGATGCATGTGTCACCATCATTGACCTGGACATCCAGAACCCAAAAGGCCTAGCGCTGGATCCCATCATGGGGTACGATCACTAAGACAACCATTACGTCCTTTTATTTATGACTGGCCATTTACAGTATACTATACATGAGATGGTAACAATGAGCTCTGGATAAAAAAAGAAAAAAAAAGTTATATTTATATATATATATATATATATAATTATGATTAATTTATAAAAATGACATTTAGAAATGTAATTATTTATTTACAGTTTATGTATACAAATATATCTACCATACTAATTGCGAGTCTGGACTATTTATTTTAGAATATTAACTTAACTCAAGTGTTACAAACAAACAAAAAAGCTGTTTTACAATTTTTTTGCGTCAGTGTTTGAATAAAATGAGCAAATAATCAAATGTGATGAAGTACCTTTAATTCATAAATTATTATATTACATTTAACAAATGAGTAATTAATAATAATAATAATAATAATACTATTTTATATTGAACTATTAATTACTACTAATACTATTATTATTAATAATAATAATCAATAGTTTAATAAATAATAGAATTTATATAATAGTAATAAAATAATAATAATAATTTTTTATATTTACTTAGTTTAATAAATATTTTATATTAAACTTTTGATAAATAAATAGAAAATATTTTATATATAGTAATTTTATTAAATACAAATTAAATAATTATTTTTAATAATAATAATAATAATAATAATAATAATCAGTAGTTTAATAAATAGTTTAAATAGAATAAAGAGTTTATATTATTATTATTATTTTTAGTTGTAGTAGTAGTAGTAGTAGTAGTATATAAACAATTTGCCTTTACATTACAAAACAAAAGTAACAAAAAAATGTGAGATCAAATACTATCATCAAGGTCATACCGCCCACCCTCACTTTCATTACACGGTCACTGAAGTCTAACTGGCCAACTGAAAGAGGTTTACCATCTAGAAAGTCAAATCACAGTAAATATGACCTTTTAGAACCCTCTCCAAACAAATCGTTCATAATTCTTTGACCTAAACATAGATATTCAGCTATCTTAAAATGATCACACGACACGGAGGCTCGTGAATCAGATTTTCATAGGCGTAAATAAATCATCCTTATCTGATGTCGAGTCGTCTTCGCTTCTGTGACGTGAGAAACTCTTTGGTCTCTTGGTAAACATTCATTTGTATGCAGTGCTGAGTTGTGCATGCTGTTTGGAGCAGTTTGCCGCTTTCAGACGGTGTGGACCGTTTCTGTGCCACAGTTGTCGTGTGTAGTAATGCGGATGACCTCCCCCTCTCTCATTCCTCTGTCAGTATGTGTTAGTATAAAAAGCAATAATATCATACTGCGGTCCATTCATTCAGCTCTTGCACAGAGTGGCTCGCTTTAATTGCGCTGTTGCTACTGTGAGCGTTCAGCTCTGACACAACACTGTTTGGGTATGAGTGGATTGATTAAATCTTAAATGGCCTTGACTTTTGATTTCTTTTACGTCAGGTAGATTCCGGTTTAAAACCTGATGTGTTTTAACCCCTAGAAAACTGTTTTTCACGGACTACGGGACTATAGCCAAAGTTGAGCGCTGCAACATGGACGGCACCAACCGAACCAGGATAGTGGAGTATAAAACCGAACAGCCGACCGCCGTGACATTGGACTTGGTCAAGAAGCTCGTCTACTGGGCGGACGCTTATCTGGATTTTATCGAAGTTGTGGATTACAATGGCAAGAACAGACACACGATCATCCAGGGCAACTCGGTAAGACGAACGGTTCCAAAGAAGTGTGACCTCTAAACAACTTAACTATATACAAAAACTTCAGCAGCCTTAATAGTCAGCAGTAAAGCTGTGATAGATGATGCTTCTTTGAATAACTCTTAAAGCAGTTTATTTTGAAGGCTATAAAGTTTGGCCTCTCTCCATTGCCCCTTCAACAGGCCCAAAAGTATGGTGATACAAAATTCATAGCTTCATAAATTTAGTATACATTTCATCCATTGTTCATAGAACGGGCCAAGGGCGCTGTCAAACTTTTCCTCCAAAACAATAGATAATCCATCCGCGGCTGGTTATCAGTGTTATGAGACATCTGGTGTTAACTAATAACCAGATGCAATACTTAGAAAATCCCTTTTAGAAAGCGCCAGCGTGCAGGTGTTCATGGTTTACGGGAGTTATTACTGTAGTTGAAGAACAGCATTTGTATCAATTTCAGACGTTTTTCATGCTAAGTATCGTCTCGCTTGGGGTGCTGTTGATTCTGCTTGGGTTTTGTAAGTGTTTGGATTTGCTTTTACTGTTGATTAGATGTTGGATTTAATTTTTAATTGTTTTCCTTGACATTTCTGTAACCGTCTCATTGTCCCGTTAGAACTGTTAGCCTGGATGAGCATCGGGTTGTTTTGACCTTGCCGAGTCCTGGCTTCACGCTACAACTCTTTTGTGTGTTTTTTTTTTTTAGTATTGATTTGTTCATCCATTTCCTGCGAGGTTCAGCTCTGGCAAATTCCCTGGGACCTTTATCGGAGGTTATATTGGTACTTTTTTCCTCAAAGCTGGCACTGAAAGATAACCTGAAATGAACTCTACTACCGCTAACTCGTTTGTTTTTCACGTCAGTCTTTCTCCTCGAAATCAAAGCCTCAACGGTACCCGTCGGTAGTTTGTAGCACAGATGTGAAATCAAAGATCCCTGCGTATTTCTACTGGTGTCTGACTAGTTTATTCAGCTAAAGTAACATCGGATGGATTAAAGAAGCGAATTTAAGCAGACGTATTTGTGTCATGTTCAGAATTAAGTTGAAGAGGTGCCAAGGCCTCTAGATGAGTCTTTCTCTCTCTCCAATCCTGTGTTTCTCTCTCCAGGTGTCGCACCTGTACGGATTAGCACTATTTGAAGATTACTTGTTTGCAACGTGCTCTGAACCCTCCAGAGAGAGCAAAGTGGACATATTTAGGATAAATCGCTTCAACAGCAGTGACACAAACACCGTTACCACTTTGGAAAGTGCCAAAGCCGTCCGAGTTTATCACAGACTGGCTCAACCTACAGGTAAACTTGTCGTGGGAGTGCAACTAATATAATCAGCAATCACTCATATTTAAAAATAGCGATGACTTATTTATACTGAAGTAGTAAATTATACTGAAAGTATGCTACTAGCTTCTGTTATTCATGAAAAACAAAAGCAGAATTAATTTGTAAAACAAGGGAACGAATTATTATATCATGTGCACGATTTACTTAAAACGAGAGAACGAATTAGTAAAACATGGTGACGTATTAGGGGCTGTTTACACAGCACTGTTTTCAACTAAAAACGAAAAAAAAAAAATGATACGTTCATAAATGCGTATTCATTTACTCAACAACATTGTTTTGGGGGCCTGAAAAAGATGAAAACGTGTTTCAAAGTGCAAGTTTTTGAAAACGATACTGTTATCATCTCTGTGTAAACTGCAAAAAATGTTGTGAATTTTGTGAAAACGGTGACGTCATGCGCGTGAGTATTTACGTGTTCAGTCTATAGGCGCGTAGTGTTTCTTTACAAATGGACATTGCCAACTTCTGGCCTGGCATGAATAAATAAGCGCTTTTAGTCGTTTTTTGCTGATCAGTGTGAATGGGGATCGTTTTGACAACGTTGTCGTCTGTACGCGAAAAATGCAAAGGAAAAACATTGTTGTGTAAACGTGCCCATAGTAAGTCGTCGGAACAAATTGTTATTCGTGATCACAACATACATATTTAAAATTTGTGTCAAAATATCGTAGAGTTTAATCTTTGACATAAATCAATATGGAAAGGGTTTTCTTCTCCATTTTAAAAGTTTATAGGCCTGTTCTCTTTCCTATATACACAATTAGTTGTTTTTTTATATTTCACATTTAGCATTTGGTATGTAGCATATGTGTGGTCGCTGATATTTCGCAATGCTCGCTCCTTGACACTGACCTTTCTCTTTCTCCAGTCAGGACTCACTCATGCAGCCCTGACCCACACGGACGAAAAGGTGGATGCTTGCATATCTGTCTCCTGAGCCACAACTACAAATCACGCGTATGCCGCTGCCGGACTGGCCACGTCCTTGCCAGCGACGGGAAGTCCTGCAAAAGTGAGGGTCACAAAATGCCAATTTCTCTTTCCTCTCTCCTCCTCTTGTAGCTCCTAGATGTCTGATTAGCATCTTGGAGATGGGTTTCTCATGTAAATGGTTTTAGGGGTATTCCCAAAGGAAAGGGTGCTGCTATCTGAAGCCATATATCAGACAGATGGCCCTTGTGGGTTTGTCGAAATGGAAATTTATGACTAACTTTATAGAGGCCCAAGATGCTGAAGAATGGACACGTTTCTGTGATTAATAGTGCACGTTCAGCACATTAAGGAGGAATACATGGGAAATTGATATGTTTTGTCTCTTGGCAGCAGGATCATTGACTATCAGAGAATGTGTGTGTGTTTTTGGGTGTACGGCTACATCAGATGGTTTTAAAGTTTCTCCCGAACTTCAGATGGCAGACCACTTTAAAGGTCCCATATTATACACCTTCCTGAAGTTTTATTTTAGGTTTTGATGTCCGCAAAGAATATATATTTGTGGTATAAGTACCAAAAACCATCGCAATATATTGTTACAGCTCCTTTCTCAGGAGCTCTGCTAAGAACAGGTCGATTTTGGCCTGTCTACTTAATATTCATGAGCCTCTCTTCTGATTGGCCTGTTGCTTTCTGAGTGACGCACGGCCAGGCCAACCACAGGTAGGGTCATGTATGCTGTAGCCTGCTGTGGCTTGGTGATGCTCACAAGTAAGGTACAGTGCCCTCCACAATTATTGAACCCCCTGGTAAATATGATCAAAATTGGCTGTAAAAAATAAATCTGCATCGATTATCCTTGTGATCTTTCATTCAAAAAATGTGCAAAATTCTAACCTTTCATTGAAGTAAAAGAATTGAAAGTGGGGGGAAAATCACATTATGAAATAAATGTTTTTCTCCAAAACACATTGGCCACAATTATTGAAACCCTTTTATTAAATACTTTTTGCAATCTCCTTTTGCCAAGATAACAGCTCTGAGTCTTCTCCTATAATGCCTGATGAGTTTGGAGAATAACTGACAAGAGATCAGAGACCATTCCTCCACACAGAATCTCTCCAGATCCTTCAGATTCCCAGATCCATGTTGGTGCTTCTCCTCTTCAGTTCAGCCCACTCATCAGGTCAGGGGACTGAGACGGTCATGGCAGATGCTTCATTTTGTGCTCCACAACAAATTTTTGTTTTGATTTTGATGTTTGTTTTGGACCGTTGTCCTGATGGAAGATCCAACCACGGCCCATTATAAGATTTCTAGCAGAAGGCGTCAGGTTTTGATTTTTTATCTGTTGATATTTGATAGAATCCACAATGCCATGTATCTGAACAAGAAGTCCAGGACCTCCAGCAGAAAAATATGCCCACAACATTAAAGATCCAGTGGTATATTAAATTGTACACATGGGGTACTTTTTATCCTTGTGTTCACCAAACCCATCTAGTGTGTTTGCTGCCAAAAAGCTCTGTTTTAGTCTCATCTGACCACAGAACCCTGTGTTGTTTGAAGATCCAGTCGTGTCTGACAATTAAATTTGCTGGGATTTGTTTTTGGATGAGCGAGGAGGTTTTTTTTTAAACCCTCCCAAACAACATGTGGGGATGTAGGGGTTGTTTGATAATTTTTTTTTTAGGCTTTCTGACCCTAAGACTGAACTAATCTCTGCAATTCTCCATCTGTGATCCTTGGAGAGTCTTTGGCCACTCAAACTTTCATACTCGCCGTGCATTAAGACAGTATAGACACACGTCCTCTTCCTGGCAGATTTGTAACATCTTTAGTTGGTTATAACTTCTTAATTATTGCCCTGATGGTCAAAATGGGGATTTTCAATTCTTTAGCTATTGTCTTACAGCCACTTTCTAGTTTGTGATGCTCAACAATCTTTTGCTACTCATCAGAACTGTATTCTGTGGTTTTACTCATTGTGATGGATGATTAAGGGGATTTGGCCTTTGTGTTTCCTCATATTTAAACTCCTGTGAAACACGAAGTCATAGCTGGACAGTTTCATGTTCCTAGTCACCCTGGTGTACTAAAAAAGGTAAATATTAATGGGAATATACTTCAGAGATATTTTACTTGTAAAAAATTCTAGGGGTTTCAATAATTGTGGCCAACATGTTTTGGAGAAAAACATTTATTTCATAATGTGATTTCCCCCCACTTTCAATTCTTTTACTTCAATGAAAGGTTAGAATTTTGCACATTTTTTGAATTAAAGATCACAAGGATAATCGATGCAGATTTATTTTTTACAGCCAATTTTGATCATATTTACCAGGGGGTTCAATAATTGTGGAGGGCACTGTAAATACTGTACCGTTGTAATTACAAACGCCGTAAAAGACGCGCGAAATACGTCAATGACGCCGTATTTGACGGCGTTTTAGTGTGCATGGAAAGCGCCGCTTTTTACGCCGTTCATCTCGCCATATGACGCCGTAAAAAACGCCGTTTTGGTTGCACAGAGCGCGCGCTATTTTACGGCGTTTTGCTTATAGTATAATGAGACACGCCCGCTGATTTCCACAGCCAGTAAGTTTGAACTGTTCTCTCCCAATCAATGATGAACTGAGTCAGACCAGACGAATTCAGCACGGATTATTTAATCCAATTCTTATGCTCATATATGAGGAGTTATTAAACAAGGAAAATAATCCAGGTCGTATTGGCTTAACTCGGCACATTTCCATCTAAGTGCTGAATAACACAAAATATTATAACCCATAGAATGCCCTATGAATTTGTGTTTTAAATAGGCCTATTTGAAAAAAAATAAGACAAATGTATTTTTTGCTATTTCTAAAAAATGTGCAGGTTTGTTGGTATGTCTATAAGCTATTTCCTTCCAGAATTATTAGTGTTCCGATTTTTTTAGGCTAATTAAATTCGTGTTTTATTCATATTACATTGATTATATATTCATTAAATAGCATTATTACATTTCGTTATATCCAATATATTTTTGTAAAATGAAGATTCAAATATTTTGCCCTTTCGATCGTCCAGTTCATAGTGAAATAAACGACTTGGGGGAAAAAGTCAACCGTTTGTGGGTATAGAAGTTCAGTGAGTAAAGACGTTTTTAAAATACGAATTTTGAAATAATTTCCGTCATTTTAAAAGATAAAACATAAGGTGCAAGGGGAGCAAACTCAGCAAATGACAATAAATAAATAAATAAAAATAACATAGCCTAGTTATTTCTTTCCCACAAATATGAAACTAAATGCGCTTATTTAATGGCAGTATAGTAGGCCTACAGATTCTCTATTTGTACAAATTGCTGCACATTCATTTAATTCTGAATTTTGCACACAAAAGTTGAAAGGCATTTGTTCAAATCAAGTTCACGGATAATTGTGCTTGCATTTATTAATCATTATGATACTAAAATCATAACAAAGTGGGCTATGCTATGTACAAAAAAAAAAAAAAAAATCAGATGAGCCCAGAACGCAATTACACGTTAAGTATTTTCCCCCCATAGAAAACCATTATAAGAACGCTTAATGTGGCTTATTGCAGATTAGAATGTCCCCTTATTATGTCGAAATAACGAGATATTATGTCGATACTACTGCTGTGTCCACCATGGTCTCCACCATGGTTTGGGATCTGACTGGCCAGCGTATTTAACTTTGCTGTCTTTTTGACATTTTTCCCCTGAGTGAAACGATCGAGGCTAACAGCAATCTCAACTAGCACAACAAGCGGGCAAGTCATGTGTCACCCATGTTCACATGTTCCGGCTCAAATTAAGCCCTGTGTGACACCCTTTTAAAATATGAAAATCCTATTAATTTTGCTTTATTGATTTGAATGTTCTTTAATATTTTCTTTAATTTCAGTTTATTATTTAGCTTGGATTAGTTTAATACATAAAATTAATAATTCCTTGGGAGCATACTTGGATTACCACAAATGATCCATGCTGAATTCGTCTGGTCTGACTCAGTTCATCATTGATTGGGAGAGAACAGTTCAAACTTACTGGCTGTGGAAATCAGCGGGCGTGTCTCATTATACTATAAGCAAAACGCCGTAAAATAGCGCGCGCTCTGTGCAACCAAAACGGCGTTTTTTACGGCGTCATATGGCGAGATGAACGGCGTAAAAAGCGGCGCTTTCCATGCACACTAAAACGCCGTCAAATACGGCGTCATTGACGTATTTCGCGCGTCTTTTACGGCGTTTGTAATTACAACGGCGTATTTTACGGCGTCCAATACGGTTTAAAACGCCGTATTTGACGGCGTTTGGCTTTAAACGCGATTAATCTATGGCGTATTTCTGAGCCTCTTGGCTTGCCATAAACGGACAAGGCGTTTATACTCGACGCGCTCGCCGTTATACTATTCTTTGAAACGATAGGGGGCGATTCGCGCTCGTGCGGACGCGTCGAGTATAAACAAGACTTGAGGGACAGGTCACACGAGTCGCACTGTCTAGCACAGCGTCACTGCTGAAAGTTGACAGTGCACTAAAAGACAATGGAATAAATTGCAGTCAGTTTTTCCTTTTTTTAATACAATCACCAATAATGTAAGTAGCCTTTTTCTTTTTTAATAGCACTTTATTTTTTATGAACCTCAGGGTAAAAGTTCTTTGTTGTCACATTTCTCGGAATTGTGTGCCTCATTTTATTTAAAGTTAAACAGAAAAGTTCCATGTTTACCACAGCACAGCTCGCTCGGAGCGTTCAATGTCGGTTCTATACTGTAAAACTTCAATTAATGTTAATACATTTGTTTCAATCACTGAATGAAGCCTGCTATATTTGGGGCAAGAGTCGCGACCTTAAATTGCTTGCACAAAACTCTTGATCAGCACTCAACATGTGCTTATTGTTGTTGTTCATTTAAACCGTTATGAGCAGAGAGAGCGTGAGCGCGAGAGAGAGAGAGAGAGTGCCTGCGAGTGAGCGAGACTGAGGTCTGCGGTCTTGGCCATTAGTTTATTTATTTGGTTTTGTGTTGGTAATACATTGTCAAATATGTTTAAACTTAAATTAACTACCTATACAAGTTATGTATGTCTCTTTGTATTAATTTGTCCTGTTATTGACGTAATGCGCGTCATTGAAAAAATGCGCAACCAGATGTTCGAATAGTTCGAATATTCGTGTGTTTTTTAGAGGGAATATTCGAACGTCATTTTTGAGCAATTTTGACAGCCCTAAGCCGGACTCAGACCCTGAATCAAACAACCACCTCCTTACTTTCGGCGTTATTGTAAGAGTATTATAATAACTATTACTTCAATGCTGCACGCAGGTTTAACGTTAATGCTAATTTAAACTGTCTGTAAACAAACTCAGACTTTTTTTTTTTTTGTCAAATTCGATTTAAATCTCCAAAATATTTACGTTAATAGCTAGTTATACACTCATTTTGAAACACTTAACTGCTTTATAATATGCAACGTTAGCAGACAGACACCGAATGCAGTAAGCTATTTAACTATTGCTTTCCTACTGATACAGTAAGTTGACGTGCTACAATTTCTTTTACAATGTTACTTTTTTCTGTAAAAGGTGTACTTGTGGTAAACTTGTAAAACTATGAACTGTAGGGACTGCAGCATCTTTGAGTAGCAGCTTCTTTGAAAAAGCGGCATTGAACTGTTCCTGATTGATGAAGCCAAGGGCGTAGGTTTGGCCTCAGCTTTGGTGGGGACATCCCCCTCCCCCTCCCCCTGGAATGAGTTTTCTATATGTAATTAAATAATGAACAAATGAATAAAATACACACGTATCATAGTATGCATTCAACACAACAAATCCATTATTATTATCTATTATTATTATTATTATTATTATCCATGATTACAGTATTCCATTAATACTAAAATTGTATCTACTATTCTATATCAAATTCTATTGATATATTCTATTCTTAAATATTAAATTCTTATGCTACACTCACTCACAAATACATTACATAAATAGAATGTAGAAACGAAAAATGTCTCAGATCCACTGTTTATGTTGACTGCAAGATTCTAAGTTAAGGTCAGCTAATTAACATTCAGTGACTTGCTAACGTAGCATTCTATCATGATAGCGTGACTTCTATGAGTCTATCAGTGCTGCACAGCCTAATCAATACTCTTAACCTTAGTTGAAAGATTGCTGCTGCTAGGTTTAACTGTAACAACATGGTAACACATACTATCACCAATCAATACTATTTTCCACAGTAGAATCTGCATTTGAAAGCCTGGTCAGTCACTACTACTGCTAGTTTATTTGTGTGGCTAGTTATTTTGCCTACTTACACTCTGCTTTATGAAAAAGCTTCGTATGTCCCCTTTCTTCTTCTTGGGTGGCATAGCTGATCTATCTACAAAGTACAAAAAGTGGCAAAAAACGGAATATTAAAATGTTTTACTCTGGCCTTTGTATGTGGCAGAGAGACAGCCCTGGTAACTTACCGTCGGCGTCGTCGACGCGCGCGCGCGCACACACACACACACACACACACACACACACACACACACACACACACACACACACACACACACACACACACACACACAGCCGCTCGCTGCCAGTGCAAGCACAAAAGTAGTCCCGGCCCGCGCGTGTAGCCTGTCAGATACACCGCCGCCAATCAAATTACGGCGTTTCTTGTACTGTCGTTGTTTTGGCCGTTGGAATCGATCCAAATAGCAGCGCAAAGATCCAAATAGCAGTTCAAAGGAGCTTGCTAAATATTGGTGGGGACAAATTTGTCATCTCAAAATATTGATTGGGACTAGTACCTAGCGTCCCCCCCTAAACCTACGCCCATGGATGAAGCGGTCACTTGTGAATTGTGCAGAGCAGATGGTTAAGGTCGAACTAACTGCTGTGGTATTTCTGAATAAATAAACATTAGCCACTGTTCTCTTATATTAATGTTGTTCGGAACGCTGTGCAATGATGTAGTTTCCTGAGGGTGGGCAGTGCTCGGGGTGGTGACTGAAGGCGGTGACTGAGTACTTCTGACATCACATTTTTACGGAAGTCACAACGGCTCGTGAAAAGGCACATCTACTTTATGCAGGCTGTGTGCATTTGTCTGTGAATTTACTGTTTTGAAACTTGTATGGTAGTTTCATAGCCCCTAGACCTCTGTTATCATGTAAAAAGCCAGGATATTTCATTTTTGACAATATGGGACCTTTAACAGTAAAACTGCATTGCAAATCATTTAGTTTCTTAAATATATTACCTACAGTTTTAACGTAGTGTACGAATCATGATGTACCCAGTGATGAAAATACAAAAATATTGTACATTTTCTACATCAGTCAAACAATTGTATATCTAAAATGGTCTACTTAGAATTCAAAATAATGCGTTGTCACATTTTAATGGTTTTGGACAGAATTGTGCTGAAATTATGCTACTAGAATCAGTTATTCGTGAAACAAGAGCAGAATGAATTTCTCTGTAAAATGTCATACTTTTTCACCTACCTTTTTATATGCAACAATTTATGTACAACTACAATTTGGTTTGCAAACAATTTAGCAATATCTTCTGCTCGTTCCATGAATGAGGCCCAACATAGATGACTCAAACTAAGAAACTATGCATGTGTTTTCAATTGAAGATACAATTTTTACTGCGATTTCTGTAAAATCTGCAATATCTACGTTCATTTATGCTATGGAAGCAATGGAAAAAATAAAAGTAATTGTATGGTAAAGTTTAAAATAAGAAAAACCGTCAAGTACTAAACCTAGCCTAAACCTAAAGTTCAATCCCTTACCTAAACCCTTAAACCTAACCATGATTATAACTTGAAAAACAATTTGTACAAGCCAGATTCTTTATCTGACAATTTCGTCAGCTTTTACAAATTATTACGAGATTGTGTCACCAGGTGACTTTCCACATTTACATCCATTGATATTATTCAAAACTGTGATGTGTCACCCAGATTGCAGCAATCATATAATACTCAACTGATGTGCGTCAAATGCAGGTGTGTATCGGCTATTTTATAGTGGCTTTGAATGTAGCTCATCCAGTTGAGTGTTTTGTTTTTATCTCAAGTGTTATAATGTGATGCTGTTTCCAGACTGATTCCAGATTTGTAATTCATTTGTTATGAATGAGTTGAAGTACCATTCATTTGTAAATTATTTAATTCACTGGATTATGCAAGAACATGCATTACGACATGGTTATTTAAAGTACTGTAGTTCTCCCGAAACTGAAATTTATGTCTGTCTTACCCTAGGGGGCATTAATAACATTGTGCATCAATGATTCTCGCGTCTCATAACCGAATTGCATGCAATGAAACCTCAGCCATATTTGTTTTGAGAGCAGCAGAATTGTTGCTTTTGATTCGAGAGTCAATAACGGCTCAAATTCCTGTACGTTCCTCACACAAAGGAATCATTTGGCTTCAGTCCCGTTCAAAGTTATACAAATGCAATTGTTCTTGCTGGGTTCCTCTAAGCCTTCATCCAATTTTCTTTGTCTCCCTGGATCTCACTGCCAGACCTAATAATATTTGCAATCATCATGTTTGTACCATTTCAGCTCGCAAGCAATGCATTTCGAAAACATTGTGCTTCATACACGTGTGCCTCATTTTACTGCCCCCACTTAGGACCCTGTTTGTCCCTGGTTACTTTAACACACACACACACACACTCAGATACAATTACAAACACAATATAACTGTTATGCACCAAAAGATGATTTATTCGATAGAACCAAATCAGTGGAACTAATTCTGATTTTAATTAAGCTAATGTAATTAGCTTGAGCCTCTCGCTTTGGATACATTTTTGTCAAAGGCTTTAATTTGCAGAACTGAATTGAAAACAGAGGCTAATTATGTCAATTAATTAAGCTCTGACAGTACTGTGGCAGAAGGCTTATTACGTTCCGCCACTGCATTTGTTTACTTGGGTAATCGTGTCTTCTCAGAACCAAAGAACGAGCTGTTCCTGTTTTACGGAAAAGGACGACCCGGAGTTATCCGAGGTCTGGATATGAATATCAAGTCTGGCGATGAACATTTGATTCAAATCGAAGGGCTTGTGAGTCCCAGAGCGCTGGACTTCCATGCAGAGAGTAGCTACATCTACTTTGCCGACACCACAAGCTTCCTAATCGGACGTCAGAAGACAGATGGAACCGCTCGGGAAACGATCCTTAAGGACGGTATGTTCATCATTCACTTACCCTATGCTTTATTCTGAGAGATTAATGTTTGCTTTTGTGTAGTGTTATTGTGGAAAAAGCAGTTAAATATTCTCTAACGAACTCATTTTCGCTCTGGCTCTGTAATGAATCATCTGTGCAACCATGCGGCATGGTACGGTAGAAGCAGGCCACCTGTACTTGAGCGCTTCTGTTGCCGATGTTTTCCAAATGGGATGTTATTCATCATACATTTTGTGCAATTCAGTTGTCGGGGAAGCTCGCTGGTCGATACCGCATAATTCCACTAGGAAGAATTAGAGGAGGACAGTGATTAATTGAGCTGTCTTTGATGTTATCAAGCAAAAAGAACAACATTTTCTCAATATGTTTCTGCTTCTCTTTCTCCAGAGCTGGATAATGTTGAGGGTATTTCGTTGGACTGGATCGGTAACAACCTGTTCTGGACAAATGACGGTTATAGAAAGACCATCAACGTGGCCGGGCTGGAACGGCCCTCTCAGACCAGGAGAACGCTTTTAGAAGGCAATATGTCTCATCCCAGAGCCATTGTTGTGGATCCTCTAAATGGGTAAGCCCATGATACCTTTCCTGCTTACAGCAGCATTTAAAAGCTTCTTCTGCAGGGATTTCAGTCTGCTAAAGCCTTGGACAAAAAACAGCCATTTAGAGTGCACTGGGGGGGGCGGGGATGTTTGCCCTTTGCACTTAGAGATTTCATCAAGAAATTTCAATAACCATGCGCTTTCTCTGTTTTCATTAACAAAAAAGCCCTGAGCTGGTATCAGATAATAATATTAAAAACAAATATTGTACTACTATATACCATGGTACTCTCTGGTGTCAACTTCTTTGAAATGATGCCGAGTTAACAAACATACATTTATTCAATATTGTTGTTCATTTAAATAAAAGAGAGGAAGTAGCAGAAGTACCATTGTGTCAAAGCGAGCTAATGCGAACATCCTTATTCGATGTCATTGCTCAGATGGAAAAGCTTAAAGGGAATATGGAGAGACCATGACTGTAAATCGCTGTCTTGGCAGAACGGTGAAGCCTGACTTAAGAGGTTTAAAAGTTTAAAGGCAGGTTCTGGTTCTGCTTATATTTTAGTGACTTCTTTCCTTGTGCTGTACACTTGACATGTTTATCCTCGTAATGGGTTTTTGGATTGGGTAGCCTGTTTTTAATAGCTTCGATGTCTTAGAATTTTAGATCATTTGCAAAAAAAGACTTGGAGTCTTTGGAATAATTACGAGTAATCAGTTTTAATCTGCAATTAATCTGCAATTGTGTTACTGGAAATTGGTTTAGAATTTCAAACAGTCCAAGTTTTTTTTTTAAACGTTGGATCACCGCTTAAGCTTTAGCTGCCGGTATGCTGAATATTCAATACCTATCCCAGCTTAATCTCTCCCCTTTCAAATCCCATTTCACTCTCTAAAAACTGTCCTTTCCATGTCCGTCCTTCTGTATCCCATGTACACATGTCATTTCCTGTCTGTGCTCACATGATAAGATGGAGGATTAGCTGTTATGACTCTAGGTCCTGATCGCATTTGCTCTCCCTCTCCATCACTCGGATGATTTTCCTGTTCACAGCAGGTGCTGTCACTCAAAGCCCTGCCTCATGAGTTATTCAACAGGTCACTGCATATGAGTGGGGGAGTCGATTCCCTCTGTCATGTTATGTTAGGCTGCATTCAAATGCGCAAGGCCGTGTCACAGTGTTAAGTTTATGTGGTGAAATGTGAGAGGTTTGAACTTGGGAAAAATAGGACCTTGTAAGAGTTGCAGAACAAAAAGTTTGGGCTCCCAAAGAATGAAGTATTAATAACATCCAATTGTGAGAGCCTGTTTTTTTTTTAGGTTTTTAGGTGGTTAAGTGAGGACATTGTCCTCAATACTTTTGAAGGATTTTTTTTTTACAGTGACCTGTCTTCTAGACCTGTCTTTTTTTACAGTGACCTGCAGTGCCGCTGCTAGCCATTTTGGTGCCCTAAGCATAATTCCTTTATGATGCCCCACACCCCGACCCCCCCCCAAAAAAAAAAAGTTTGTTTTTGCCAGTTTAACTTTTTATTACCAAACATATAACTCAATACCAATAATAACACAATAGCAGCATCACAGTATAAAACTTAAGAACACTAAAAAGAGAAAGTAAAATCTTCACAGCTTTGCTGACTTTGTAAACATATGTAGAATAGCCAACACACATTTGAAAGTGCAAACTTTTCTTCAGTAAACAGAATAGCAAAATAAACAAATTCTCAAAATAATCCAGACATGTTTTCCCCAAATTCAATGTCACTTTGAATAAATTACATTTATTAGACAAAATATTCAAACAAAGAATCTTATACCGGAAAAAAAATTATAAACATTTAAAACAGAAAGCATGGCAGCCAAGGAGTTCTCCCCCTTTATTCCTTATTTATCAACTATTTGATAAATCCAATATAATATAATATAAAGGCATAATAGAATGAGGTGCAATAATGCACACAATTCAACAGTAATGTTTGCTTTATATCATTCATAATGACATTTTATATTATATATATATATATATATATATATATATATATATATATATATATATATATATATATATATAATATAAAATGTTACTGTTACTGAGAAAGTATTAACCACCGTCACGTCAGAATAAACCATAAACTACTGCTCAATATCTAAAGAAAGAAAGTAACAGCTAGCTGGCGTCAGTTATTTGTAAAATAGGTAATGTTTAAGAGTAAAATCTCAATTTAGCTTGCACCGAAGTTATAAGTTATAATAATAACATAGTTTGCTAACATTAACGTCAGCAAGTTCGAGGCACATTACGATTAGCAGCAGCACCATCCCGTATTTAAGAATGATTAAACATGGACTTACCTGCAAGTGATGCACGGGCATCATCTCGCAGTTTCTTTTTCTTTCTTTTCTCAGATCCTGACTCCTGCTGTCTTTTCGGGGCCATTTCCAAAAAAGTTGCCTACTGTCTGTCTGTCAAACTTCGTCAGGCGCCCGCGTGAACGCGTCCTTCGCATTCGCAAAGGCGCCCGCGCGAAAAACCGGCACGGACCATCCAACGGGGGGCGGTACTTTCTAGACTAAAGCAATTAAATTATCTTGTTCCCCCTTTTTTGTTACATATACATGGCTAGAATGTGCCTAATAATATTTCTATAGGCTACTGAAATAATATCGGCATTATAATTTTTTTTTTCATTAGGCTATTTTTGGTGCCCCCTCAGCACTTGGTGCCCTACGCACAGCGCGTGATGCGCGTGGTGGGAGCGGCGGCGCTGGTGACCTGTCTTCTAAAGTTTGCATCTTTGAGCAAACCCAGCTTAAGGTCATAGCTGTGTTTTGGAACATGGTACTTGGTTATTGAATTTAGTATGAATATGTTAGCCTTAAAGGTGCTCTAAGCGATATTGGGTGACGTCACTTCTTGTTGACGTATTGTTGAAAAAACGGAGGCTAGCTTGACCCACCCTCCTCCTTATCCGTCTCCGTCTCCGTCCCCTCCCCCTCCCCCTCCCCTGCCTCTCCACCTCCCTCTCCCCCTCTTCCTCTCTTCCGTGCTTCCTGAAACAGTCATGAACCATTTAGAAAAACCAAACTGGATTTACCCACCTGTCCAGCAAAAACAGAGCCACCTGAATTTCGGATTGGAAGCCCTTCTGCCGGCAGAGTTCTCGCCACCCTATTCTTTATTTGTTCATCGGAACGTCGCCTCTTTGGTCGTGAGTCGGCCATATAAAAATTCTCAAGCATGTACATTTTTAACGTTAAACGTCATTGTCGTTGTCTAGGACATCTCTCCTCTAGCTAACTTCCCTATTCATGCTTCTCTCTCCTCCACTCCCCACACCCCCCTTCATGTGCACGCGCACTAATTCCCCCACCCCCACCCCCAAATCATTCTTGTCGGTTGTTGGCTAGAACACTGTTTGTTATGTTTCGTGGTCCAGACTGGGCCAGTTTGCTTTTCTTGCTGTTTGTGAGTCTGGGCTGTCTACAGAGACTGCGTTTTTTACAGTGTGTTCAGGGGACAGGCAGCTAGCGGATCGTGACATCGCTTAGAGCACCTTTAAGGTTAAGGTTAAGCTAGTTTGCTCCAAAACAAATTCTCTCACTTTCACCAATATGGATCAATGATATTGATGACATCACTCTGTACTTCAGCTTCTCATTAGATCCCCCCCACACTATAAATAGATGCTGAAGCTGCGGCTGAAATCGGTCACTTGTTCACACTATTACTATTTTCTACATGGTGAATGGCACATAGTGCACTATTTAGGGGATAGGGAACGATTCAGTGTAAATCTGCTTTCCATTATGGTGAATTAAGTTTCATATTACATCTAAAGGGAAAACTATTAGACTGTGGCTGTCTTAAACTGTCAAATGTGACTTTACCAAGCTCAACGGCTCTGGCTGAAATGTAATCTAAACGAAACACTTTTGGCTATTTTAAAAAAAGAGGAGGAGCTGCTTGATATGTCCCGCCCTGTTTTCCTGTTTCAAGGGAAATTACATCAACGCGTTGAATAACGCTGCATGTATCAAGGCACTTCAGTGGGACTTTAAGTATTCCAAACCAGTCATTTGCTGGTCCAACCTAGTCAACGTTCCAAAAACCAACTTTATCACCTTGAACTGGTACAACCAGCTGCTAGCTAGTTTGTTGCTGGCCCAAGACGGTCTACCAACTTATGATCAGCTAGAAACCAGCTACAATCAGGGCTTGAGATTAGCCTTTTTGCGCACCAGCCACTGTGGCTATTGTTTTTCCAAAGTTACTAGCCACTCAGCATTTTCACTGGCTATAATTTTGACATCGATACCCTGAGGAAAAGCTGTCATATAGATTTTAAATATTATCTCATAATTTGGCAGCAGGCTGTTGTCACTTTAAGACCTGACGCATGGATCCATTACAGTATATTACACATGCGTTTTCTTTCTCAGCTGTTTAAGTTCACTTAAAAGTTAACATAACTGACATGTGAATACTCGCCAAGACCGGTATTTTGACATTATTTTGTGTGTATTTGACTCTATTAGTGCAAAAAGCAGCGAAAAAACCCTCAACTTAAGAGTGAGAAGCGGCTTTATGTGTGCGCACAAAATCTGCGAGAAAAAGAGTAAAATTATGCGCATTGCGTGCAATCTCACGACAAAATTCAAGTTCTGTAACACCAACAATATTCTTCCGGAGTAGATTAAATGAGTGAGTAAGGGGAGCCGGGATTTGTGTCAACTCACTGTCAGCGAGAAAAAAACAAAAAAAAACAGGTATCATGTATCTATTCTGCGGAAATGAGTATTTGGAAGCGTTTCAGATATTTCACTATAGATATGTATTTAAAAATCTGTATTTTTGACAACACTTTTGACAAAAATGTATAAATTTAAACCCGCCAAAGTGGCTAGTAGGAGTGACTGCGTTACATGGTGGGTGTTAACGTCAAGCCCTGATTACAATGTTCCAAAAAATATCTAGCAGCTGAATTTTTCAACAGGGAATAAGGTAAACATTGCGTCCGTAATCGAATGCTTCTTTACAATATAGGTTTGGTTTGGTTCTGGTTTGGTTTCTGGCATTCATTAAATCCACATTAAACTGTCCAGAGCAGCATGGAAATTAATGCCGGTCTAAGCTGGTCCTGTTCAGCAGGGTTTCATGACCTTTAATATGTATTTTCTCACTGGGTTCCTTAGATGGATGTATTGGACAGATTGGGAGGAGGATGAGTTAATTGACAGCAGAGGACGAATAGAGAAGGCCTGGATGGATGGATCTCACCGCCAGATTTTCGTCACGTCCAACATGCTGTGGCCCAATGGCCTCACCCTGGACCATTCCTCCAGCGTCATGTACTGGTGTGATGCCTACTTTGACCACATAGAGAAAATCTACCTCAACGGCAGCCACAGAACGGTTAGTAAATGAGTGAGTCAGTTCTTTAGTTCTCAGACACCTCCGTTCCACTCTGTTCATCTCAATGTTTCACTGTGACTCACAAACGTGTTCTACTTTTCACAGGTGGTGTACAGCGGGAAAGAGTTGAATCACCCATTTGGGATTGCGCATTATCAGAATTACATATTCTGGACGGATTACATGAACGCCTCGATATTCCGTCTGGATTTGTCATCTAATGATGTTGCACTAATGCGGGCGGAAAGACCACCTCTCTTCGGGATTCAGGTTTATGACCCACAGAGCCAGAAAGGTAAATATGAATATGTATGCTGTATGCCGTAATGAATTTTTGAAGTCTTGCCAAAGGCTGCAGTGATATAGAACTTTGCTTTCTAGAAGCTCAAGGATTTAAACCTTCAAACTTCTGAGGGGTGGTCTGAGTCTTTATATATCACCATTCCATAGCTTTGCCCAGAGGCCTAACCCTGTTTTGGCGCACACTTGTTATACTGTATGATATATGGAAATCAAATATATCATGCCGCATATGTTCACCTTTTAAACAGCTGAACATTCTAGAAACTAATGCCACACTGGCAAGTCCCTGAATTTGAATAAATGCTTTGCAACTGATATTCCCAGAGTAGGATACTTAATGGTAATTTTAACCTTAAGACTTCATGATCCAAGCATTTTTGGGGCCTGGATCAAATAAGCCTAACTTCTCTCATATTTTAAAGGCTAATTTGAAGGCATTTGCAGGACTTTTAAATGATTAGGCTTTCTGGGGTTCTGGATCCAGATCCCCTTTTGTCTTCAGCGACAAGCAATTATTCTAAAGAACTGGGCAGCTTTTTTTGGCATCTTTACACAGTGTAGTGATTTTTTTGTCCGTCGCTCTACCATGCAGAAATATGTACATCACAATTATGAGAAAATTAACTAAGGCTAAGTGTACATGAAAACGCATCTTTTTCTCCACTATTGGCTTTCCGTCCACACTGAGACAGCGTTTTTGTTCTGCAAAAGGAGATTTTTGAAGATGCTGTCCCAAGCTGTCCCAAGCTGTTGGAGTGTACACTGTGGAAAAAGGAGATATTTGACAACGATGACATATGTTTAGTCATTGTCAATCACCAGTAAGTGGTGAGATATTTTGCTTATAAGATGACTGTGCCAGTAGAATGGCGTGAGAACTTTATTATGTCTGGTCTCTCTGTACTCTCTCAGTGAGCTTTTATTCATTTTACCCATGCACAGAAAGATGATTTTAGCATTTTCTGACGTTTCAGTATAGACAAGAAATGCTTGAAAGCGGAGAATGTATTCCAATGCACCTGGATTAATGTAGACAGATTTGCACCAGCTGATGATGAATTATATTGCTTGTGTTTTGTGTCATGTAAACATTGTACTTTATTTGGTGGCTTAACTCGTTCTTGACTGAGTATGGCATTGATCAAAACTGACCTCCTAGTTATATGCGTCATTGGAGCTAGTAAGGTGACTGAGGGTGATAATGAATGTTTGTTTCTGTCTTTGACTTTTGCTGAAGGTTAATCGCTGTGACGGCTCCTGTAGAGTTACTCATATGTTGCCTCTGGTAGAGATACTAAATGTCATTCTTAATGACACCCAGCCAATGGCAGGCCAGAAATGGCCAAGCCATCTCAAGTACAGTATGAATGTAAATATATAAATCAGCATTGGCAATCTAAATCAGGCTTAAATTGTTCTTAAACTTCAATGACCAAGCAGGGGGGTATTGATGACTGCTGGCTGTTTTAACAATATCTTCAAGTGCGCTATTTCCTTGCCAAACAAAGAAACTTATCCGCAAATGGGTCTCGGAAAGAGTATCCAAATGGGACTTTATAATGGGTAGTGCGAACATTTCCAAGGTGGTTGATGGTTGTAATTCGTATTCTTTTATTCTTAACAAGCAGCTTTAAAATCATGTTTACACTACTGATTTTGTCCAGATGTTCTGTGCACCATTGCGGCACCTGTGAACTCAACTGTGCTGAATATATAATAACCTGGCAGAGCATTTTAGCTTTTAGCGGAGGTTATGGGGATTTGTTTATAAAAATAGCTCAAATCCAAACTTTACTAACCATGTCTGGCTGTTGTACCAGTACTTGTGCAACATCTGTATGCATTTTAGATATGATAATTAGCGTGCACTCATTAACTCTTTCTTGAGATGTCACTGAATATATGAGGTACGTGTTGACTTAGCATATCAATGCTGCTAAGTGCATGTTTCAAGCATATGGGAAAGCAAATGGGATAATGTTTGCTATTTATCATTTTACGAGCTTCACTAAGCTCTGTTCAGGAGTTGAGTTAGAGTTGTTGTCACGTTATGCTACATTAACTCGCTACAACTTGGGTATCGTTTGCTCAGAACTGTTATTCTATGAAATGGTCAGTGGTTTCAGTTTAAAATCTCATATTCACATAAAATGTTTATCGTTGGCCTGAGGAAATGATATAGATATCTGAACGGTTTCGCCTTTTACTGTAGCCAAAAAAGATCTTTTCATACCTACTCTGCATTATAATATGGTGCATCGTGATATTTTGGCAACTAAAGTTAAAAGCACTGTGTTCAATTAACATGATCTGCTTTAATCCACATTAATCTCTGCAGATGATTCAGTGGACACATGGTCCATAGTGTCCAATTGATGTCATCTTCACTGGGAGTCTATGCCAGATATGCATGTGTCATTGATTTTAATGGAGAAAGATCAATGTCCATTAGACAAGAAGCTCTGAGCATGTCTCCCTTCTGAATTCTGTACTTAACTGGGAGTGCTTTTCGCCTTGGAAAAAGCATTTGATAGTTTATACGGAGTGCTTGGACTTGGAGTTAGTTGAAGTCTATGGTAACAAATTTATTTAGCACTCATAATCTTGTTTCTTGCGAACTTGTGTAGAGTAATAAAACGCTACAAAAAATATTATACTGCACAGTTATACAACTGAGCGATCCAATTTGAAATCATTTTAGCTCATTCAGAAGGTTCAAGTACAATAATCAGATTACTGTGCATTAATCTTGTCCTTACATCTGTCCTTGGTTTATTTGACATCTTCACTTGTGTGTAATGTCTCCAAACTGCATTTATCTTTCTTTTTGTTTCCCCGCAGGTAATAACCAATGTTCTGTGAATCACGGTGGCTGCGGCTCCTCGGCTCTTTGCCTCGCCACGCCGGCAGGACGTGTATGCGCCTGCGCAGATGGTCAACATCTGGAGAAAGATAACATCACCTGTTCATGTAAGCTTCCATTAGTATTTTGGGGAAAAGTTATCATTAAACCAGGCACAATGTGATATATGAACAATAATTTGCATAATATGAGAAACAGAAATATTACTGGCCACTGAAAAAATTGTCTGGTTAGAGCTGATGTAATTGATTGTTATTCTGCGAGTTACATATATATTTTTTTTAATCATCATAATAACAATGCCATTGAGTATGTGGTAGAACAGAATATGGAGATTTTGTTGGCACCAACAGACTAGTCAATAATGTTGGCGTTTGTGGGAAATATGACTGCAGATCAGATATGTTTGTTAAGCTGAATATGCCCATTGATTTCCAATTCCAGTGGGGGAAATAAATGCCTCGGCTCAACCTGCGGTTTGGCTGCAGCCGTCTTTGTGTTTGTGTTTGCATGTGGTTTGGCTTTAAATCCATTGTAAACTCGTGTGGATCCTGTTTTGCTAACTTTTTATTTTATGTGTCATTATAAGTAACAGTGGATGTGTGCGTGTCAGGTTTAAACATAATTCAGAACTGAAGAATTGGCTAACTTTACAATGTAAGTCTACATTTAAGTACTGAGTAATATTAACAACATGTGCTTATGGTTATAGTTAGGAATGGGGTTTGATTTAGTTGCATGCAATGTACTGTTACTAATACAGTAAGTATATGTAACAAGGACACTGCCAAAATTTTCACTGACCCCAACACAAAAAACGAACGAATAAATAAATGAAATTAAATTAAAAGTTTAGTTGTTTTTGATTCATGTGACCTTAATAAATAAGGTTATGATACCAAAAACTACTAGCCTAACTCATACATTTTAAATATTGTTAAAGACAGTCATTATTAAAATAAGAACAAATTACAAATAGTGTATTATGTGCAAAAATGTGTTAAAATCACATTACATTCTAACATTGTAACATTACAATTTAAAAAACAAAAATAATGATTTTATTTTTAAATTCACTAAATTAAAAATTTAAAAATACAAACAAAAACACAGACTAATTAACCTGACATTTGATTATGTCTACTCCATTACAATAGTCACTTTACAGTTACTGCCATCATATAAAAATACACTTAATTGTAGGTTTAAATTTATATTCTAAATATGGCACATTTATTGTTCATCAACAAATATTTTAGCAATATGTATATTTAAGTCAGAATTATTGCGCTCCTACTCTATTGCTCTCCGTCTGTTTTTTGTGCATGTGCGTGACGGCGCTCGTTCACGGAAATCTGTGGAGTTTGGCGGAAATTAAAGGGATACTCCACTTTAAAATGAAAATTCTGTCATCATATACTCACCCTCATGTTGTTTCAATCCTTTAAGAATTTCTTTCTTCTGCTGAACAGAAAGGAAGATATTTAGAAGAATGTCAGTAACCAGACAGTTTTTGGTCTCATTGACCTCCATAGTATATATTTTTTCCTACTATGGAAGTCAATGAGACCAGAAACTGTCTGGTTACTGACATTCTTCTAAATATCTTCCTTTCTGTTCAGCAGAAGAAAGAAATTCATACAGGTTTGAAACAACATGAGGGTGAGTATATGATGACAGAATTTTCATTTTAAAGTGGAGTATCCCTTTAACTCCTGACCGCAAAATGGAAATATTTGCACGAGTTTCTAACACAGATGAAGAATATTCCTGTGAAATGTAGGTTATGCACTGTGGAAAGCACAACATCTCAAACACATTACACAGCTGCGCAAGTATCTATCGGGTCAGTAGGTTGTATCTGTCAGAGCATCTGGGGCAAGCCGCTTTAGGGGACGTTCACATAACGCATCTAAAATCGCGTGGAAAGCGTGGAAAGCGTGGCTGCGCTTCTTTCCACAAGCGCTTGCCAGAGTCTGTCGTTGCTATGCAACCATGAACTGCGCTCTCCATGTTGACGAGGAAGTGTCAGCAAAGGATTAATTGATTTCTAGCCCTTGCATTAGCTTTGCTACTAGATATATTTATGGAGATGAGAAATAAAATCTGCCCTGTACAGCTATGATCATGATCATAGCTGTACAGGGCAAGTTTTTATTTCTCAGCTGTTCGGCCGAGCTTTCGATGTTGTTACGGAAAGGTTGAAGCTGATTGGTTGGTTTTTTGTCACATGACCTGCGGTGCGCTTGCGGCATTCTGAAAAGTTGAGATTCTGTCATCTCGCTGCACCTGGAAAAAACGTTGCGCCTACATTCGAAAAAACGAACTTGAGTGTGCAGAAGACGCGATATGTGAACGGCCCCTTAAACGAATGGTAAACGTGTAGTTTGTAGTGAGGTATGTTGTTATGGAAAGGAGGAGGCGGGAACCAGTGAACATTTAATCACTTTAATAAATAAAATAAATAAAAAATATAAAAAACACAAAACGAAAGTAAAGGCGGAAGCCCCTTATGGACAACTGCCGCACAAATAAACATAATATAACATCCGTTTAAAGGGATACTTTACCGTTTTTTCATATTAAACTATGTTATTCCCTTAACTAAGACGAGTTGATACATACCTCTCTCGTCTCAGTGCGTGCACTAAATCCCTCTGTCTTGCGGCAAAACTTTGTTAGCCCAGTTCATTTAATATGGGCCAAGCAGAGAAGCTACCAAACACCTCCATGTTTTCCCTATTTAAATACAGTTACTCGCGAAGTGTAACTCGACCTAGGACGGTGACACAAAACAAAACGTTGCGCTTTTCTAAGCGTGTAAAATGGATAACTATTTTGTATGGCGGAATACCATAGCAAGTGCTTGTAAGCACTTCGACTTGGCGCAGTAATATCTTCACTAGAGGGAGCGGGGGCCGGTGAGAGGATTTTTCACGAGTGAAGATATTACTGCGCCAAGTCGAAGTGCTTACAAGCACTTGCTATGGTATTCCGCCATACAAAATAGTTATCCATTTTACACGCTTAGAAAAGCGCAACGTTTTGTTTTGTGTCACCGTCCTAGGTCGAGTTACACTTCGCGAGTAACTGTATTTAAATAGGGAAAACGTGGAGGTGTTTGGTAGCTTCTCTGCTTGGCCCATATTAAATGAACTGGGCTAACAAAGTTTCGCCGCAAGACAGAGGGATTTAGTGCACGCACTGAGACGAGAGAGGTATGTATCAACTCGTCTTAGTTAAGGGAATAACATAGTTTAATATGAAAAAACGGTAAAGTATCCCTTTAAGCCCAAAGAGACGTATTCGCGCGCTGTAAGACGCGGCACGCTTTGGATGTGTATTGCTGCGCTCACAAAACTTATCACACATTGAATATTGAATATTTAAATAGGCGAGGGTTAAAAACACTCAAATGATCAACTTCCGTAAAGATGCAGCACTGGCCCGATCGGGCAAGTGACACTTCCGTCTACTGGCCCGAGTGTCTTTCACGCTGGCCCCGGACCATCGGGCAGTCCTCCCAGCTAGCAAAAAGTCGTCTATTAGACGTTGAATAGACGTAAATCTTCAACGTCTAATTATGACTTTTCAACGTTGAAAACAGGTCGTTCTTCAACGTCTTAATGGAATATGTAAAACTCTTAAAATTTATTTGAGATAATAATGAACATTGTTTTTTTTATTTTATTATTTTTATTTTATTTATTTGATCATGTATAACAGACTTATCCTGTCTTAGATTATCAGTTGAAAACACGTAGTCAAACAGTCCGGCCGAAACTACGGTACTTAGTTGAAATCACGTCGTAAACTGGTCCAAAGCAGACCAACTTATTTTCAACCATATTTCAATGTTGAAAGAAGGTAATTATTTACTGGTAATTATTTTATTATTACTGGGCTTACTGTACGTTCACACCGCCGCCGACTTGAGCTTCCAAAGTTACCGGAAGTCATTCATTTTCAATGGAAGCTGGCTTCTCTCAGCTGCAAGGAGCGTCAAATCCATCGGCGTCGCGTTTTGGGCGTTTTGAGCGTTTTGAGCGTCAATCTGAAAGTTGAAAGTATCTCAACTTTATGGTAATGAGCTATGACGCGGTTCAGCGGCAAGCAGCGGCAAACGCCAGCAACCAATCGGAATATAGACGTCCTTCGCACTGGCTGATTCCGGAGAAACATACGATGTAAACTTTCGTTCCTACCAAAACATTAGTTCCGAGAAAATGGAGGAGAAACTGATAATCGCTGTTGCTGGGTTTCCTATCATTTATGATATGACGTTATTTTCATATAGGGACCAGTTACAAAAGAGAGAGAGAGCCCCGGCCGCGCGCGCGCACTCACCTTCACCATCTTCAAACAATACGTCTTGCTCTCTCTCCCTCGCGCATATTAATCAAAATATTTTTTTTTCCGACCAAATGTGACCAAAACGGTAATAAAAATGCTGTCATTATAAAAGGTTCCTAGTGTCAATGTATTGCTTGTTTTTTTTTCTGTTTACATTTCATGGTGTGACACAGACTTCAGAGCGGCCAAAGCGTCAACAAGCTTCCCCGTACTTTTTTGACAAGCGTCCTTGACAGGGCGGCCAGAGCTTCTTTGCAGCTCAAGTCGGCGGCGGTGTGAACGTACAGTTATTGTCGAGCCCTGCACTGTAAAATAAATTGTTACCAAAAATATAAATAATACACTTATATTATAAATAATACATAATACAAAATGTTACTCATGGGCGTCGGAAGCAAAAAAAAAGGTGGTTGGGTCATCCTCCAGAATATTTTTTACTTTACAGAATTTTTTACTATATATAAAATATACATTTAAAACTTTTGAGTATACTTAAACTACATTGAAATTGAAATTTTGTTAACATCATCCATTTTACAACCTCAAAATAAAATGTAGAAATTTTAAAATGCGTTCTCAACCCTGGTGTGTGTGTCTATGTGTGTGTGAGAGAGAGAGACTGAGAGAGGAGACAGAGTGTGTGTGTTCTTTCTCCAACATCTTGTTCCTGCCCTTTACAGCCCCATCAGAGGTCACTAACACAAAACACTGCGGCCCAGCGGAGTTTCAGTGCCAGAACCAGCGTTGCATTCAGCTCTCGTGGAAGTGCGATGGGGATGATGACTGCTCAGACGGCAGCGATGAAGATCCGTTCCTCTGCTGTAGGTCTTCTCTCATTTTTGTAATCTAACCACATACGAACAGAAACAAACAATGGGAATTTCCCAGCAATGGGAAGTATGCAATACTAAACATTTCTAGTATGCAAATTATTGTCATATAGCCTCACTGTTGCATGTTAGCACATACAATTATCATACAATTATCATATTTGATACATCAAGCTTTTATGGCTCATATATTATGATATAGGAGAATAATGGAGCTCATATTCGAGGAGGGAAAAAAAAAACACCTATTTTTTTATTCAGAGGCCCAAACTGAACAAAAATTTGCAATTGGTGTAATTTAGTGCTGTAGCTGATATTAATATGACCAAGAAGTAAGATTAAATTCTGATAGCTTGTAATGTAAATCAATGAGATCTTTCTAACAATATAGCTGACTACTTAAATTAAATGCATATAAATATCAGTTGTCAGTCTATATCTCCCAATAATATGCCTTAATGAGATGATATTTAAACGCTTAGCTTTATGATCAAAGCTCTGCAGTTTTAATTGTGGGGAGCAAAACATATAATGCAGTATAATATAATATAATAATATAATGATTAGCCGTGTTTCCACTGTCGGGCCAAAAGAGGGCATGCTAGTGCGTGCCAGGGCCAGTAGCGTTTCCGACGAATACCGTGGTGTAAAGCGGGCCAACTCGGGCTTGAGGAGTGGTTTTAAACAGAGGTGGAGTTTACATGAGTCTGGAGACGGCAGGGATGATTTCATATACCAGCTAACATCAGCATTCAAGACTTTTAAAATCATTTTAGCTCAAAACTCACTTTCAGACAGCAGCGAGTGTTTGAAGTAACTTCTGTTTATGATCTGATGTGGATTCTGACCAACGTATAAGGCAGAAATATGCGTGCTAAACATTACCATAGTAAACTTGCAGAAATCAGAAAACTTTGAAGAAATCAGACAAATCATATAGGCTATCACAATTGTGTATTTATTTTATCTGTCAGTTCTTCTCGTCTCTTTATACCGGACTGTCTGATATCCATATTTAGATCCGCATATGTCATAAAATAAAGCAAAGCTTCCTCTATTTCTCTGACTGAAAATATAAGCTCCTCAGGTCGTATTTTTGGTGGCATATTTGTAGAAATGATCATTCTTTCTAAATGTGATGTAAACTGTCCTGTGACTACAAATAAACAGAAACAGATGAGACTGAATAAGTAGACTGTGTCCTCTTTCTGTTGTGAAATAATGGTAAAGCACTTTATTTCTGTGGTAAAACATCGATTGCTTGGGTTTGAAATATTTAAGTAAACAACAAAAATGCCAACAAATTTATCACATTCGTTTTGTGAACCAGTGATTTCTTTCTGATTAGTTTTCTGATAAAACTAAAATTTGTTGGTGAAATGATGGGTTTGTGTGCCGTTGTTTCAGAGAGGAGTGTTACGGGCAAGTTTTAGTGAAGCGCTGAGGCTATCAGACTAGCCCGGCCCGTAGCTCGTACTGGGCCGACAGTGGAAAAGCGTCTAGCAAGAGATATACAAATAAACGTTCCTCAGAAGCATGATGTATCATAAACAGAGTTCGGGGTAATGCGTTTCAAGTAACATGCCTTACGTAATCAGAATACTTTTTTAATGTAACAAGTAATGCATTACTTTCCATAAAAAGTAACCGAATAACGTAATTAGCCATTTTTTAGGGAGTAACACAATATTGTAACGCATTACTTTTAAAAAAGTAACTTTTCCAAGCGCTGATCATATTTGTTACTTTCTCATGGATAATCAAGTAAACCTAAGTTGCTTCAGTTCAGTAAGTGTTCATCTGGAAATATTACTAACAATATAAAAGTTATTCTTACATTGACTTTAAAAATCAGTAAAGATTTCACAGCAAAAAGAAACATTTTCCACAACCTGATGTGGGACTATTTTAGAATTATACTAAAATGCCTGGCTAAAAAAATTATATACCAGTATTTAGATATATAATCAGATTTAAGAACTGATATACACACCTCCAGCTACTTCGGAAAGAGAGGTCAAGTTGAGCACATTGCATTGTGGGATACAGACCACATGGTGTGCTCAGTCTGCATACTACACAATTTGACAAACGTAGCCTAGTATGTTAGTATGCAATTCAGAACATATCTAAAAACTTTTGGACACCCAGATGCTTTCAAATGAATTTGTGTTACCAATTGACAGGCCGTTTTTTTTTTTTTTTTCAGCTAATCGCAGCTGCCCAGCGGACCAATTTAAATGCTTGAACAACCGCTGTATCCCAAAGAGATGGTTGTGCGACGGCACCGACGACTGCGGCAGCAACGAGGATGAGTCCAACCGCACCTGCTCAGGTGAGTTTCACTCTGGAGCCCTGTCCTACATGAAGGGCCCCGTATACATGCCCAACCAACCGAAACAACCTCGCCAACCAGCCCCACCGCTGGGAGACACATTGATCGCTGTAGGCGCCGCACGCTCAAAGCTAGCGCCAATGGAGAATATGTTGCTTTGAGAGGAGAGGAGAAGTCTTACATGACACCCCTGTATAATTTCCCGCCGGTACAGGCACACGTGTCACATGTTCCCTCCGGTGTGCCAGCGAAATGAAACTAGGTTTGCCATCGTAATTTATCATGCACTTGGTGGGATTTACACATGACACACATCTGTTTCGGCTCAGTGAGCTTGAGTCCTCCGTGAGAGTTTCTGCATCTTGCGATGGGCCGGCGGTTGCGAATGAACGATTTGGTCAAGTTTACGCCTCCTGGAAGGGTCCGGCATCTAATTTACTTTTAGACTGAACCATATCCTGCAGTCTAAATCTCTAGAAGACATCCCCGGAACAAGCCTCCCTGGGGGTGGGGTTCCTGACATCAGGATAAATCCGTAATCCGAAACATCAATATCCCAGTAAAGATGCTGTGTTTAAGCCACATTGTGTTTTGGAGCTGTATTGCAACACCTGATAAAAGGACTGGTGACAAATTTCACACATTTCGCCAACAGGCATCGGCCAATTTAATTTAGATAGCCTAGAGACAAAGTTCTCCTTTGTGGGTAATACAATTTTCTAATCTAATCGTTAAAGGTAGAATTAGGAGAAAATCAATGACAACTGTTTGGGAGAGTAGTAAAGTGGAAGGAGAATTTGTGCCAGCTTGTAATTTACAGTCGTCTTATCTGTTGAGGGAAATTCAAGATTTTTGGCCTGAGTTCATTACTGCGGCTTTCAGACAGAAGTAAAATGTTATGATTGAAAATAACCGAATATTTTAGTTCAGGGTTTTATTGATTTAAATGAAATGAAATTATATTTTACTCATTTAATTTTGTGTTTATTTATAAACATATATAAATATATAAACACTTTGTAAAAATATGTGTAAACACACACACACAATTGTATAATTAAATCTAAACATATATACTAAACATAAATGCTATATGCTTGTATTATGCTTAATATTTCAAGGTAATACAATTAAGATCTATAAGTGTATTCTAGAATATATTATGCTTATTTTATGCTTAATATTTGGATTATTATTATTATTATTATTATGCATAATATTTCCAGGTAATGAGATTGAGATGAAGAATAGAACATTTTAATATTGTTTATTCTTTTGTGGCAAGAAAATGCCACTTTACATTCAAAACAAGATGCAAGAAATCCTTTATCTTAAGAACTGCTAATTAACATGCAACCAATTAGTTCCCAAACTTGTTGTCATGAGAGACTTAACAATAGTTTTCAAAATTCTATATAAAAATGGTACATTGTAAATGCTCTTTTTTCTTGATTATTTTCTTGATTTGAACTCCATTTTGTCTTCAAAGGCGCCTTCAGTACAAGGTTGCGTTCAAACCTGGAATTTCAAAATAGCATCTTGAGGGATCTAATTAATCGTCTGCGAAGTGAAAAAAAAAAAAAAAAAAACGTAACTCCTGCTGTAATTAAATTGCCTGGAATAGTAAGACTTGTAGGCTGAAAGCAAGAAATAATAAATAAAATAGAAAGGTTTCACACATTTTGCACCCACTGAAGACAGTCTCCTCAGTTAGATCATTAAGATCAATACTTTTTGGCAAGCTGAAGACTCCCAAGATGATGCTCAGATGAAAATGCTCTCATTAACAGGGTTCAAAACACACCTACCAAAAAAAGTGAAATTTAGCGATTAAAATTGGTAGAAATGAGACCCAAAACAAACTTCAGGCATAGCTAAACCATGACGAACTAGCTTTTCTTGCCAACTGACACATCATTCATTCATATCACCATGTGCGTGTTTCATATTTTAATTGATATATTGTTGAAATTGTTACTATTTCTACAGCAATATGCATAAAAATCAGTAAACAACCAAACTTCTGGTCTGTTCAGCTGTACTGTACGTTCCAGTTTGCTTCCCTCTTTCAAAGCTTCATAAACAAGCACAACCTGACCTTCAAAGGTTATTGAAACACCTGCAGTCCGTTTACAGCAACACCGGAAAATGCTGGAAAACCAGGGACTCTTCTATTCCTGGTTTTCAATCATTGATTCCATTTAGTCTTACATCAAACGCAAAGTAGATACTTTGGAGAGTGTTTGAGCTGCTCTTTTACATAAGACTGTCCATATCAAATCTCAGGAGACTTAACTTTATCTTTCTCCCACTATGAATATGTTTTGTCACACACCATTTTAGAGTGTTTCACTTGCATTTGGAACTAAAACTAGATGTGTGTGAAGTATAAAATGTATTTTGGAATACTGGTGCAAATAAAGTCCCAGCAGGTCCTTAAAAACTCAAAAAAAGGTTACTTTATCATTTACTGAATGAGCAGCTGCAACAGTAAATCATTGACATTTTAAAATAAGAGTCCCGGTGCAGGTTTATTTTTTATTTTTTATTTTTTTTAATCTGGTTATTATTGGTATTTTAGTTACACAATAAAATGTATCTGGCATTTAATTCAACGTAAACTATTGTATACAGTACTCTTCTGTCTGGGCTTCCCTGTCACAGGAAGGAAAGTCTAAGAACATTATTTAATATATTAGTCAATATATATAAATTTTACTGGTATCTGCACAACAATCTTTTAATTTCGGTTAAATAACTAAATATTTACATCATTATTAAATACAGTTTGAATCAGAAATATATATACAACTTTTATATTCGAATACATTTAAATATTTTGCTTGTAAATGTCTTTGTATACCTTTGTTAAGGGACAAACACATTTTTTGCGCCCCTAAAGTTTTTTAATACGTTCCTACATTTTTCGACGAAAGTGTCAAAGCCCTAGATTTCCTTCTTTCTGTGACCATAAGTGGTCCTGCCGGTGCATTAACCTTCTGCTAACTAAACTTGCTTATAGTGTCCTTTGTTAAATTTTGACCAAGGTTTGTTCAGATAATTTATGCCTCAAGGGCCACATAACTCAATCTGAGCATCCTTGATTCAAGTATTCATGCTGTCCCCACTGTTAACAGATATCCATGATGAAAAACAGTTATAATGGCCTTCAAAAAAAGCCCACGGATCAGTGATTTTTAAGTTCTTTTGTGAAGAGTTATTTAAAGCTGTTTTAAATAACTATCAAAATGCGCCCAGTGTGGTTGCAACTACACGCTTGTCAGTCCTTGACATTCACTATGTTTTTGCGTCTACTATGTGGAGTTTCAAAGTTTTCTCGCTGTTTAACGCTCTAAGAGAAAACTTCTGAGAGATCCATATTTACCAAGTCCGTGTCTTCATAACACGGCTGATTCCAGTTCATAGACGCCAGATGTTGATACGAAACACATTTTGAACACTGCACCTATTCAGGGAAGACACGAACTTTAATATTGGATGTCATGGACTTAGGGGTTTATCTCTGAAGGCGATTACTCAATATTACGGCTTAGACTGGATACAGACCTGGAAAAGGTGAAAACAAATCCAGATGGCTTTTTAAGCATGGAAGAAAAAGACACTGTCCTGGGGTCCAAAAGTTTGAGTTCTCATAGAAAACTTGGGATTTATTTTAATTCATACATCAAATATGTATTAAAAACATTGTTTTATCTTTTATTAAGTACATTTTTAATGTTTAAGTGAATTGTTCACGGCTACAAGCTTTTTATAACACCCTGATGACCTTATTTGAGTTTTGTACAAGATACAGAAGTAGGATTAAACATACATTCATTCAGGTGTGATTTAATATCCGTGTTTTATGCTTCCCACAGCCCAAACCTGCCAGCCAGGCCAGTTCCCCTGCGAGAATGGACGCTGCATCCCGGAGAACTGGCGCTGTGACCGTGATGATGACTGCGGGGATCAGTCAGATGAGTCTTCGTCATGTGGTGAGTCTTCCTCACGTGGAGCGCTTTGAAGTTCTTCCCTCTGTATATCCATATATTTTATCTTTGCCATCATAATTTTGCTGGGCTTTTTCATCATCAAGCCTCCTTATCCTTCAATTAACGGCTTTTTATCAAACCATATTACAGTATTTAATCTTATAATATGCTTTGAGCATGCTATTAATGGGTACTTGCATGGAAACATGATATATGATTCAAAAATCACATGAAGACTGAACACTTGCATTTGGTTTCTTAAGGGTTTTGAGATTCTGCCTTTTATGTTTTATGTACAGAGTTGAATTGAACATAACAATGGTTTTACTAATGTTTCACACAGAAATATGTCTTTGGTTGTTCATAAATGATGCCTACATTGTAGTTTTTCAAAACAGAAGAGGGGTTGTTTAAGGTCAGGTGCTGTTTTGAGTTGAGTTTTATCTGATGGCCCTAAGGCTTTTAACAACAGTAGACATACTATTGAGAGCCCAGACAAAACGATGTCATAGATCTGAAGCGTATGTTGTAGCATCTTCACATAAACAAAGAAAAAGGCCTGTTCTGTTTTCATATTTCCTCTGTTGTTGTCTCTTTGATATCTTTTGATGTTTTTCATGTGTGGAGGTCTCACATTCAGTTCCCACCAAACTGCTTTGATTTGTTTTAAATGTGAAGGTCATTTGATGCTATTATGATACAATCTGAAATGTTACCTTATTGGATCATTTTCTGCATTCTGAAATGAAAATTATCCAATGAGTGAGCAGAGTTATAAACTTTCTTTGTTGAGTGGCAGCCATTAGCAGTGTAGCCAAGTCTGTTTATTTCCCCCGCTGTGATTAGCTATTGGGCTGGTTTTGTTGTGCAGACTGGCAACCCTGAAATGTGTCTCAGTGTGAACATATCCAAAGGGAATCCTCAAAAATGGGCATGAGACAATGTTTTTTTCTGTATTTTTGATCAAATAATTACAGCCTAAGGGATCATAGTGTGTGTATATATATATATCAATTCACAAATTAATAAAAAAAAGATAACATCTAAAACTTTTTTATATTGAAAATAAAAAAATGACATTAGCGCATATATATATATATATATATGCGCTAATGTCATTTTTTTATTTTCAATATAAAAAAGTTTTAGATGTTATCTTTTTTTTTTATTAATTTGTTTTATTTATTCCCTTATGAACTGGTATTCAAGAATGAAGGCAATAAATTAATACTTTTTATTTATTTATAAAGAAAATGTATATATTACGGCAGGTGCAGTTGAGGTTACATCAACTAGATTTGGCCAAAATTAATAAGTGAAAACTGGCCTCGGCAAGTAAATAAATAAATAAATATAGAGAAAAACATACTGCTGTAACTGTTTGCTAAAGAAAATGTAATTGAACAACTTTCACCTCAGTGGAAAATGTCATCAGTTTTTTCTAAAATATCTACTAAGTAAGTTTTCACAGAACCCTATGTGGCAACATGTTTCTCACATTGAGCGGAACAAAATCACAATGTGTCTTTACACTTCCATTTGGTGCATTTGTCCTCAGACACCTTAAAATCTACTCATCTTAAAGATTCAAACAATATCTATCTCTATACTAGTATTTGTGTGCATTCAGTACCGATAGCTCACAAAAGGATGAGACTTTTTATATTTGTTGTGCTTAACGAAGAAAAATGTGCAGAATGATTGGCATTCTGGGATCTTCTCAACATAAATACAAAGATGAGTCGAAAGAAATTGTCATTATATAGAGGAAAGAAACAATGAATCACTTTGCATGATAATATGCTCCTTATTACCATGCCTGGAATATCTCAGCGCTCCGCGGCCCGCTGTAAACCCGTTGTGACGGCTCGAGTCATCTCCGACAGCACCGTTCAGCTCTTGTAAATGAGAGATGAGAAACACCAGCAGATCTCCACCTTCTCTTCCTCAGAGGATGAAGTGTGTGTTTGAAGCTTTCTCCTCTGTTAGTCGTCGCTTCTTATTACCGGTTAAATTTCCTCGGGTACCGTTCCAGGGGCGCTTCGGTCCTCATGCACCGCATACAGAGTAATTAAAGTTTATGCTTGGCTTCCTTAAATCAAACTCAAGCTGGCACTGGAAAGCCGACTGCACGGCGTCTGAGAAACGTCGAGTGTCGCCGCGGAGTCGCGGTACGGCTGCTCGCTCACTTCGTATTTCAAGTCCATGTCAGTTTGCCGCATATTTCCTGTCATTAACCCGGGAACGTCTTTTCTAATGCGTGTTTAATTTTGAAAGTTGGTGCGACGCCACTGTTGGTTTATTTAGAAACGTGCGTTAGCACTTCTGTCTCCTGAGATATAAGACGGGAGGTGCAAAGTTCAGCAGAAACAAACTCTGTGTTTGTTCTCTGCCATTCTTGGTGGTGAAAAGTTGTTAGTCTCTTGCTGTTCATCATTTTGATTTTGTTCTTCTTATTGTGTTCTCTTTAGATTTCCCGACTTGTGAACCGCTGACCCAGTTCGGCTGTATTAATGGGAAATGCATCAGTGTGAAATGGCATTGTGATTCTGGTGAGCTAAAGCTTGTGGAGATCTGAATGAACTTTACAGAGAGGACTCATACAATCATTTTAGATCACTCTCTCACTTCCCTATTCACTTCTTGTTTTTTTTTTTCCCCTTTTCTTCTTTTTCCTTTCTTCTTTCCTTCCTTCCATTCTTCCATTTGTCCATTTCTTATCTTTCCTTGATACCTTCCCTCTGTATATCTTCCCATTCCTTCCTTTTCTTCTCTTTCCATCCATCCATCCATCCATCCATCCATCCATCCATCCATCCATCCATCCATCCATCCATCCATCCATCCATCCATCCATCCATCCATCCATCCATCCATCATCCATGCATTCATCCATCCATCCTTTTGTCCTTCCTTGCTTCCTTCCTTATTTCCTTCATCTATCTTTGTCTAATCTTCCTTAATTCACGCCTTCCTTGCATCCTTCCTTACATTTGTTAATGCTTCTTTCCATCCATCCATCCATCCATCCATCCATCCATCCATCCATCCATCCATCCATCCATCCATCCATCCATCATCCATCCATCCGTCCATCCTTTTGTCCTTCCTTATTTCCTTCATCCATCTTTCCATCTAATCTTCTTTAATTCCTGCCTTCCTTGCATCCTTCCTTACTTTTATCATTGCTTCTTTCTATCCATCCATTCATCATCCATCCATCCACCCACCCATCCATTTGTTCTTCCTTCATTCCTTCCTTTTGTCCATTTATTCATCTGTTCTTCTTTCTTTTTTCCTTCCTTCCTTCCTTCCTTCCTTCCTTCCTTCCTTCCTTCCTTCCTTCCTTCCTTCCTTCCTTCCTTCCTTCCTTCCTTCCTTCCATCCATCCATCCTCTTCCCCATCCTTCTATCCTTCCTTCTTCACCTATTTTCATTATGTCCTTCCTTCTTTCCCTGTCTTCCTTCTTTCCCTTCCTTCATTCCTTCCTCACCTATCTTCCTTACTTCTTTCCCTATCTTCCTTTTTTCCTTATTGTCATCCTTCCTCCATTCCTTCCTTCCTTTCTCACTCTCTTCCTCTTCTTGTCTCTCTAGAGGATGACTGCGGTGATGGCAGTGATGAGGTGGGCTGCGTTCACGCCTGTTCGGTGGCTCAGTTTCAGTGCTCCAGTGGGAAATGCATCCCTGAGCACTGGATGTGTGATGGGGACAATGACTGTGGTGACCTCAGTGACGAGAATGCCACCTGCTCCAGGACAGGTGCCCGCGATCATGCAAAACACAAATACACAGTAACACTGACCTAAAACAGTATCAAAATGTGAACATTTGTTACTAAAATGAGTTCCATCAATAAGACTCTTTCCCCCCATCAGCGCTCTCCGCCATTAACGACTGCAGTGAGAAAGAGTTTCATTGCCGTGGCGATGGCACCTGTGTTCCTGAAATATGGCGTTGTGACGGAGACAAAGACTGCGAGGACGGTAGCGATGAAATCGCCTGTGAAGGAGCCAAGAGAATGTGCGACCCCAAGGCAAAGTTCACCTGCAAGGTCTCAGGTAGAAAGCAACATCTATTACATAATCACATTATCACATTACATAATCAAGTTTCATCCTTTGGAAAATTCTCAATAACGTCATCTCTGGGTAAAGAGGGCCGTAAATATGATCATTAATCGGTTGATTATGGCCTAGGGTCTCATGATGAATCAGCACTCATTCAAATTATATTGCATTACCGTTATTCTGCTGAAAATGGGACTGTGTGTGGAAAGTCACTTCCAAAAAGCCATTGATTATCGCTTTGCCTCACTCTAGACTGAATTAATAATGTTTAAGATGCATCATTTTGTTCTGATTGAGGCCGACCAGGAATATTTTATTACCCTTGAGAGTTAGGTTCAGGTCGAATTGTATTTGTGTTTGTTGGTAAATGTGTCTGTGAATTGATCTGTGATGCTGAACTTTAAAAGTTAGAGGTTGGAAAGTGGAGCGTTTGCCACTTAAAAAAAGCTGGAGGATTTATTGGAGAAACTTTTGAGGAAAAAAAATGAAGACCTACTTTAATTTGTGACAATATAATATAGGGCTGTCAATCAATAAAATGTGTAATTAAATGTATAACTTGATATGCAGTTTAATTATCTAGCATATATAAATATTTGCTAACACCCAAATGCAGATAATTAAAAGACATTGTGTTATTGTAGCCACTAAAACCTGCTGAAGAACGTCTCAGTACAGACTAAACTGGTTTTCTGGTCTTAGCTGGTCTCTCTAGCCAATCTGGTTTTAGGGAGGTGTTAGATGCTTTTCAGTATAGGTGACCAGCTAGTCACCCAACTAAACACCGCTTAACTGGTCTAGACCGACTAGAAAAGCTGAAGACCAGCATAGGCTGGTACAGATAGTGTTTGTTTTATGTCCATGTCATTTATAATAAGCCTATCATGATAGAATACCCTCCTTGTCTGTCGTAATTGCTTTGTACCAGTGTTCTTTTCTAAAATAAATTTAAGCAAGATGAGAAAATAGGGAGACTTGTTAATGTTTAATGTTTTATTATGTTGGTATTTTAAAAGACTTTCTGATATGAAGGTGTTTATGGGCGAGTTACCATTGTGGTAAAGCAGGGGTCTCCAACCTTTTTTCATTTGAGAGCTACTTTTTAAAAAGGAAAGTGGCCGAGAGCTACTCATGTAATACAATACTTAAATCTCTTAAATAATGTCTCATGACTCTTATATTAACAACTATCAAAACTGTTTTATAAATAAAAGTTTTTGTAGGCCTATGTCACCCTTAAATGTCAGAGAAAAGAACAGAATCAGAGTTTTTTTGTTTTTTTGTTTTATAGAAAATTGTACTTTGCATATAATACTGTAAAAACACAATTATAGTTGATTTTAGTTGATCATAACTAGAGATGTAATGGCATGAACATTTCATTTCATGGTTATTGTGACAAAAATGATCACGGTTATCACAGAATCCTGTTCAAAAAGTAATAACACTACACAATGACATCAATTCCAAGTTTTATGTTGAAAACCAGCAAATAACAAATACAATTAGCATCAATATGCACTTTGTTTACATAAACATTAAAATAATAACATTAAAAATGATAGCCAGATTTTATGAGTGTCTTCTTGCAACATGTTATCTACTAACATGCATCAAGTTCAAAGCAAGTTTTGACAAAAAAGGTTTTATAAAAAGATAAACCTCACATTTTTCAGCCTTTAAATAATTTTTTATAAAAAGAATGAGTCAAAAAAGATGAATTACTGACATTTACAATGCACATGATTAGCTTATCTTTTATTATTAGTAGTAAGATTTGGTCCGATTTGCCCGTGGCGTCTGTCGTTACTATGCAACCATGCACTGTGCTCTCCACAACGACAAAGAAGTTTTAGTAGCTAATGGATTTGCACCACCGAGAAACGCTTGCTGTAGCTCTGCTTCAAGATTTATTTACGGAGAAGAGAAAAAACACCCGTAGTGTTTGGGTGCACCCCCATCCTTCATGTTGACTGAGCTTTCAATGTTGTTATGGAGAGGGTGAAGCTGATTGGTTGGTTCTTGTCATATGGCCACGGTGCGTTTGTGGCATTCTGAAAAGTTGAGATTTTTTTTCATCTCGCTGCTCCTGGAAAAAAATCAGCGTTGCTTCAATTATGAGCGCGCTTGCCGCTCGCCTACAAAAGACGCGATATGGGGAACGGCCCCTTGGCGAGCTACCTCCAATCAGGCCACGAGCTACTGGTAGCTCGCGAGCGACGTGTTGGAGACCCCTGTGGTAAAGTGTTGAGCATGTGCTTCGGTGGAGGTCCTGCTAACAAGAATTTAAGTTGCTTTAAAAGCAACTCAATTGGGTGTGCTAGTGATGCAATCAGAACCATCTTTAGACTGCCAACATCTAACATCATATGTATTCAAAGAAAAGCTATATTTAGGTTGATAGTATGTTATTTTAACTCTGTGTGTCTATTAAATAAACACAAAAAAAATAACTCTTTGGCTGAACATAATTCAATCACGGACACTGGACAGTGGTTCCATATGATGGAATCATGCTATCTCAACTCAAATACTTCATGTTGGATGAACTTAAGTGAAGTGAGTTAAACCAATTACAATTAGACTCGTCCAAATCACTTGATTCAGTCTTGTCCAAATAACTTGATTCAATCATGTTGAAAAAACTTGATTAAATCGTGTCGAAATAACTTGATTCAGTCGTGTCGAAATAACTTTAATCGATCGTGCCCAAATAACTTAAGTCAATCACGTGGAACCACTGTCCATGTTTAAATCATGTTCAACCAAAGAGCCAATTTTTTTTTTAGTGCACTGGCCTATAGAAAACATCCTGCATGAACGGCTCCTTGTTCATCGTGTTGCCTGCTCTCACAATGTGCACTCTGTAGCAACTTGTTAGCATGTTTAAATTAGCATCTTAAATAATGGTTTCACGTTTGAGGTGTCTGTGTGTAATTTATGCTGTGGAATTTATGATGGATTCACGAACCTCATTTTACTCTTTAATCTGAAGCCGGTGTTCTAAAAAAACATTAGAAATTCCTGACGGAAGCTAGCGAAAATGCTAATTCATCCCCATGTTGTAGGATGACAAACTGAAAATCTAGAAGCTATAGAACGACTGTGAAAATGTTTTAGTGGCTTGGACCTCTCATAGACATGGAGGAGATTTTAATATTAGTTTTTAATCACATCTAGCCTAGTTAGAAGAGAAATTCAGGTGAAACAGAGACTTAGCCAAACAAAGTTTCTGTTAAACCTAAAGTAAAGGGAATTACAATCTGATTAAGCGAAGGCTTGGTGAAGGTCTAATGAATGTGAACACACTATTTGGTCTGGGAGGATACAGAAAAGTAATTTATGTACTCATCACCCTGTTTCACCTTCTTAAAGAACTTGTCTGGAAAGATAATGAGGGAATCGCTAATGACTTGTCTCACATGCTCAAAAAGTAAATCGAAACACCTTAGGTTACTCAGTACACCATTAAGAAGAACTGATAAGGATTCTGTATGAAAATTCATTGCTCACATTAAATTGGGAGAAAAAGGTATTTAAATAGCCTATATAAAAATAGTAGCTCTCATTCTAGTGTAAACAGTGAATTGTATACCATTTAATTTAAACTTTTAAACTGTCAGTTTCCCAAACACTTTCACTAAAAGTAACTCTTTGTTTTCATTTTTTTCTCACACACTTCCAGAAAGCACTTGACTGTATTTTTCTGCCGTAAATAATCCTTGGTTTTCTTTTTCAACATAAATAAATATATAATAAATAAATAAAACAATGATTATGTACCTCATTATCGCTAATGATATGGCAAACAGCAAGGTCCAAAAAGCACTCAGAAACTGTGTGTAGCCCTATGGGAAATTATATGCTTGATATGCTAGAGAAAAAGTGTTTTGGTTAAAGAAAAAGTGTGCAGAAAGCAGATAGCTTTGTAGAGCAACTGCACAGAGAGTTAATGATGTTATAAAAAATTCTGCTTTGTAACGCATTTGTTTTCTCTGCACCGTAGGGAAATGCGTTAGTAAGGACTGGGTGTGCGACGGAGACATCGACTGCGAGGACCAATCGGACGAGGAGGGCTGTGAAGTGTCCATCTGTAAGCCACCGAAGTTTCCCTGTGGCAATGACACGTCAGTGTGCCTCCCGCCCGAGCGAATCTGTAACGGTTGGAGAGACTGTGCGGATCACTCCGACGAGGGACCATACTGTGGTGAGTCATGGGATTACAATTTTTTTTTTTGTTTTTTTTTTAATGACCAGCCTCTGACACTGTTGACACTGATGACGGTAATATAATGATTTCACAACTCTGCTATCAACCAATCAGATTTTGAGGTTAGGTTTAGGGTTAGACATGATTAGGGATTGAACAGCATTGTTTTAAACCAGTGATTTTCTTTTGGTTTGTAAAAAAAAAAAAAAATTTTTTTTTAATTAAGATTGATAAAAAAAAAAAAAAAGATATATATATTTTGTGATAAATTTCATTTATATAAAGTAAAAATTCACAATTGTGAAATTTAAGTTGATTTTGATTTGTTTTGATTTTGATTTCAAATTTAAATGAATGAATGAATGAATGAGGCATTTATATAGCGCTTTCATATGTACTACTGTACACCCAAAGCGCTTTACAATCATATCAGGGGATCTCTCCTCAACCACCACCAGTGTGTAGCATCCACTTGGATGATGCGACGGCAGCCACAGTACAACGGCGCCAGTGCGCTCACCACACACCAGCTATAGGTGGAGAGAGGAGAGAGAGTGATAGAGCCAAATCAATGGAAGGGGATTATTAGGAGGCCATGATTGTTAAGGGCCAATGGGTGGAATGTGGCCAGGACACCGGGGTTACACCCCTACTCTTTACGAGAAGTGCCATGGGATTTTTAATGACCACAGAGAGTCAGGACCTCGGTTTTACGTCTCATCCGAAGGACGGTGCTCTTTGACAGTATAGAGTCCCCGTCACTACACTGGGGCGTTAGGACCCACACAGACCACAGGGTGAGCACCCCCTACTGGCCTCACTAACACCTCTTCCAGCAGCAACCTGGTTTTTCCCAGGAGGTCTCCCATCCAGGTACTAACCAGGCTCAGCCCTGCTTAGCTTCAGTGGGCAACCAGTCTTGGGATACAGGGTGACATGGCTGCTGGCTATAAATGATTTTAAATAAGAAATAGTTGTAGTTGTGAAATATAATATCATGTGATTATAAAGTAAAATTTTCAGGAAAGAAAGTCACAAATGTGAAATGAAAATTCACAATTTGGCTTCCATAAACATCTAAACATACATTAAAGGGACCGTATGTTAGATTGTGGCCAAAACTGGTACTGCAAGCACTTTCAAATTACTGTAGAGCGGTGTATCCCCTCCCCCTCTCCCCTGACTCGAGGTTGCCAGATAGGCTGGCATTTTTTATCCGACACGTTTGTAGCTGCAGCTGTGGTAACTAGAGCAGAGCTGGCAACCCGGAAGCCGAAACACTACTGACTTCGTGATTGGTAGATAGGTGGAGGGTGGCGCTTCAGAACACAAACACAACATGACAACATCAACATCAGTTGAGGGCTGCAACTTCACTTTTAAATGACAATATCCTGGCCGGACTACTGTTGTCAGTGATATAAGTATTTTAAATGAACATGATTTATTAATGTCTAGTGACATATCAGGGCCATTTTATGATTAATTGAAATACATTTCTTACATACGGTTCCTTTAAACATAAAAATGCATTTGCTTTATGATAAGTCTTGTTGCAATAAATATAAATATCTGATGTTTATTTTTCTAAACTGCAATATGCAATTTTTGTCTCGTTTTAAACAACCCTCAATAAATATTGTTTTAAGGGAATGATAACTATTCATTCTGTTACTATGCAAGATAATACTATATATTATTATGTAATTAATTATGTAGTAATGCATTTTATTATTATTATTATTATTATACAGTTTCTTATCTTGCATACTTTTCCTTCTCTCTCGTTTTGATAGATGTTTAGATATTATTACTGGAAAACGGGCCAAAAATACTCAAACTTTTATTTATTTCTCCATAGAAGGGGTGTCATTTCCATTTAATTTCAACCTATTTCTTCCAAAACACAAATTTACACTTTATAAACACCTCAATGAATATTTTACTTATAGACTCCTCAATACTTTATTTAAATCTTGCCTCTGTCATTGTTTAATGTGCTATAAATGGATTTGTTCCTTTTTTTGTGACAAGTGTACCATATGTGTGTGGACGTGAGCCCGAATGCTGTGTGTGGCTCTTGGGGAATTGGTGGATTTTAGTGAGAGTGTATTAAGGTTCATTTAGGAAAGCTTCAGAGAGAGATCTCTTCCCTCAGGTGAGATGAGGTAGTGCTGGAATATAGCTTAGGGCCAATTACATCTATCTGCTCCTCCATATACACACACACACACACACACAAACACACAAAATCACACACACACTGATTAATGCTGGAGTGCACACTGCAAACTGGCCTCTGAGGACATGTGAGAGAAGAGAAACAGACTCCGTATGTTCCTCAGTAATGACTGAGGAATCTAAAATACATAATATTATCCACCATCTAGCATGTGAATCACCTTATGTTTGTGCAAAGTATGAATCAAGTGTGAGGAATGACATGAGCGCAACAAATTCAATATATATCTCATACTCCCCACACATGACATTTAGCTGAAATATCATCCAGAGAGGCCAGAGAAGATATTGGACTGAATTTATTTCCTCCTTTCAACCGAAATAATTAGGTTTTGTTCAGAAAATTCGACTTTTAGGCGTATCCGACTCAAAACGGTTTAATTGTTTGTAGCACTTAACCACATAGAATCTGATTTTAGCAAACCTCACCTAAACCGAATCAATATGTGGTTTAAAATCAGATTTTAGTGCAAAGTCTCAGTTTGAACAGTCAGATCAGATTTCAGTTGAAAGTTGTTCAAGTTAAAGCTATAATGTTGTATACTAACAAAAATCATCCTCAGCTGAATTCACTCTTTTGTGCTCATATGTGCTATTCTCTTTGTAAAGAATGGAGAATGGGCAAATGGGTGAGCAATTTTTGAACACAGCATGTGCCAAATTTTCGCTTTCTACAATGACAGCTTCTTTTGTATGTCTCTTGGCGGAAGTCATCACTATGGCAACAAATGTAGATATGCCGGATTTTGAGAACACTATCTGAACAAACGGATCAGATTTTTAAAAATGATTAAATTATTTTAAATGATTATATACACATTAATAAACATGTACAGTCAAAATTCTTAAATAAAATGTAATAGCAATTCTTTACCACTTTTTTACTGAGATACATTTATTAACACATTTGTAAAAGAAATTCATTTTTGTTTAAAGCATAAACTTTATTAAATTATGTTAATATATTATTAAAATGAGAGAAAACAGTTTGCTTTTAAGTTAAGAATAATAAACTTTATTAAAAATATATTTTCTTGTTTAGACTTTACAATAAAGTCACATTTGTTAACATTATTTAACGTATCAACTCAAATGAAATAACAATGAGTGATAATAAAATGCAGCTGTTCATTTTTTGTTCATGTTAGTTCACATTCACAGTTCATTAACTAATGTTAACAAATACAACTTTTTATTTTAATAATGTATTCGTAAATGTTGAAACTAACATTTGAATCAAGTAACAGATTTAAATTAAAAAGCAATTGTTTACCACTTGTAAACCTTCTTTAAAAAAAAGAAGAAAAAAAAGAAAAATTAAAGTTCTTTTTTAACCCATTACTACAGTTTTCTTCTTGTTCTAAGCATATACCTCATTAAATTTGGTTGAATATTTTATTAAAGGTGCATTAAGCAAGATTCTGAGTTTTTGCAGAACTATGCCACCTCTGGCGGCAAGTGAAACTGCAGCCAGAGATGTGCACGCTCATGGACCACACGCACACGCACGCTTGCACGAGCACGAGCACGAGCTGTTCATAACCAAAGGAGCATCAGCCGCAAATCTTTTGTTTACAATCATAATGTCTTCAGAGGCAATAAAGTTATAAATCTGCAAGTCATTTTAAATATGTGAAAGGAAAGGCAATTGAGTAAATTACACACTTATGTGTGAGGGAAAAACGGGGGTAGTAGAAAACTTCGTTTTTTATTTCCATCTATCTCCATGTTGAACTGTGTTATGTGTTTACTGTATCCACTTATGATTGTTTTATTATGGAAACACGTTCATGAACAATATAAGTTGTTACTTTGTAAAAGCTCAAAGCACAGTCGGTCAAATAAGTACACTCAATTGTCTCAAGGTAATAAACAATTAAATGGCACTTCAACTGCTGTCCCTATGTTTACTCTCGTCTTATTCCGACGCCTGTCTGAGTCCAATTTTGCCCTTTTGGTTGCACTAGAGACAAGTTTTCTTTTTTTTATGTTGCGTGGAGTTTGCGTTGGTGTTTGAAATGAACTACAAGCAGGTCTCTTACAATCCATCTTCTACGGAGAATGCCGGCGAATACACAAACCTGCCAGACATAGCTATGTGAGCGTGCCGTGAACGCGCATGACGTCACGCCCAGTCTAAAATTCCGGCCCTCTTATTTATTTTACTTTACAGGATTATAGAGACAATCTCAGTGATCAGAGAAGGGCTCATTCAGCCCATCAGGCAATTGTTTAAGCATGTATGGGTTAGAAAACGGGTATTTTTAACATGAAAAGTTGCTTAATGCACCTTTAAAATGAGAGAAAAACAGTGCCATTAAACTAAGAATAATAAACTCATATCTTTTTTTTCTAAAATGATTGTGCAATTTTTCTTAAATTATATATAACTTATTTAATTATTTTGATTGCATCTTTCTATCTCACTGGCCTTTGAATAAAGCAATAGTGTCATTAATGTTGCCACTAAATTAAAAAGCCTTAAACCATAGCCTGAATCCCAGCAAGCACAGGTTCAGCAGGCCTGAAAAAAAGCATTTAATATCGTATTTCAGTCTAATGCCTCTATTAATTTTAAAAAGGGCCAATCAAACCCCCATTAACTTTAAGCACACTCTCAATATCCTGCTAAAATATCTTGCACAAAGCTGGGCTGAACACACATTCTGCTAGCCACTGGCAGAGATAAATGCACCCACCCTGGTCAAGCCGTAAGATAAATACGAAATTGTCAAAACCCAATGGTCTAGAAACATTTCAAAAAAATTCCAGAGTTCTATAAATATTGTTTAAAACAGACCTAGCCTGCACATAATAGAACTAATCATGATGAATGAGCCTCCATATCACGTTCCCACTTTTGTTGAGTGAATCTTGGTGAGGTATAGGCCACCAAGTTTTTTTTCATTGTTGGTATGCAACTCAAATGCTCCAACCAGATTGTCATTCCGTAGCTGATCCAACTCAACATTAACATGAGACTCTTCATGGATGAACCGGCTATTTTTCTACTCTGTACATCTCTGAGTTGAACCCAACAGATATTTCCTGATCTCACTAGGCTTTTTTAAAGTATTACCCTGCGGCTGCTTTTTTCAAGGCTACAGAAGATGTGTGAATGAACCTGCTGGCCTGTGCCCTGAAGCCCTCTTTGCTTTGGGACCTCCAAACATCTTCTGTCTTCTAGACACTAGGATTGTGAACTACAGTTCGTTTAAATGCAACCTGATGATATTTGACACACAGTTTGACACTTTTGGCCTAAACATGGCCAAAATCTAAATGCCATAGCATTGGTACAAATTGTGCTAGATCTATTTTAACCAGAAAATAAGACACAAATATACCTACTTTAGAATAAGATATTCCTTCCATCCATCCATCCATCCATCCATCCATCCATCCATCCATCTGATTTAGTTTATGGATTTAAAACTTTAAATAAAGGCATTCAACATGACAAAACCAAGATGATGAAGTCAGACCTTTTTCACAAAGTCAAGGAGTTTTTTTAATTTATTTTGAGCATGAGCATGACTCTCGGTCCAGGAAGATCCATTATCGCCCTGTTGGAACTTTTTTAATTTTCTCTACTGTATTAGTTACTTCTCTCAGACCCCAAGACTCCTCAGTATCGCTAGTGCCAGATTGTACCGTAGCCTGATTGAATGTTCTTCCATTTGCCGTTTTATACCTTTTTGAGCTCTTTTCCCTCATCAATGATCCATTTCTGTCCCTCTCATCTCCCCTGCCTGTGCTTTGTTGTTTTCCATTTGAGTGTCTGTCTAGCACATTTTTATTCACTCCGCGACTCCACCAATCTGACTGCCTTGAGGTTTATGGATGCATTATCCTCTGTCAGTACTAGGCGCTTCATTTAAACCTTGAAACCACTTGCTGTTCAAGGTGGTGTTACCTTGAATCCCTCTGTGGCCTTTTTTGTGACTATGAATGTATTTCATATAGTTGTTGCATTTTAAATTGGGATAAGAGAAAGTATTTAAATATAGATGTTTACAGATGTTTACTGTTACAGATGTTTAATGCCTGTAAATAGTCACAGACCTTCTAAAGCAAAGAGATTAAAAGCTTCTTTTTTTTATTGTGATAACCTTTCTATCCCTCAATAATTTACTAATAATTTACTGTCCGTAAAAAAAAAAAAAAAAAAAACGATTTTTCCTTCCAAGTGAATTAATGTTGTACACAAGTGGATTAAAAAAAGCCATTTGAAAGTATTCACTTTATCATCACTGTTAGAAATAGCATTATTGAGCTCATCACCCAAGAGGCTAACATATATACTGCTAGATGAAAACTTCAGCTAATACTCAACAACAGTTTTCCATTTAGCATCTCACCATGGGGCCACTTCGATGACACACCGCCAAATTGCATTGTCCAAACCTACAGCCTTCGGCCATAAATCACAATAAAGTGATGCTAAGGGTGGAAAAAATGTTTGGAGTTCTGTGCCTCTGAGCGTTCATTTTAAGAAAAACTAAAAATAATAGATATACTGGAAGAACATACACAGCAAAACATTTTAGCCATAGTTTTGTGTCCCATTGTTTAGTTGATGCTCTCTCAGAAAGAAAATTGGACCTTTAAAATGGGTTCAACAGCTTGTCACTGGGGCAGTACCCCTCTGTACCTTAAAATGTACCTTATCTACTCCTAAAAAGTGCGTATTAGCATAGCACTTTTTGAAACAAATCGCGGCATGGATGTACCTAATACAAATAAAGAAATCATCTCCAGTTAACTAGCAGATCATTAATTTTGTTTGTTTAAATAAGAGGCGATCTAGCGCTGAAACGTGTTGTTTTTTAAGTTAAGCTGAGTGCTCTTTGTCGCTGCTATCTTGTGGCGCGGATACAGTGTTCTTAACTTGAACGCACGCTTCAATCTATCACTTAATGCCGTTGCGGAGACTCTCTATCACAAAATAAACTGCACACAAATGTGTCCCTGCTTGATACAACCACTGATGAACATTTTCAGTTTTGATAAAAAAAAAAAAAAAAAAAACTATACGAGTGCGGATTAGAACCCAGAACCTCTGACACGCTTGGCAAAAGTTACGCCACTAGACCATTAAAGTACGCGCGCAAATTAAGTGGATCTATGAATTTATTCACGTGAAAATTATTGACACTAACAATATGTATTAGCAGATTTCATTAAACAACAAATTAAACCCAATGTAATATTGAAATTGATTTCTGCACACTGTAATGTTATTTTTGCACCCCCCCCCCCCACACACACACACACCTGTCCCACACACTTTTTAAAACAAAGTTACGCCACTGCATATTAGTACCGAGTAGTATGCACCCTTATGTACTACTATGAACCTTTTAGGGGTAAATAAAGTACAGAGGGTACTGCCACAGTGACAAGCTATTGTATTTTATAACTGGGGAAGTACCCTTAACCCTTGAAATACCCTTATCTACCTGTAAAAGGTGTATATTAGTACATTAGAGCATTAATGTGTACCTTAAGGTACTACAATGGGCCTTATTGAGATAAATAATGTACAAAGGTTACTGCCCCAGTGACAAGCCTTTGAAACCCTAAAGGGTACAACATTTATTCTGAGACTGTAAACAGCCTTCCTCTAGTGCCTGAATTTATGAGACATATGGAACTATGAAGCGGTAATAGACAGTCCACTTGCTTTCAGTTGCTCTTGGACCAAACGGAGAGCACCAAACCCTTTTTTGTTTGTTCATTCTCCGTCTATTTCCTTCGGCTCCTTCAAGCGTCTACGACTCCCTGCTGTTCAACCGTATGTCTACTGAGGAATTCCATCAGTTCTTGCCGTCGTCTCACTGTTCGGACCCTGCTATTTTCTTCTGAAGTGACAATAATGACACTAATCCTCCTCCCTTGCTGTCTTTCTCCAACTTAGATGAGTGTTCAGTTCGGAAGGGTGGCTGCAGTCACGAGTGCTTGGTGGCGCCGGGTAAAGGGGTGGTGTGTTCCTGTCCGGCCGGGTTCCAGCTGGGCTCGGATGGCCGGACCTGCGAGGTTCTGGATTTCTGTACCAAGCATCTACGCTGCAGCCAAGTGTGTGAACAGAACAAGAATACTGTGAAATGCTCCTGCTATCCTGGCTGGAGTCTTGGACTTGATGGAGACAGCTGCCACAGTACAGGTAAACCGTGGGACATTTGCTAACGATTAACTATCTGAATTTATTGCACACAAACTTCAATCCCAAATAGGGTTAAAACCAGATTAGAGTCCAGACCGCAAGGCAATTAACCTCAGGGGAACTGAATGACCCTGCAATTTCTGGACTGTAAATTACACGGATAAATGCCTGGAAAATGACAAGTAAATGAATCAGTGACTCAGAACAAATTAGTTCATATTTTCGGTCCTAGAGAGAGGATGTGCATTTAGTTTAAAGTGTAAAATGCATCTGTAATATATGCGTTTCATCTTAGCGATTTGACTTTACAAAAGATCCAAAGCAACTGTTTGTGTTGGGAAAGATTAGAGAGCTCCGACTCTGGCGCACTTTATGAGAGTGGAGAGGAACATATGCGCAAAGAGCACTAAGTAACACGTTTTAATAAAAAGGAAAACAAGCTTTTACTCGAACACACGGCTCAATTTTCAGAGCTGTCAAAATGCTGTCAGGTTTCATCTCCTGTCTCAGAGAAGTAGGCTTGAGTTTTTGCTTTATTCATAGCATGGAATGTACTAACATTATTAAAAATATATTTTTTTCTTATTATTATAATTTCAATTAATTTATCTTTTTTTCCATTAATAACATTGCTTTACCAGTTTCTTGCCTTTTTGGTCAATTTTGTTGACCCTTTCAAAGCATAGTTTTCATCAAATCTTTTTTTTATTTTTTAATAAGGTACTTATAAGATACTTAAACTACTTTTCTATTTTAATATCACAGCATTGGTCAATTTTAAAATGCTTCTTTACTTTAGACTTTACTTACTTTAAATTAACAGATAATATCTTGCTTTTTGCCGATTTTACATTTACATTTATTAGCCTGCAATTTGTTTAAAAAATCTTAAACTACACACAGTGATTTTATAGGACCAACTGGTCAACATTAAACTTATTAATGCATTTTCACTGTCCTTTAGAGGACATGTTTGCTTAACTTTCACAGTCCTATACAGGACATGTTGCTTAACTTAACTTAAGGCTGCATGCATTCTTTGTTATTTGCCGTCTGTTTTCTGTTGCTTTTGTAGATCCTTTTGAAGCGTTCATCATTTTTTCCATCCGACACGAAATTCGTCGCATCAACCTGCAAAGGGGCGACTACAGCCTGTTAGTCCCCGGGCTCAGGAACACCATCGCTTTGGATTTCCATTTCAGCCAGAGCCTGCTGTATTGGACCGATGTCGTAGAGGACAAAATTTACCGTGGGAAGCTGTCAGAGGGTGGCGGTATGGCATTTTTATTTTTTTTACATTGTTTATGACACTGCAAATATTATACCATACAGGCTATACTACAGGGTGGGCCATTTATATGGATACACCGCAACAACATGGGAATGGCTGGTGACACCAAAGTCCCGTTTGTGGCACACCAGTACATGTGAGGGGGCAAACTCCTCAAGATGGGTGGTGACCATGACATATACTAATGTGCCACAAACAGGACCTCAATATCACCAACCACTCCCATGCCACCACGGTGTATCCATATAAATGGCCCACCCTGTATAATGTAATGGAACTTACAGTATATCATGCACTGATTCTTGAGTACTGGGACAGACAAATGCAAAACTGGAAAGAGTTTTTGTCAAGGAATTAATTTGGATGAAAGTGTTCAGAGATATTCACCTACGTTCAAGTGCAGCCTTCTGCTTCTTACATTTTCTCACAAAATGTGTGTTTTCCTTGCCTGTCACTCCAACACAGCCAGATACATAAATAGTGTGTCAAAAATTGTTTATAAATACTGACAAATCTAGTGTTCACTACAGGATACATTCAGGATGGTTTCAAAGTGCAGTTGACAGCTGATAGTGTTGACAAAAGTATTGCAGTAGTCATTTCCTCCCCCCTGACTTTTGTAGTTACTTATATTACCTACTTAAAGTTAGGGAAATTGAATCACAGTCCTAAACAATTTTTACAGTATGTATGATGTAAGTTGACATCATGGTTGCAACAAAAAATATAAGCTTAAAACTACTTAAAATCACAAAACCTGTGAAAATATGATGATGTTAAACTTACAGTTGGTGAATTATGGGAAGAGGACCTTCAGGATGAAGACTGACTTTTAATATTATCTGATTTAATGAGTGAAATTAATTATTAATCTCTGAAGGTGTTAGCAACACAATGGACATTTTATTTTATTTAATTTTTTATATTTTATTTTATTTATTATTGAATTCAATTGTGATAACATAATATTATTATTATTATTATTATATTTTATGCTATTTCTTTATATTTTATATTTGTTGTTATCAGTATAGAGTTGTTCTAGAACAGGTGATACAAAAAAAAGAGTAAATCAAATTCAAATTCTACATTTATGTGAAGAAAAAACTAGTGTTCTGTCAAGTTTTTTCATGTTTCTTATCCTTATTGTTCAGCATATTGAGAGCTCTTTCTTTAGCTCTGTTTTACACTTAAAAAGCAAAGTCATTCTACCAACTGTGTTAAAATTTCAGCATCAAAAGCCCCAAAATGTGAGAGAAGTAATTTACACTCGTGTCACAAAGGAACTGATGAGTAGGCATTGAGAGACAGTGAAAGAAAGTGGGAATCACTTTGTCTTGAGGGCTTTGTTAAAGTTTTTTTCTTCTTTTCATACACTTCATAGGCTCCAAAATGAACACTCACCAAACACCAAATCCGAGTAATCGTGAACTTGACCGACAAGCTAACAACCGTAGACTGTTGTTTTTCCTCACAGCAAATTACCCGATTGTTTTTTTTGGCAGGTGTTTCTGCGATCGAGGTGGTGGTCCAACATGGTCTAGCCACTCCAGAGGGCCTTGCTGTTGATTGGGTAGCGGGAAATCTCTACTGGATCGACAGTAACTTGGACCAGATTGAGGTGTCCAAGCTGAACGGCGAATTACGGACCACCCTGATTGCCGGGGGAATGGAACACCCTCGGGCGATCGCTGTGGACCCCGGCCAAGGGTGCGTTCCCCAATATGGCCTCAACTTTGAGTGGAAACAATAGCAAGCGGCACCAGTTTTCCAATTACTTCATAGGTTTAATGAAGAACTTCAGTGATTGATAGCTCCTTGCGGTGGTTTGAGAAATGTAATGAACCAGTCTAATCACCCATAAAAGAGCTTTTTAAATGATTTCCAGAAGGGATATTACCATGAAATTGGCCCATTACACATTCTTACCTGTTTTGTAATTGCACTAATGCTGATGCTTTTAATGAGGATGTGGTTTGCAAGTAGCCCTCGTTTTGAAAGTCGTTTAAACACTTGAGTTTTGTCGTCAACAGTGCCCTGTTCTGGACCGATTGGGATGCCACGTTTCCTCGCATCGAAGGCGCTTCCATGAGTGGGAAACGGCGACATGTGGTTTTCAAGGACATGGATACCGGCGCCTGGCCCAACGGACTCACCTTGGATCACATGGAGAGCAGGATAGTATGGACGGACGCACGGTAAGAAAGGATACGCACACTCTTCTGTTGGGTTATTTTGCGAGGTTTTCCCAAGACAAGATCGTGTAGGGAATGTTTTGGCTGTGACGTACAGGGTGGATTTGGGAGGTAATTGGGAACAAGCTCGGATTCAGTCGTTGGTAACAAATTCAAGTGCCAGGTTTTTGTTGAATGATTAATGTGTTTTTTTACCCGTTTAAAATCGAGATCCACCTCAGCTGGCGAAAAAATTACAGGTTGACGGAGAGATGCTATTACTATAGATTATAATTTTGCCCATCAAGTATTTTTTTGAATCTTACAAAGCAGAAGCATGGCAATTTTGCTGTCTTGACACATTCATAAACTCTCATCTTACATTTCTCTCAGCGCTTGTTCAATTCCTCATGTGCCCGGTGGCTCCAAATGCAGCGCAAATTAATATTCAGATAATGAGATTCTAGGATTTAATGAAGAATCTGATCAATTCTCTGCTTTCGATTGCCTCATTTTTGTCTCTGCTACATTCAGATCACACATTCCTTTTTTTCTCACAGTCTGTCAACACAGTTTCTTTCTTTTTCTCTCAGCTGTCTCTTTCGACAAGGCTTCAGTGGACTCTTATAGACTATTGTGACTGTTTTAGACTTTATACTTCTGTTATTTGCAGTAAACTCCTTGTTGTAAACATGTAGAATATATCCTATGTTTTGTTGTTTTATTTAATACAAAAATATTACCGTATTTCACATTTTAGGTCAACAAAAGTTTGTGGTGTCCACAACCCATTTTACTTTTGTAACCTAATGTAACTAATTTCAAATAGGTTTCAAAGTGAAAACAATTATTTATAGCATGATGGTATTCATTTAGATTTTTGAATCGCGTTAATTGAATTGACATAATATAGAGTACATTTTATTTTTTTATTTTTTTATTTGATTTAGTTCAGGTTGATTTGGTTTGATTTTATTTGTAGAGGTTTAATTCAATTTAATCGACATACTGAAATTTAGAGTGAAACAAGGTTTAGTTTGATTCAGATTTAGATTTGGTTCAGAATTTAGATTTGATTGAGTTCATTTCAGGTTGATTTGACTGTCAGGTAAATAAAATTATGTAATTCAGAGTTGAAAGTTGGTCGATTTGATTCTAATTGGAATTAAAATTAAATCAAATTAGTTCAGTTCAATTAACTGATGTAATTTAGAGTTGAACAAAATGTTTTAAGTTTAGTTCGTTTCAGGTTGATTTGGCTATACTCAGTTAAGTTAACTGAATTGCTGTAATTCAGAATTAAACTAGATTTATGAAGTTTGATTTGTTGATTTGTTTTTACTTGTATTGACTTGACATGACTCGAATCAAATCAACCTGAATTGAATCGAATCAAATGTAATGAATATCATTTACCTCTGTACTCGACTCAATTGAATTTATTGAATTAATGCAGTTCAAAGTGATGTAATTCAAAGATTTGCAATCTTCGATTTGATTCAGTTTGACAGTGTGTGTGTGGAAACGTGTGTTAAGAAAGTAAATAAGGCATGTTTTGATTTCATGTTGACTATGATGACTATGACTATCATCATTCAATAATATGATGATGATGATTACTATGATTATTTGTCTCTCCTCAGATCTGACGCGATATACTCCGCTCTGTATGACGGCACAGGGGTGATTGAAATTCTTCGAGGACACGAGCTCCTCTCTCACCCCTTCGCCGTGTCTCTCTTTGGAGGGGACGTCTATTGGACCGACTGGAGGACCAACACATTGACCAAAGCCAACAAATGGACCGGAGCCAATGTGACCGTGATCCAAAAAACCAGCGCCCAACCCTTTGACCTGGAGATATACCATCCCAGCAGGCAGCCACAAAGTAAGAAACCATCTTCTGTCTTTCAAAACTGTCTAGAGGGACTTTGAACAGATGATGATTTGAAGGATCCAAAGAACATAATGAGAGAAATCTCTAGATTGAGCGAAGTTGTCATGTTGGATTAACAGCGTTCAAAGACCCAGTTTTGGCACATTCCCATTTCGCAATAGAAGATTTTAGGGACTAATTGGCTGCAAAGCTGTCTCGTCAAGAACTCCCTTGATTCCCATCAAGAATCCCCATCATTTCTGAAATAGGAAACAGACAGTCAAACACTACAAGGTCACATTTCTGTTCTGACTTTCCTTCTAAAAACTAAATGTGCTTTTCAAAGATTTTATTTTGTTGTTTATTTTATTTTATTTAGTTCTTTATTCCTTTAAGATGCTGCAAAAACATTAAAAAAAAAACTTTTTCTACTGTAAGGTTTATAGTAGAAAGATACTATTTGTTTGTTTATTAATTAAAAAACACTTTCTGTTATGACTTTCTAAATGCACTTTAGAACTATTAGAACAACAACAAAAAAGCTGAAATATAACTTGGAGAAATATCTGTCTATTGGTGTTTTTTTTGTTGTTGTTTTTTTTATTTTTTTTTATTTATTTATTTTTTATTTTTATTTTTTTATTTTGAAAAATATAAAATGGATTTTTTGTTCTATTCCTATAAAATGCTGCAAAAACATTGAATTTATTTCAAAATATGTGTATTGGTGCTTTTTGTTTTTGTTTTGTTTGGTTTCTTTTCCATTTAATTTTAATTTTAGTTTTTTGTTTCTTATTTCTTTTGTTGTTTTTTGTTTCTCTATTCCTATTAGATGTTGCAATAACACGGAATAATTGTATTTGTTTATTTATTTGTTTGTTTGTTTACATTTTACTGTGACTGCATATCCAAGCAATAATTCAACACCATGATGCTAAATCAGTCACTAATGTGTTCTGATGGTTGCTATAAGAGTTGCTTGGGTGTTTTAACTGATTTGTAGTGCGTACTGGGTGGTTGCTTACTGGTACACCACTAATGACCTCTGGGTAATTTCTTGTAGCATGCATCAGTTCAGTCAACACTGAAAATGTGCTTGAAATCTGTCCCTCCTTCTGTAACCTACTTTTAATTGGCCTAATAGAATTTGTTCACCGTTTGGGCAATGAAGTACAAAAGAAGTGCCAAAAAAACACCCCATAAATAAAACACAATTGAATCAGCCCGTGATGGCTGTCCAGCATCTTTCCCCTTGGGTGTACATCTGCCAGATGTTGAAGAATCAGCCTTCTGTCAACACATCGAGCTTGGCATCATCCACCAAAGCAAAATTACACCCTTAATGGCGCTAAGAGGCTCTTTGTTAACTCATGACTCCAGATAAACACTCATAATGGGCTGGCGGAAATGTTCACACAGCGTTCCAGATTGTGATTGGCAGCTATAAACCTAGAGTTTGGATGGAGGGATACGCCGCACAGATGTGTAAAGGTTTTTTGTATGATCGTGGGTCTGTTTTTTATGTTCTGATCAAACTTTGAGTCGATTTGAAGTAGTGAAAGAGCCTTCGACTGCATAGAATCCTTGAAAATGATGATGAAAGTAAATGTTCTTGAGTGAATCATTTTTAGAACAATATATTTAGACTTGTCATCTCTAGCTTTGAGCCAGGTTGTTTTGAAATGTACCTCTCATAGGCTAGTTTAGAAATGTGTGTTTTTAAGCCAGAAGTGTGTTCCTGAGCTTTTTCGACTGAAACATGTTTAATAGTTGTTATATATTCTTATATTTTCTAGATAAATACACAAGAGGCAGGAGTAAGCGTAAACCAGTGCTTTCCGTTTTATTTCAACACTCAAAGTCTACAGTGTTGACGTAGAAACAATCACGTAACATAGGAGGGTATAAGGAAACACAGAAAGGTCAATTTGCATTTCGTAAATACACAACAATAGTTTTTCTCACTTTCTTTGTTTCTGCTCATCGCTGTTTGTCCTGTGACTTAACACCTGCACTGTTTTGAGAGTTTATTCAACCCTCTACACACACCTTGGCAATAGAATCGCCATTGGCTAGTACATTTTTTTTTAGTTTATATATATATATTCCCTCAGCCATCACATACCTTAACAACAGACAACGCTGTTTTTTTTGTAATATGTCTTTTTGTATTATATTGGTTATGTTGTGCAGTGCTGTGGAAAATAATTTCCCCCTGGGGACAATAAAGTTAAAAGTTAATAAAAAGTTAATAAATAAAATATATTATTATTATTATTATTATTATAAAGGTTCACAAACATTATGTAATTTTATTTTATATTACATTTTTTATATAGCATTCTTATATTTTTTTCCCAACTAATTATGCAAGTTAATAGTCAGTTCGACAAAATAATGAATGAATATATTTAATCAAATTAATAATCTTTAGACTGAACCATTTCTAATAGTTTTTCTTCCTTTTTTTGTTTCTGCTCTCTGTTTTAGCACTGTGGCTTAGCACCTGCTTTAGGCCCTACTCTGTTTTGGGATTTTGTTTATAGCGCAGGATGTCTGTTCTATGTCCATTTTCATTACCTGTCTGCATTTGAAAAGGTTGGCCCGCGTCTCTATCGGTTTTCATGTGTCAGAATAGCTTAGAGAGAGTGGCATAGAGATTACTGTATTCATTAGGCCTGAAGCAACTGTTTTTTATGGACTTGTTTATGGGTTTTTTTTGTGTGTTACGTATGTGTTTTAAGGTCCCATTTAGAGTTGTGGAGTAACAACCTTGCTCTGAGCAAGAAGAAACCCTGGGATTGTTGGGTTGGGAATAAGGGGCCTAATTACTCAGCACAGCATCCACATATTACACTTGTTAAGCAGAGTGCATTTGGTTTTTCGGTCTACGTGGATAGATGCAAGCCGCATTGCATAATAACTAGCTAAAGAAATCCTAAAAGACTCACAGATCAATCATTAGCCAGCAGAATGAATATAACATATGCAGATGCATGTGTACTCTGATATTCTTTTATTAATGTTTTTTTTTTTTTTTTTCTCTCTTCTCCCATCTTTTCAGCTTCTAATCCATGTGATGGTAACAATGGAAGGGGCCAATGTTCTCACCTCTGTCTTATAAATTATAATGGTTCTGCGTCTTGCTCCTGTCCACATCTCATGAAACTGTCAGCCAACAACCGAACCTGCCAAGGTGAGCTAAAGCGGTCTTCTGGACTGTAGATCTTCCTTTTACAAGACACGTTTGACCCACACACCCAAACTGTTGAATTTGAAGATTTACTGGTCTTGCATGTGTTTTAACATGCCAAGGTTTAATGTACAGCACTGATTTTTTTTCTTCATCCCACTTTTTCACATGAATACATTGTATATATAAATGCATAGGTTTCTTCATCAAAATGTGCGATCCAATTGAATGGACTTGATATAAAGCAGAATGTCTGATATTGGAATAATTATAGCGTGTATCAGGAGACTTACGTGACCTACCTAAACTCATTACAGACTGAAATGGAGATCTCTCTTTAATGGCTGCCCCAGAGATCTCTCTTGAGGTCAAGAAAGGAGAATTTACAGTATGAGTCCTTTGAGCTTTATGTCTTTATAGCGCTGCCTTTGTAAGGACACTCAATTCCCCTTATTATATTTGTCCCCTTAACTGATTTAGGTCATATTTTCACTCCCGGAGATACTAGAGACAGAGAAACTAAATTCAATTGAGAATCAATTTGAATTGAATTATATATTTATGTACCCGAACAGTTGTGAAGAAATTTCTGTTATACGCTCGGAGATCTGAGATTCGAGGAGTGAACATAGACAACCCGTACCTCAACGTCATCATGGCCCTCACCGTACCCGATATTGATGATGTCACAGCGATGGATTACGACGCCATAGACGAGAGGATTTACTGGGCCGACGTGAAGACCCGAACTATAAAACGAGCTTTCGTTAATGGAACCAAACTGGAAACAATCCTGTCTGGAGGTACATTGCAGTCCATTTTGCCAGTTACATTTTCACACGGTTCAAACTGCTTTTAATTTTCCTGCTTTGACTAATAAAGTCAAATGTGTCTTTACAAAAAAAAACAAAAAAACTTTTATTACATTATACCTTATTATCTTATTGTTGTCATATTGGTTGCAAGTATTTCCAATATATTCCGATTTCAATATTGACCAAAATAATCGCGAATATGATTTTTGCTATAATCGAGCACCCTTGTGTGTGTTTGTTTATATATATATATATATATATATATATATATATATATATATATATAGTTTTTTTTTATATAGAAGTACCAAAAGTACAAGTATGTTGTATAACATATTAAATAATTATGAACATATAATGTTATATTCTTCCTTTATTAAATGATTACATTTAAATGAATTATTAACTGTATTAAATCAATTAAATTAAACACAATTTAATAAATATATTTTTGACTGTTTAATACTGTTTAAAGGTGCAATGTGCAAGTCTCTGAGTTTTTGCAGAACTATGCCCCCTCTGGCGACAAGCGAAACTGCAACCAGAGGTGTGCACGCTCATTCCGTCCCGAATCCATCTTATTTATTTTACTGTACAGGATTTTAGAGGCAATCTCAGTGATCAGAGAAGGGCTCATTCAGCCCATCAGGCAATTGTTTAAGCATGTATGGGTTAGAAAAACGGGTATTTTTAACATGAAATGTTGCGCATTGCACCTTTAATGTTAGAAGAAATTTACATTATTTATTGATAATATTTTTATTTACAGACTTATCCAATGTCCGTGGCCTGGCTATTGATTGGCTGTCCAGAAACATGTACTGGATGAGCTCAGACAACGATGAGACCCACATTAATGTCGCCCGTCTTGACGGATCTCTTAAAACCACCGTCGTTCACGGCATGGACAAGCCCAAGTGTCTCGTCCTGCATCCGTCTAAAGGGTAACAAAAACCATGCTAACAATGAACCATATCAGTAATGGAGAAGTTATGGGCCGGTGTGTTGCTAGAGATCACTGTCCTATTTTTATTAAAAAGTAATTGCATACTTCTGTCGAAATGTCACCTTTCGTTACCTTGAAAATTGCATGTAAGATACATCAGTTAGGAAGCTAATTACTGAACAGGTCTCTGTTTATATTCAGTGTGCACAATTAACTAAGTTATTAGTCATTTTCTTGGAGTTGATTAAGACTGACAAATTGTTATAGCCATAAACTCTTTAACGATGCCAAACTGGTTGTCAGCCAATCAGAAATGCAAATTTATCTTACCCTTGTTGGACTAGCCAGTGACACCTCTTTAATTAGCATACATTATGATTCCAGACATGCAGCCTAATTAAAAATGGAGCCAGTTCCTCACAATTGTTTGTATGAGATTTAATATAGCGCAATTCTCTAATCCAGTTATGGATTTCAAGCATGGAACAGTGAGCATGTTGTTTTATTTTGTTCCTCGATATCTCTCGTGATCTGCGCCCCTTGTGTCACATTTTTTTTTTCGCCAGCTGTCTGCTCGTTTTAGCTTCTGACCCTGTCGACATTTCTGAAAGTCATCTGTCAGGTAGGTTCATGCGCGCTATCAAGATGTATGAAGGAGATAGAGACAGCTTTATTTGATTGTTTTGTGCTCTGTGGTGATTGTGAAGATAAAGTTCTTTTCTACCTCCCCGACCTTCACACGGGTCGCGTTCCTTACAGCGAAAGAGTCCCATCCTTCATCTTGAAGACTCATCCATCTCTCTGAATGTATCTTGTTTTGTTGTGGTCTACAGGAAGATGTTCTGGATGGATGGCGGCACAATAAATATGGCCAACATGGATGGCAGTAACATCAAGATTTTGCACCAGAACCAGAAAGAGCCTGTTGGTAAATTCAATTTCCAAAACCTAAAGTAATGAGCTGCCTATTTAGTATTTTAATACTAATAGTATTTTAAAATAATTATGGCTCCAGCTGTTGATTATTGCTGCTGCTGAACGGCAAGTATGGACTTGCTACTGCTAATAGATACACAGACAGACTGCTGTGAGAATAAGATATGCTGCTGCTGCATAAACAGACATACACAAATCCTGTAGCAGATCTAGGCATGTGGAGCTGGGGGAGGTGGAGGGTTTCAGAGGAACTCTAAGGCCCAATCCCAATTCTATTTTATACCCCTTCGCCTACCCCTAACCCTTCGCCTACCCCTTACCCTTGCCCCTTGAAACAGAGTGGCAAGGCGTAGGGGTGAAAATATTCCCCTAAGAAATGGGACACCACTACTACACTGTTACACGTCATTATACGTCATTGTTAGCGCCTACGTCACAGGAGATACGGCAGTGTTTATCACAATCTTCCAAGATGCCGTCGTCAGCTGTAGTCTTGCGTGAGTTACAGCTATTTTTTTGTATTTTTCTTCTGATGTTCGCAGAAAACAACGGAGATGACGATATCTTCGACGCCTAATGCTGCGTTCACACCAAACGCGAATAGAGCGTCTGGCGCGAGTGATTTCAATGTTAAGACGTGTTTACGCGCGTCTGGAGGTCTTGCGGATCGAATGAGGCGTTTAGCGCGGCGCGGTGGACGCGAATTCGCCTCATTCGCGCGTCCACTTCGCTTCAAACTTTTGCTTTTTACACGCGTCATATTGTTAACGAACTTTAGCGATTTTTTTGCAACCGTTTCTTTGAAGAACATGACCGTAAATATGAACACAAGATTGAATGTGACATAAAGAAAATGATTATTGGCAGTCATGTTGCCTCTGTAGCCGGTGTATGCAGGTACATTTCTCATACCCCTTCGTTTGAAGTGTGGTCCCGAAAAAATCTTCGTTTCAAGGGCTATCTGGCCCTGGCCCTGGCCCTTCCCCCTACCCCTACCCCTACCCCTCCTACCAAAAGAGAATCGAAACAACCCTTCCCCTTCACGGGAACGCGCAAAACGGAGGGGTAGGGGCAAGGGGTGAATTGGGATTGGGGGATTGAGCCTAAGAGTGCGCTGCACTATTAGCTTACAGCAATCAGTGAACCAGACTATTTAAATGTTGAGCAAGCATTCTCATTGGCTGCATGATCAGCAGAAGCCAATCAGCCAATCAGCAAAAAACAACATAGAGAAAGGCTTTAACAACACCTTGGCTATTTTGCTTTGTTTTGTTTCGTCTTGTCTTTCATGTTTTGTTTTGATTTTGCTTTGCTTTGCTTTGCTTTGCTTTGCTTTGCTTTGCTTTGCTTTGCTTTGCTTTGCTTTGCTTTGCTTTGCTTTACTTTGCTTTGCTTTGCTTTACTTTGATTTGCTCTGCTTTGTTTTGATTTATCTTTTATTTGCGAACACAATAATAAACCAAGGCATTAACAACAGTAGCTGTTTTTTTTTTTTTTTTTGCTTTGCTTAGATTTTTTTCTTTTTTTTCTTTGTGCTTTTGCTTTGTTTTTTTTTGTTTTGTCTTTCATTTGCAAACACCATATAATGTAAGGCGTTAGCAACACTAGCTGTTTTTATCTACCTTTCTTTGCTTTGCTTTGAATTTTTATCTGTGCTGTAAAAAAAAAAAAAAAAAAGATTTAATAAAGCTATTGTTTCTGTTTCAAACAATCTATTTAACATTAACAAATGGCATGTGTACATGAACATACTGTAACTTCATGGGAGAATAAGGGCGCCATTTACTCATTCTCGTCTTCCTCTGGGCCGTGTCTGTTGAAATCATTATATCTATAGTAATTTGGTCTGAGAAGTAGCCTAGGGTATTATTGTTAGAGCTCTCTGTGATGTTCCCGGTTCTTCCCTCAACTCATAATTAAAACAAAAATATCCCTCACTCACAGTACGTGTGATTATGGCCTGAGCCAAATCTTAAGTAACAGCGGTTATCATTATGATGCGAAGGAGGGATTATTGCGAATGAAGGAAATAAAAGCATAAAACAACCTTTTGAACTCTTTTTGTACACTATTAATGCTGTGCCTCAAATAAACATGCTTTGCTGTAGGGGAAATTGCAGATTTCAAATAACCAGACACATTTTGTAAGCATGTGTTGAGATTCATGAGATGAAACAATTTTCAATTCTTTGTTATTTAAATCAGGAATGTTAAACAGAAACATCTTTTGGAAAAATGATGATCTCAAATAATAAAGTTTTGGATAATTTTATTAAGTCTTTAGCATTGCGTTAAAGGAATATTCACCAATTTTTTTTCTTCATACATTCTGTTTCATATTTTAATAATTTTCTCTCTCAAGGCTTCATTTATTTGATAACAAAATACAGTAAAACAGTAATAGTGTGAAATATTATTACAATTTAAAATATATATATATTTTTTTAATATTATAAAATGTAATTTAACAGTTGTGCTGCTTAATTTGGTGGAAACACCCTTTGAGTAATAAAAATTCTTTGGAACAATAATTATGCTTATATGAACAGCATTTTAGCATATGTATAACCTATATTATTTAAAATGATTGTTTTCATTGTTGAATGAACAATAACGTTACATGTTTTCATATCATCTTTGTGCTTTTTAGGGCTGTCGATTGACTACTCGGCCAACAAGCTGTACTGGATAAGTTCAGGAAACGGAACCATTAATAGGTGTAACCTGGATGGGAGTGGCCTGGATGTGATTGACAGCTTGAAAAAAGAGCTACAGAAAGCCATGGCATTAGCAGTGATGGGTGAGTGAAGGCTGTTTTCATCAGCATTCATTTAATAAGGTTAATTATAACCAAGCAAATAATGGAGCTATTGAATTAGTACGTTGATAGACAGTATAAATGGTTTCTGAACAGCGGTGTATGAGTGATAAGGAATACTTTTTATGCTGAATGTGGGCTCCAGGGTTTTTGTTAAAGCTTAATTGTGGAGCTGTTTTAGTACACTGCAATTACAAATCAATAGAGCGAGATTATTGTTTCTAAAGGGTTTGGATCGCAACTCTAATCATGTTCTGACATGTTTTTTTTTTTTCTTTCATTGATGACTCACATCTTTTGATGTCACTCACAGCTGTGTTTGCTGATTGTAGCAGCTCTGCCAGTTTTGAGACTTGGCCAAAGACAGATATTAATTTGTTCTGTCATCTTATGTGTGCCTTCTGACTCACGGTTGGGTTTCAGTACAAATCATAAAGATTTATTATGACTTTTACATTTATTCATTTAGCAGGTGCGAATGAAAAAAGTATTGACAAAGATTTGATGATCCTCTTTTTTTTTTTTTTTGTATAGAAGTGTCTGCTAAATGAGCAAATGTAAATGTAAAATGGTATTCAACTCATTTAACTTGTGTAATGTGGAAAAGACTTTCCTGAACAGAAAATGCAGGCGCAAATAATGTCGAAGGGACTTGAGTTGACCCTTCTGGATTCGATTGGACTGGATTAGATTTTTTTCTTTGGTTTTTTTTTTTCTTTGTTTCACTTTTTTTTTTTTCTTCTTTTTTTTTTTGCTTTGATTTACTTTTTTTTTTTTTTTTGCTTCGCTTTTTTTTTTTTTTGCTTTGCTTTGCTTTTTGTTTTCTTTTGCTTTATGCAGTGCAACCTCTTTCTCATAATAACTGAATTTAAACTTCTATTTGCATTAATTTGCATTCTATTACATTCAATATTATAAACCGATACAAACTTAGATTTAAAAAATCTGTGTTTGTTAGTTTTTTATTGTTAATTCATGTTAACTTTTGGAACTATACTGTAAGGTTTTACCGGTTTATTTGACCATAAATGAGGGCAAAAAGGCTAGCGCAAAAGATCACTTTTTGGGCCTTTTTTTTTATACTTTCAGAAAATATGATCGAAACTTTTTTCTCTCTGTAAAGTGCACTGCTGGATTGTGCACAATAAGATCAAGTATATTTATTATGAAAGTAAATAGGGTCAGTTTTGACTTCTTTAAAGAAAAACAACAAACATCTATAGTTACATTTATAAACATATTATTTTTTGCCGAGAGCAGATAGTTTCAATTTCATTTTCTTTCTCTCACATAAAGTAACTCAGTGAAGCACTTGCCCATTTGCCCCTCTTGTTTTCATCATTTAATTTCTTCTGACCTGGTAACTCTGTTGAAAAGGGTTCTGGGAGCACGGTGCCCATTTTTCATCATTTGTGGATTGACGTTAATCTGTTTATGAGTGAAACAGCTGGTTCAAAACCAGAGGATCATCAGCTAAAGACATCAATTCTGCTGTTTGAAATATCTAACCTTCAGCTTTCAGGAGATAAAACGTCCTGACTACCAAGGGAGAGAAGATCTGGAAGCATTTTAATTAGGCCTAACATATTATTATTGAGCTTTGTGGTGGTATGCTGATAGGTGTTCGGGACTGTGTGGGAATAGAAATTCAGCTGTATTTTGGATAGAGACTGTATTATAGGGCTGTCAGTGTTTCACGTTATTTGGGAGCCAGGTCTTAAACATGTTTGTTCATGTGTTTCTTGACACTTCTTTGTAATTAATAATGAAATTTACTAGCAATTTTTTTTATATAAATTTGTTTCTATACCATTCTTTTGGGTTGTGGTGTATACGTTTACCAAAAAAAAATAAAAAAAATAATAATTCACAACGGCACATTAATGAAAAATTCAGTTGATTACATAACTTGAAATATGACTCATCCATTTACAATTGAGAGCTTTTAAATGTATAAATTTAATTCTCACAATTAATTAATGTTTTTTTTTTTTTACATTGTATATGCATTATATTATTCATTATTCATTTTATATATTAAAAAAATAGTTTTACTTTTACAAAAAAAAGGTGCATTAATAAATTAGATTTTTTTATTATTTTAAAACAATGGCTTGAAATGTAACTAATCCATTAATGAATATTTAAATATACAATATGTATATATTATACATTTGTGTATGCAAGTATTTTTTATGAGTACAGTTTATGATTCATTGCAATATCCAACCATAGGCATCACTCCATTGTGTAATATATTAATAATTTGTATTACATTTCCTGAAACAACTATATTGTGAAATGTAATTTTAAAGCCATAGAAATTATAACTGATTTAATTTAGCTTATTCCGCCCACGCCTATTTCTCAGTAGAGGCTGTGTAATATTTTGCACAATGAACCTGAGGTAAAAGGTCTTTAATCTTGAGGACTGTGTAACAGATAAATCATCTACCCAGCCAAGTCCACCGCCAACGTTAATAAAATGCAATTGGAATCCCAAACATGCCGAATGGGAAGGTATTATTCGATTAAACCCTGAGGAGCAACCTGTTCTCGCTTCTACTATATCATCTTCCCAAAGCCTCTCACAATCAGATACTGACGTTGGCAACTTCTAATATAATCAGACTGAACACTATACCAGCAAACAGCAGCTACGAGCTGGTAATGGAGTGATGGTTAAGAAGTGTTTTCTCTGGTTAGCCACACCGAACTCTGTTTATTCCCCTAATTTATGTGGAGCCGTACTATATAACACCCTTGTTATGTAGAGTCTTATTTAGAAGGCACATACAAGTTATTGAAACAAGACGGAAACTTATATCGAAATTTATAGTGAAATCACACAGCAGAGAAATTCGTGAGAAACACGGATTGACTGTCATTTTAAGACTCATTGTTTTTCTCTCTCACTTTATTTCCAACTTTCTTTTTCCTTTCTTTTCTGTCAGATGAAACAATTCAACCTCGTCCAACACATTCTGGGTTCTCGTCTCATGGCCATTTGATCATTACACTCGTTTGTTTAATATTAATGTCTAATTAACCCCGTTTTACCAGCTGTCCCGGGAGTAAGGAAACAAGTAAAGAGATAATGAATTATTAATGACTTCGCTTCCATTTTCATTTTCTTTGTCATTGTTGTCTTTACATGACATAGTCTGTTCGTTCTTCCATTTGAAGAACTTTTGGACCTTATTTGGGAAATGTTTAATGTGTTGAATGAAAATGAGGGATAAAAGTACCTTAACTTTTATGTACGCTGAAAGTCGACAAATATTCAGTGGATTGTAAGACAGGATTTTATATAATTTAAATCACAATATAGCTTTTTTTTGCAGGAAGTTCAAGTTCAAGTATCAAACTAGCCCTTATATTCATGCCATTATAGTGTTGTGAATTAAAAGCATTAAAAGTTCACACAACACAAATATCTATGAAATTAAATTGTCTTCTGTGGAAAAAGAAAGTGCACTCTTATATTTAATGTGTTTTTTTTTTATCTAACTTGTTCATTTAGTTCAGATGAGGCTATGGGGGATAGAAGTAGAGTTTGTTCAATAACTTTTATGTACGATGAAAGTCGACAAAGTCTCAGTGGACAAAAAGACTTCAGCCTTCATTAAACTTGATTTTATGTCATTTTAATGCTATACAAATCACAATATAGCAATTTTTCAAAAAAAAAAAAAAAAAAAAAAAAAGGGAATCAAATAAGCCCATGCCAGTGCAGTGCTGTGAAAAAGTAATTGCACCCCTTTAAAAGGTCGTTTTTAACTTGCATGGCTTTATTGACACTAGAACTTCATTTGAATCCGTTGAACAATGACTTTTTGAATCTTTCATTCAACATATCTAGAGAAATGTAATTGTCTTATCAGGAAAAAGTACAGTAAGTGCATTTAAACAGCTTATCTTTACATTTAGTTTAGTTTAGTTTTTTTAGGTCTAGGCATAATGGTACCATATTCTTGACCAAACGGTTTACAGAGCTTTAAATAAAGTGCAGCCTATTTACCGATGGTCTGTTCATTTGCACTTGATTCTAATTTTAGGTGATATTTACTTAGGGGTGTACTTACTTTTTCACACACAAGAAACTGACATTTCTGCTTACTTAAGCTGTGTAAATCTTTACAAAATGTACATTTGAAATGTAATCTGTTTAACTATGTATGCCCTAATATGTTACAAATAAAACAAAAATGGTGCATGTAAATCTCTACCAGTTGACTCATTCCCAGCCCCATTTCATTTGCATCAAATTAAATATGTACTCTAACTCTTTCTCCGTCATGGAGCATCTAAACAATCCTCCGCTGTGCCCTACGTGAAGTATACACTAAGACTGTTCTCCGTAATTCATTTTCCCTGGGTTTTGTGCCTGCCAACGGCTGATAGCTTTAACTCCGACCGAGCTCTAAGAATAGTCCTGCTTGCTTTTGGCATCTGTATGTAATCCATTAAGGGCTACCAGGGGACTAAGATGCCGTTGCTCGCACCTATGGGATTCGTAAGTGCTGAGAGGGTGGGTAAAACAGAGGTACAGTGGTGTGGTTTGGCACCAAGGGACGTCTCCTCCTTCAATCTAAGACACGACTCGCAAGTAATACGAGCATAGGAATGTGTAGCTCGTCGTGAGCGGTCCGGGTCACCGGGGAAAGGGATGTTGGGAGACAGTGGCACACTTGCAGTCCTTTTTTATGATGTGTAATCAGAGCCGAGCCCTCTGTTTTCCGCGGTTTTGTACCATTTCTTAAAGGCTGAGTTGACGTAGGGCTTAGTGGATTTGCAGTGTGCTGTCCGCAGCAAAGAAATACAGCATGGATAAAAACACATTTCAATTTCATCCCAGTTCAGTTTCAGAGAGGATAAGTATGTGTGTTTATGTAATAAATGCCAAGAAGTACTACTGTATATTCCATGCAGCCATAACCAACTATTGAAACAGCATTTTCTAATTCTTCTATAATTAAAATGCAAGTTTTTATGACCCCTTATTAACTAACAGGTCAAAAATATTTATTGTTATTTATTAAATATTTATTTGAATACATTTATTTTAATAATAATAATAAATATATAAGTATTTAAATAATAAATACTACTAATAATATTAATTTAATAATAATAATAATAATTTATTATAAAAAGTAACACTATATTACTATATCATTGCATTAATTCTATTATTTTATTTTGTTCAAATGTTCATTCAGAAATACTTTAGTTTTGTTTGTTTCCTTTTCGTCTTCCACTTGTTTGACAGACAGATAGTCCCGCCGCAAATTCATGCTATTGGTTTAACCAATGTCATGTTAATCTTAAATATTTTAATTGGATTAGGGGAGGCAAAAGAAATACAGAAATATTTGTGAAAAACAAAATGGTGACATACTGTAAATTTTAGCCTGAAATCTTGATGTTGGAAAAAAAGTGAATGTGTTACTTGTTAACTAGATATTTTGGTGTTTTTCCAACTGTTCCAAAACATATTTTTCTCTCTAGGTGGGAAGTTATGGTGGGCGGACGATGTTTTGGCTCAGCTTGGGACCGTTAACAAGAGGGACGGAAAAAACCTGACGGTTCTTCGGAATAAGACCACAGGCGTGGTCCACATCAAAGTGTATGACAAAGACAGTCAGAAAGGTAAAAAGAAACATATCTCCAAATTCAACAACTTCACCGAGTCACTAAGATCAAATTAAGATCAAATCAAAGAACCAGCAAAATCAGAGTTCCCACACCTTTTGATCTCTGAATTCCCTTATTGACTTTTTAAACACGTGTTAAACACCTTTTTTGAAGCAAAAATAACTATATATGTATATATGTGTGTGTGTGTATATAGTAAAATTACTCGTATCGTGATATAAGATTTTGGTCATATTGGACCATTAGAAAAGAAAAGATCCTTGTCATTTCTACAAGGTGAGGTTGCACAGGACTTGGACAGCGGTTATGTTTCTACACCCACACGTTGTCAAATCCCTTCGCTCTTTATGAATTATGGTGAGGACCATTCATATCACTGACAGGTCTATTAGCGGAGGAGTGCTTGATCCTCTCAATACTCTATTAGGATAGAAAAAAAAACTGGCAATTAGAGGCTCTTTAAGGTAAATCTTTTTGCTTCCTTCTCAAATCTCCTCATACCAATTAGCTCCCTCATTTATCTCTCTGACACGAACCTCATGGGAGCGAAGGCCCGTCTCATTACGCCACTTCAAATAAGCTAACTGGGGTGTTTCTGACAAGGTGTCCGAGGAACAAAGTCAAAGCGCCACCGTTTTGAGTTTGTGATGTTCCTGAAATTGGTTTAAGAAAGTATACAAGCTAGAGGGTTTTGACAGATTTGCATTAGATGCACCTGTTCGCCTTCACAAATGATTAGTTAATTAGTAATTCTCTTCGTAGGTCGCAATCCTTGTGTACCGAACAACGGCGGGTGTTCCCAGCTGTGCCTGCCCACCTCTGAATCCACTCGGACGTGTTCTTGTACCACGGGCTACAACCTTCGTCCGGACCGGTCCACCTGTGAAGGTACGACCATTAGTTCTGACCTGAGCGTATGTATGTAATTAAGGAACACGCTGACTTTTTGGGACTTTAGCTTATTCACTATATCCCCCAGAGTTAGATAAGTCCATACCCTTCTCATCTCTGTGCGTGCCGTAACTCTGTCTGACGCACCCACCGCTAGCCTAGCTTAGCACAGAGACTGAAGGTAAACGGCTCCAGCTAGCATACTGCTCCCAATAAGTGACAAAATAACGCCAACATTTTCCTATTTACATGTTGTGATTTGTATAGTCACAGCGTGTACAAATAACAAGGTCACATGAGACACAGCCATCTTCTAACCGTATACATACTGGGAACTATATTCTCAGAAGGCGAAGCACTGCTACTTGGGCGGAGTGATTTGCTCACAGCACCTGAGAAGCCCCGTGGTGAGGAGCAGAGAGTTCACTCAGAGTTGGAGTAAATTACTTTGCAGAAGTAGCAGTGCTTCGCTTATGTTACTTATTGGGAGCAGTATGCTAGCTGGAGCCGTTTACCTCCAGTCTTTGTGCTAAGCTAGGCTAGCGGTGGGTGCGTCAGACAGAGTTAAGGCACGCACGGAGATGAGAAGGGTATGTATGGACTTATCTAACTCTGGGGAATACGGTGAATAAGCTAAAGTCCCAAAAAGTCGGCATGTTCCTTTAACCTTTGGATCTCAGAAGTTTTCATTATTTTTAAGAGCAGGGTTCATTTTTTTTTTTTTTTTTTTTTTTTGGGTTGACTCTTTGGTAGGTCTTCAGTCTTTCTTGATGTACTCCGTTAATGAAGGAATAAGAGGACTGTCTCTTGATCCAAGCGATAACTCTGAAGTTTTGATGCCGTTAACTGGCACTCTGTTCACTGTGGGTCTGGACTATCATGCCGGTAAGTGCACTTTTATCTGTTTACTTTGATTCTGAAAGAAAAGGAAAAAAATCTAAGAGGAAAAAAAATATTTTGATTATTATTAATTCTCTAAGAAAAATGTATTTTAATACTTTACTGACATATACAGTATTAGCATTGTTTTAGTATTATTTATACGCTACTATAGTATTTATTTATATTTTGAATTAGTTTTCATTTAAATTTCAGTTTTAGTAATTTTAGTATTTCAATTAAAACATTTGTTTCAGTTATTCACCGATGCAGTTATTAAATCCGAAAAGGAAAATGTATTTTTATACTTTTTACAGATAGGTACAGTATCAGTGTTATTTAATTTTAATAAAAAAAAAAAGTGATTTCGTTATGTGGTTTTGTCTTTTTTATTTAGTTTGTTTCTGTTTTAGCAATTTTAGTATTTCAATTTAAAATGTATTGTTTACATTAAAATCATTTTGTTATTCATCTAATATTCATATTTTATTTGATGTCAGCTTTATTTCAATAACTTTATTTCAATTTAATGGCATAAAGAGTGCAGTCTTATAGAAATTAAGAGTAAGGGTCAAAAGTCATAAATTATGGTGGTTTTGATATAACTTCACTGCTATAATGGTTAAAAATTGCTTTTAAAATTACTTTGTAAAAAGAAATGCACACAGATGTACTTATGCACTATATTGTTTTCCTCATTAAAATGTTTTTACCCTCAATGAACAATGTAAAAATTATTTAAAATGATGAACATTCAAGTACTACTGACAAAAATTAGCTGTTAATGTTTTTGTTTTTTCCATAAACCTTTGAATTGTACTTAGAAACCAAAGCAATTAGGCATTGCCATGCCATGTGTACAACAATATATCACCTCTTGACATGGGAAAAACTTTCATTTGCAGGGAATCTGCCAGTAATTCGTACAGATTTATCCACTGCAGTAATTGGACAGCTGTCTCCGCACTGAGACGGAAATGCCACTCTTTGCATCAGTGACAGACAGTTTACAGCTTCCCATTTGCATGATAGAGCAAATATTGGCATTGCATTGCATGTGTATATATTTTTTTTCATTATGAGATGAGGTGAAGGGTGGAGATATGCTGTTATGACAGATGGAAGATAATCGAAACAGATTAGCTGGACAGATGAGGCGATGTCTCATAACGATGTGAATGGGCTTTCATTGGAATTTTTGTCAAAAGGGATACAGTATAATGTAAATTTTTGAGTAGGCGAGGAGCTGGTGATGCTCAAAGCTCCGGATAAAACTGTGCAGCCAAGTCAAAGCAATTTTCATAAAAACGTTTTGAAGAGGACAGACCATGGGAGCCAGGACAATCACGAGTACTTTAGGCTTCTTTTTTTTTTTGCCTCTATTGTTTTGGAGAAGAGACGGGTTTGATTGAGATCAAAAAGGGCAAAGACATTTCAGCCAGTTGGAGCAGACCTATTATTTTAGGTAAAGCTTGGCAGCTCTTAAAAAATAAATAAAAAATGTGGAGCCTTGTTTATTCCAAATTGGCCATCAACACAAGATTGCGCACAGTCCTAAGCCGCTGTGACATAAAAGACAAAAACGAATAATCCATTTCATGCTTTTAAGAATTTTTTTTTTTTTTTTTTGTTGCTTGCCACTTTTATTTAGAATACATCAAGGTTATTATAGTGAGCAACAACTAAAACCATAAAAAAAGAAAGAAAAAGTTAACTGAAATAAAATAACTTATTTGGTTTCAGGGAGTTGACAAAGCAACAAATTTAACTTGATGTACAAAAAAGAACTAAAACTAAAGCTGAAATAAAATTAATTACAAATCTAGACATGTTTAAAAAACAATGACTACAAAAATGACAAAAGCACAAGACAATTACAAAATGACAATTACTCAAATGAAAATGAAAACAATACATATTACATATACAAATACAATATATATATTAGTGAGTTGACAGCAAAGGTTATCTAAATGTAAAAATAAGGGTAATTGGCATGCAAAATTAAGTATACAATATCGACCGATAGTCTATATTCCAATATGGAACCGATATATTGTGCATCCCTAAATAAATATGCACTTTGCCCCCATAATAAGGTAGTTATATCATTTAGGGTCTAATTAGTCTGTGTTAACTATCCAAACATTTGGTTTTGGGTTTTTTAGGAAATGACACATTGTACTGGACAGACATGGGCTCCAACAGAATCTCTAGATCCAGTCGAGATCAGACCTGGAGAGAGGACATTGTCACAAACGGTCTTGGACGCGTTGAAGGACTTGCAGTGGACTGGATTGCAGGTGAGTCCGTTTCTATTCTTTTAGCATTTCTATGCTTTTCCAAGTAGCCTTGATGTTGTCGGGCTTATTGTTTCTCTGTTGGTTCAGGGTCTTTGTTGCTTTGCATCCAAAGGTAACATTTACTGGACGGACCATGGCTTAAATCTCATTGAGGTTGCTCGGTTGAACGGTATGTACCGTGCCGTGGTGATATCTGACGGACTTGATCAACCCAGAGCCATTGCGGTACACCCAATGAAAGGGTATGTATTGCTCTGTGCTTTATTTTCCTCTGCTGCTAAGCTTCAATTTCACCCAAGTGTGGCAACACGAATGACCTATAGTCGTCTAGAGAACAGTTAGTGTGTGCAATTAGCACTTCAAAGCTTGTTAACTGCAGATGTACGTCCTCCTTAAAGGCATTATAATTTCTGTAGCATGTATTCTAATATGAGTTGCCCTCCCGTTTGTAATGAGTTATCTCATTAAATAAAGCTTTGTACTGTTGTAGGTTGGAGTATAAACATTAAGCTTCAATATATTTCCAATCCCTAATATCATGTGGCTTCATCTATTTTGGGGTCCTATCTTACTCAGAAATTGGTCAGTGATATTTGGTAGAAATAATTAGACTCAGATTAGCCCAGATCAAATTTAAAGATTCCTGTTGGAGTTTTAAAACCAATATGACATTGGAAGTGACTTTACTTACAAATTCTTGGTCTTCTTGTGAAATATTCACTGGTGCATGTAATTCCAAAGAAAAAAATTACCTTACAATCTCTCATCAAAATAATTAGCTTCCCCTGAAATAACGTTTCTTCATAGTCACCAAGGACTTAATTTTAAACTTCTACCCTTTAAAGTCTGTCTCATGGAGACCACTTTTAATTATCCACTCAGTCTAGTTGTGTCATCTAGTCAAACATTTTTTTTTTTACCTTTAAGTGTACAAGAACTTGTCACTGGGGCTGTACCCTTAAAGGGACACCTTTGTACCTTATTTACCCCTAAAACATTCATAGTAGTACCTTGGGGGCACATTTTACTACTCTGAGGTACAAATATGCAATTTTTAGGATTAGATGAAAGTTGTGCCTTTAAATGTATTGATCCAGTGTCAAGCTGTTGTAGCCAAAAGGTACAAATGTTTGCACTTTTTTTTCTGACTGTATGGATTTCATTTAGAAATGGTCTGTGAATGATAGTGAATTTTTAAACCACTGTCTAATTAGGATTTCTGAACTTCTCAGAAGAGCCTGAATACAGCATTATGCTTGTTTTCATTGTAACTGAAGATAAATCTTGGAATTCAAGCTGTGAAAAGGTCAAAATTCCTCAGGAAAGTATTTTCCCCTAATGGTATTGTCCTTTGAATTCATGCAGGTTTCTGTTCTGGACAGAGTGGGGCCAGAGTCCTACCATCTCCAGGTCACGTCTCGATGGTTCGGAGCAATCCGTGCTTGTTAGCACCGGACTAGCAAAGCCTAACGGTGTCTCCATAGACTACCAGGTCTGCTTCCTCTTCTTGTCTAAAGTGCTTACATTGCAGCCGGCTGCAGTCTATGTTGATTTCATGGCTTAACTAGCAGCTTTAGGGCACTGAGAACATATAAACCATCATTCTTAATACAATAGATGCATGAGGTTTGTCTTCCAACTGCATTGTAGGAAAATAAATTATACTGGTGCGACGCCCGCAACAACAAGATCGAAAGAATCAACCTTGAGCGGGGTGAGCAGAGGGAGATTGTGTTCTCATCGAGTGGGGTGGATATGTTTTCCATAGCAGTCTTTGGGGCTTACCTCTTCTGGTCTGACAGGTAATTTATTTTTCCATAAATGTTACAGTCTCTACGAATGGCCCAAGAAAGCAGATACCGTCCCACTTTCCCTACAAGGTCACAATGTTAGCGCAAGAAGACACATTTGATTATATCAGAATCTCCCGCAGTTCAATGTCATTCCAAGGATGGGTTACCTCACCTTCTGTTAGACCAGCTGTGTACTGTATTTTAATGAGTTCTTTGGTTTTAATTAGTTGAGGGCCATTGATTAGCGAGTGTCAAACTTTTGGTCTTGTGCCCCCATGACGGTAGAGCCTACGCCAACGGATCCATCCGCCGTGCTTCCAAGAAAGATGCTGTGGACGTGGTCACTATCAGGAGCGGCTTGGGCGTCAGTCTGAAAGATGTGAAGGTCTTTAACCAGGATCGGGAGAAAGGTTGAGGTTTCACTTAATGGCAGTTTTCCTGTTCTTTGAACATTGCACCAAGGCACACAAGTACATTCATACATTTATCCCAGATAAAGCAGGGTTGTCCAATCTCACTCCTGGAAGGCCACCTAGCTCCAACCTGTTTCAACACAATTTTCTAGCAACCCTGAAGGCCCTGATTTGCTGCTTCAGGGGAGTTTAATGAAGAATAGAGCTAAACTCGATAGAAAAGTGGCCCTTCAGGAGCAGGATAGCAAATGAACACCTGCTGACTGACACGCATGTAAAAGAGATCAATTAGACTTGCTTGAAATAGCAGTAAATGTCTGAGCAAGTTTGAGTTTTCTGAGCATTACAATAAGGAGTTAGTTCACCCTAACATGAAATCCTCACTCTGTACTAAACCTGTATTTTTTTTGCATGCTGAAGCAGTCTCGAAGCGATTGGTAGGTGATATAATTCGTTGAGGCACTTCGTAGGGAGCCTGATCTCTGATTTTTCGACTCACCCAGGTACGAACGCTTGCAGCAGAGCGAACGGAGGATGCCAGCAACTTTGTTTTTACTTGGGGAATAACCAGAAAACCTGTGCTTGTGCCCACGGATATCTTGCTCAGGATGGACTCAGGTGCAACAGGTACGAGGGTTACCTGCTCTACTCCGAGAGGACCCTCTTGAGGAGTATTCATCTCTCGGACGAGAATAACCTCAACTCCCCCATCAGGGTGTATGAGAACCCGACTTATTTTAAGAACATTATAGCTTTGGCCTTTGATCATCGGCAGAAAACGCAAGGAACAAATCGGATTTTCTTCAGCGATGTTCATTATGGGAATATACAAGTTATAAATGACGACTGGACAGGACAACGCATCATTGCTGAGAGTAAGTAATTGTGTCTAATTATTTTATTTTTTTACTCGCCTATGTCCTTATCAATTGCGCTTAGTAGTTGTATTGATACACTTTTCATGTATTTACACTGTGAAGATGAAGATGATGTAACAAATGTTGTTTAGAAAACAAATTACTTTCGAATAGTGCTGATGAATGGTTTTCAGACATCCTTGACCTTTTAGTTTTTATCACGTATGTGATGGTTATGCATTTTAAACATTTGAATGAATTGAATATTGTTTGTATAAATAGAATACGGTTGTTTTTCAAAACTTTTGGACCTTTTTCCTGATCCCTTCTATTTAAACATCCAGCTTGATGCTGTCCACAGTACTTTCATAACACATTTACATTATTTGCAGTGCAGCTCATATTTGTAGTGGCATCATGTCCGATTAACTGTGGTGAAATGTAAATAAATTATCTGTACAGGGTACAGCCAATTACTCTGATAAAGCAGCATCCCAGTAGCCGGCATTGGAATTCATACCTCATGTGATTTATCAGGCCCTAACCTTGTCAACATTAACACACGTCTCATTTAATCAGTATGCCATTAACCTGCAGAGCTGTCATTTCACAGCTGCCGTGCTGAACGATAGCTTGCCTGAGAGGAATTGTGATATTTGTCAAACGAGGCCGTGGATTGTTACACCTGACCCTAGACGCTAAGCTTTATGCTTTGTCATGGATTTATGCTGATACATTGCAGATTGGCATTCGGCTGATAAACAGCTTCTCTCTATGTAGCCTTCTCTTGTTTGAGAGCCGATAGACGTGAAGTAATGTGTGGTACTGTAGCTCTTTGGTTGAACTGGCTTTTTTAAATCATCTTTTATAATATCTGATTTGTAATGATTTTAGTTGAGTTTTATTTTGAGTTTAAATGGAGAACTGACTTGTCAGGGTGAATCTCACGAAACATGTCCTGGTGACGTTTTATAAAATAAATTATAATAAATTAGATATTTTTATAGGAAATTATATTTAGCTTTGGCTAAGATTATATTGTATTATATTATATATTTTTTTATGTTTATTTGATCTGACCTGGACATGTTTTTTTGTAAATTTTATCTCTCAGTTGTAACTGTGTGTTGCTTCAACAGCTCCTAAGTAGGGGTGTGCCGGTTTCAGAATTGGTGATGACGGTTATGACGTGAGTCAAATGAAATGTGACGGTTCCTAACATAACCGTCGTCGTCGTTGCGACGTTCGTCTGTTATAGGACAACTTGGTTTGAATAAACGAGCAGACACTGATTAGCTACCTGCTCTACGTTTATTTAAAATTAACAGCAAGACAACTAGCAAAACAAATACCGTTTTTCCGCATATTCTGCACACAGGCTCATCAAGATTTTCTGGTTTTCCGTTGCCATCTGGTTTAAAGCAGGGCTCAGTAGTTTCGGGATTTCTTCGCTGTATTCTCGCTTTTTGCTCGCAGGTTTCTCTCTAGAGCTCCCCCCACAGCTTCGGAATAGATATTTGACAACACTGTTGTAAAAACTCTGCGATTCTCAGACACCAGAGGCTAGTAGATCAACGACATCAAAGCAGATGGGACATTCTTTAAAACGTCTTCTTCATTCGGGTTCGAACAGCGTGAGGGAGCGCAATAATGACAGCATTTTAGCAGATTTCTTTTGGCCGTAAAGCATTTTTTTACATCGCGAGACCTGATAAAACGCGATACTTCCTGACGCGGCGGCCAGCGGCCCGCCGGCTCAAAGTTGCAAGTGCGGATTTTCCGCTCACGGGCACCAGGGGGGTGCGAAACGACCACCATTCAACCCGAAATAAGTAATATAACCATTCCAATGACTCCGAAGCTGTTCAGTTAAGGTAAAAAAGTACTTAGAGCACCTTTAAACCCGAAATGTGCCCATATAGGTGATGTAAAAAAATAAATTCGCAACGAGATCCATTGGTTTTACCTTTCATCACGAAGTTCTAATTTGACCCGGAACATGTTCCGGCACCTCCGACGTTGAATCCGGAACCTTTTTTATTGGATCCGGCACCTCCTATGTCACTATGGATAATTAATCGCCTATATTAAAAAAATTTCATTAATATTTGTGTAGTGTTCAATGTTGTTATCAATAGAGATACGCGGATGGGGTATTATTTCATCCGCAACCGCATCACAAAACTCATCATCCGCACCAAAGTTTTTTGACCAAATTTCAAAGCCGCACCCGCCTGCCATCCACTGATTGTTTTGCGGTCTATGGACGATGCAATGCTCTGCTGATGCGAGCCGCAAGAAAGCCCTTGTCTGTTCTAGAAAGGATGCAGCAAAGATATTTAATGCTAATGTATGAGGCATAGGCCGTGGCGCACCGGCGCCTCCATGTCACGGTTATTATATTGTCTAATATATTTGCTTTTTATTTATTAAATACATGCAATTGGTTGATGAAACATTTATTAAAATTAAGATACAATTTGTACAAAACGAAATTCGCTTTAAAGAAAGGCTTTCTACAAAGCAAAACTTAATGAAGTGGTAAAAATCATGTCTGACGATTTACAAAACAAAACTTCATTAAGTGGTAAAAACCATGTCTCCCGATATATTGCGCATCTTATGATCCTATCTTTTATTACAATTGTTTTTGAGCTAAAATGTAATACACATCATATAGGCTATATGTGACCATGGATCACAAAACCAGTCACAAGTAGCACAGTTATATTTGTGGCTATATCTTTTATGCCAAAAATCATTAGGATATTAAGTAAAGATCACTTTCCATGAAGATATTTAGTAAATTTCCTACCGTAAATCTATAAAACATTTATTTTTGTGAGTGAATGCAGCACAATTGCAAACATAATTGTAGAACTTTAAAGGTGATTTTCTCAATATTTAGATTTTTTTGCACCCTCAGATTCCAGATTTTCAAATAGTTGTATCTCAACCAAATATTCGTCTATCCTAACAAACCATACATCAATGGAAAGCTTACTTATTCGGCTTTCAGATGTTGTATACATCTCAGTTTAAAAAAAAATTGACCCATGTGACTGGTTTTGTGGTCCAGGGTCACATATACACACTGTAAATGTTTCTTTTATCAAACATGTTTGGGGCCAGTCAAGGGGTAATTAAACTGCACGATCAGTTATCGGTAATGATACGTTGTTTATTATTGCAAATGTTTATTGCTAATGTTTATTATTGCAAATGTTTTTAATTTGTTTAATAAATCTCATAATGATGGCATATCACTATCACAGTCATAGCTTTTATTTCTATCTCAAATGATTGGCGGTCCGTCAGGGGGTACATGGCAAAGAATCAAATATAGTTGGAAACAACGTAGACCATTAATAACACAGACTGTTAACAATTGTTTTTAATTAGTATTTAAACATTCTCTATGATAAAAAATGTTTGTAAAAAATATTTTAATAACACGGTTTTGGCGGTTATAGATTTCTGATGACGGTGTTCAACTATTACCGTCGGTCTCACAGTTATATAATAACTGTCACACCCCTACTCCTAAGACCAGCTTTTGTTGACAGGACAGTTCAATACCGACATACTATTGCTGCTTCTCTAAATCAAAGCCTGTTGATGTCCAGACCGTTGCGTGACTCTATATACCTCATTTACAGCAGCACCATTGACTTTGAACAGGAATGAAAGCGAGGCTGTGAGGGATAGACATTCATCTCTTCAGTGCGTTTGTACTGTTATTTAATGTGTTGTTGGATTGTTCTCTGCTGACAAAACACTGCAAAAATATAATTCTCAGAAATTCTGTCATTATGCTGCTTTGAATAAGGTCTATAGTTTCCACCAGTGCTGATTATTAGAGACTGCTTTTTTTCACACTTAACAATGCTCAAATCTTTTTAGGCAGCGTGAACTTCCGCAGACAGAGGAATCACACCTAATCTTTCTCGCTTTTCATTTGTACGAGCACCCTGCTTCCCTCTCCCTGTGTTCGCAACAGAGCCTAGGTTTCTTTTACACTTAAATTGCACTACTTGTGAGTTGGAGCTTTCAAGATTGTGTTACAATACATTGAATTAAACGTGAAATTTTTACAATTTTTTCTTGTAAAACAAACTCCAATAACCACATAATAAAACAATAAAGTAATTGTGACTTTTTATCCCTCAATTCTGACTTTATATCTTGCAATTGCAAGTTTATATCCCACTATTCAGACTTTATTTCTCGCAGTTCAGAGATTATAAATTGCAGGTCAGATTTTTTATTTTTTATTTTTTTTTACGTCAGAATTGTGAGATACAAACTCGCCTTATTTTATCTTATTTATCTTACAATTCTGACTAGTTCTCACAATTTGGAGAGAAAAAAGTCTGCATTATATGCACTCACAATTCGGACTATTTTTCTCGCAGTTGTGAGTTTATAACTTGCGATTTTAAGAAACAAAGTCATAATTGCAAGGAAAAAGTTAGAATTGTGAGATTAAAAGTCGCAGGTACCTTTTTTATTTCTTATTTGGTGGCAGAAACAAGTTTCCATTGTAATCAATATAGTTAGCTACAAAAAAAGAGACAAGAGCAACACTAAAGTATTAGTCATTAGAGACATGTCTGGTTTATGAATTAAGAGAATGGGCATTGTAATTCAGCCTGAATCTGTGAGAGACTATTAGAAAGGTTTTACTTAGTCAAGACTCCACAAGCGCACAAGACGTCGAGTCCTTGAAGGCTTTTTATTCATGTGTGAGGAAAATCAATTGTGGTCAGAGGTGAAAGAGAGTTTCTGAGAGAGTATTGGCTTGGCGAGAGAGACGTTAGAAAGACAGCGAGAGTGAACAGTGCCAGTGGGGCTCGATGCCACATGATCAGCCTTCAGATCTTTAGAGAAAGACGATGCCAATGCTGCATCTCCACAGAGGGGAAATCTGTCTTTGTTAGCCAGAGGAAGGTGATGGATCGCAGACAGGATCTGATCTCTTGACTCGCACATAATACAGGAAACGTACAGGAAACGTTTCCAAGGCAACACGTATGTCTCGGCGTGCAAATATCATGTCACCTTCATTCCTAAAACAAGTCATTTCTAATATTTTCATCTGGAGGGTTTGTTCCTGATAACCTATGATGAACAAATACCAAGTTATTGCTGTTTAAAGTCAAGTTTACTCTCTTAGCACGTTCCTGGTCTTATTGCAAACGATTTTTGTAGTGATGCACTTCAGTACCACATTGGGATTTAGGTTATTTATTTATTTATTTATTTATTCATGCATACTTCTTTTTCACAATTTTTGCATTTTAAATTAGTCTTTTAACGCTGTAAAATGTAATATTTGACAAATCTCAAAATGAATATCCATTTTTCATACTTTGTTATAATATTGTTCCCATTATAAATTTACTTGTTGTATTTCTGAAAATAATTATTAGCTTATTTGACCAAAATATGATAGTGCTGTCAATCAATTAAAAAAACCATAACTAATTAATCACAAATTTTTCTGTAATTAATTGCGATTAATCACACCTAACATTAAAGTTTTTTGTATATTTTATATTGTAATAAATTCACATTTAATCTCCACATTAATGTAGAAAAATATAAAGACAGTAGCCTATATTTTTTATATATGTTTAATGGCATGTTTTATGAAAGAAGGCCAGTATCACCGATACCAATACTGCCACTGATGTCTCTATGAAATTGATTTTTATATATTTTTTGCCATTAATTATAGGCATTCAGCATTACAGTTTAATTGAAAGCTATCAATTTTAACATTTATTTGGCTTTTAAAAATGTAAGTTAATTATTTTAGCTATATATTATCATATAATCATATATCATACTAGAGATGCACCGATATGAATTTTCTCAACCGATACCGATAACCGATTATTCAGAATGATATCGGCCGATACCGATAGTTTTTTTTTTTATTACGGATAAAAAATCTCTCCCAAATAATGCTGTAAACTATACAGATAACCCTCTCATTTGCTACACTATAGGCTAATATTAGAGGTTAAAATTAACAACAGAGCTGTTATATTCAACTTCTATTTATTTACAGATATAATATTTATACTCAAAAGCTGAAATGTTTGTTTACAACTCAGTTACACATATAAGGTAGTTTTCATAAGCATTTGCCTTCATGGCAAATTTATTCAAACATGCATATATAATTAACATGACATTGTTCTCAAGCTTAACAAGCAAGTTTTATTGACATCTTTCCACGGTTGAAACACAGATTGAGTGATTACGTGAGACATGATACGGATTTCGGTAAGTTGTACTGTAACTTTCAACTTACCTTCTGATATTTATGCATGTTTTCCTAGATATAATTTGTATTAAAGTGGAAGAATAGCGCTGCTGCTTGAACTGAGGCACTGTCACATCAATTCTCGTGATAAAGATGACACTTTGTTTATTTTTAGAAGTAACAAAGCACAGAGCTATTTGCGATTAATAGGGTGAGAGGAGCGCTACAAGTAATGTTTAGTTTAGGGAAAAACTGCAGATCTGGCAGCCCTGGCTTTAACTACAGGTTAGGGTCAAATAGAGTGTGCTTTTATGTACTAACTAAGTCAACACGAGAGATTTTCTTCACACACAGTGTGAGTTGCAGACCTTTTGATTGACAGGATATAATCGGCACTGATCATCGGCTGTTTTTAAACAAACAGATTTGTACTTGCCCGGTCAAAATGCACAAACAGTTATTGTTTTCTTTGTTTTTGACCCATGTAACCTTGTAAACAGTGCTTTAAGATTTTCAGGTAGGATACAGAAATTGTATAAAGTTATCATTGTATAAAGTTATCAAACACTTCACAGTCTTTACTGCTTACATTAAAGCTACAAATGTTATTCAGTCAAGAGTAGTGAGGGATTTTCTCTTTTTCTTTAGTTTTTTCACTATAATGACAGACAGCACAGCAGCAGGTTTATTAGGCTGCTGTCACTTTAAGACCTTCTGCACATGACGTGGATCTGTGTCCTATTTTCTCACAACCCTTTACGTTCATTTAAGACTTCATTTAATTAATTTAAGACTGTGCTTTCAAGGATACTCAACAAAACGGGCATATTGGCATAATTTGGTTTGTTTTTGTCCTTTCAAGCGATGTCTGAAGTGGCTTTCTGTGCGCACAAGTGTGTGTGTGTCATCAGACAGGAGATTCCCAGACGCGCACCAGTACTGCACTCCGTTCTCTTTTGTGTTTTATAACTCTTGAATGGTTTGAAAGCATTTGCATGATTTTTTTTTTTTTATTTAGATTTTTTTTTCCTTTTATGCAAATGCCCATTTTTCACCATTCCAGCCTATTATTGCTAGATAATATCAAACAGTGGCCATTGAATATTTTGTGTCTGTGCAGTAAAGAACTTAAATGGTCGCAAAGGCAATTTACATTGACTTGAAGTGTTTGAGACTGTTCACCCAGCATGACGGATTGCAGACTTTAGCAAACCTGCGTTTTGTAACAAAGTTTGTTGAGATCCCTTGTGGATCTCTAGAGGAGACTCATGTGGTATTACAGGGCTCTATTCCCCTCCAGAAAAGCAGGATATTTAAGTATCAAGTTCGCTCATCATTTGTTATCATTGTTGTTTTGGAGAAACGTATTTTATGATAGTGACCGTATTCGCAATTTTTTGTAAAAAATTGTATATAGTCAATGGCAAATGTTCTAAAGCAATTTATTGTGCTGGTTCTGAAATACCAAGTGTCATATTGTCCTTCATCAGCGCAGTCGGCGTCCTCCTTTACGCTTATTAAGTCCTTGTTATGTTCACTGCAAGTAATCTAGCAGAGCCCCTGTATCCTATTCGATGCCAATCACTTTAACTGTCAGGCTTTACGGGTGTTATGAAGATAAGGATCTGCATCCTGAAATATGTGAAATATTTCTGCAGAGCTAATTAAAAGATGCTCCTCAGGTTGCAGTGCAATAAACTTGAACAAGTTATGCAATTGCAACATCAAAAAGACTTGAATGGTCGTTTGATCAATGCATGATTTTGTTTTTCACAAAAAAGCCCTAGCAGGTCATAAAAATGCACTGTACTATGCGCCGGGTCGTACATGATATGGTTGCATATTGCCAATACATGAGACGACTGTTAATGCAACTACTGCAGTATTGTGTTATTTTAAAGGAGACTTTTTAAAATAGAAAACAAATTGGCAAACGAATAGAGAAAAGCAGCTGCTTTTCTTAAATTAAAAATATATTATTATAACATATTACAGCATTTTAGTGACACGTTAGAATATAAAGAAAACCATGTTTCTGTGAATTAAATTGTTCAAGGATGCAAACTTGTCACCTTTTGGTGAAATTTGCCATTTTAACGGCAACGGCATTTCTGTTGAAAGCAATGGCCAATCAGACGTGTGTACTGTAGGTAAGTTAAAATTCACTCTGAACAAGTTTTTGTTTAACTCGAGTTCACTGACTACATTCTACACGCTCTCATATCCTCTCATTATAACACCAAATCATAGACACAGTGTAAATAAGAGATGCGTTGTGCCGTGTGTAGTTAGATTAATTGATTATAATATGAGTTTTCACATGAGTGAGCTCAGTCATGCTATAAAGGGAGCGCACTTTGCTCGCTTGCTGTATAATCCATTTACTATTTGAAGAAGAGTTTTGGTTGTCTTGCTTCCAAGAGAACCAACATTCACGTTTACTGCTAAGTTAAGGAGTGACGAACAGTTTTAATTATCTGAGTGAATCCGCTAAATTGTTCCCATGTCACTTCTGAAATTACTTTTTATAACCAACGGACAATGACTTTCTGTTTATTAAAATGTATAATATTAATGTATGATTTTATTACAATTTTATTCTCAAAATGTATATATTTTTATATTTTTATTAAAATATATATTTTTAATTCTTTTTGCTCCTTTTTGAAGTGGCACATATATAGACATACGCATAGTCAAGCACTTCTCAGTGTTTTCAAGAGCTGTGTCAAAAAGTGTCAATTAGATTTCCACTGCACATCTTGACCTTTGCTGACACCTAACTGTTTTTCACATCAACCATCTGAAAGAACATGCAGAGTTTGTTGCCTGCCATACGGATTTATAGCTTTCAGGTAAAGTAGTTGCATTTGTGTGGACTTGGCTATCTTTTATGCTTGATGCAAGGTTTGAAATCCTTTTCAGACTTTAAAGTGTAGTGTTTAAAACCTTGAAAACTGTAAAGGTGTAGGTCACGGTCTGCACGTTCCTTTAGAGTACTTGAGCGTTTAGCACTGACATGGCGTCCTCTTCTGTAGATGTTGGTTCTGTGGAGGGACTGGCGTACCATCGAGGCTGGGACGTTCTCTACTGGACGAGCTCCACCACAGCCACCGTCACCCGCCACAACATTGACCAGACCAGACCAAACGCCTTCAACAGAGACACGGTGGTCTCTCTGTCCGAAGAGGACCATCCACACGTCCTCACTCTGGACGAATGTCAGAAGTAAGTCAAGAGTTTGAAGTTTACCTTAGAAATTTCGAAAGGAACGTTTTTTTTTTCCGGTTTATTTTTATGCTACTCCATTTCTCACCAAAATTAAGCCAGTTGGATGTAATTTTCATAAATGGTTGCTTGTGAAATTAAATTCATATTTTGTTCAGTGATTAAAACGTTTTTTATCTTTTTTTTTCCAAGTCCAAAAGTACTTTTCATCAAAGTAAAATAAATCTCAAGTGTCAAAATGTTTCTGGACTGACTCCACCTCTCCTCAAAATAACCCGCGTTGATAAATTTGCTTTGATGGCTGTCTTTCCAAAAGGTCGATGAAGGGAGGGATCCTCTAATTATTTCATAGTAATTAGGTGCCAGACCACATACAGTGTATTAATTTTACATCAGTGAGTTATGAGCTTTTTAAAGATTCAGATTTAAAAACAGTGTGACCTGTGCTACAGAGCTTCACGGCAAATGTGGTATTAATCTTCAAACTTGATCTCAGTTAGCCATTTCCTTTCATTTTTCAAATTAGAAAACATTAATTAAGTTGCACATTTATGCATTTATTTATTTTTTCTACTTGCACAAATTGCTGCCTTGCTGAACCTTGCTTATCTAGCGCAGTGATTCTTAACTAGGCTTTACATTAGACATCAATTGTGACCCGTTATTATTATAAGCTGCTAAATTGTTCATAGTTCAAAAACAGCAAAACGGCAAAGTTTGACTGAATGCACAAAACATCTAAAACAAAAAGTTGATAAACGTTTTTTTTTTTTTTATATTCTTACTACCTGTGATTGTTGTTGATTAGATTTTTCCATTTAGCAATTTAGCATTTAGATTCCTGCTTTCTGAAATCAGGACTTACGACAGATTTATGGTCACGACTGACCCACCACTTTATGCTAAATTAATTCAGTCAGATGTGGGATATTTCTATTTATGTCTGACTTTCAACATGTTCCATTGCCTGATGCTTGAAAAATTATCAAACGATCAAAAATGATCACTCAGGTGTGTGATTATAAACAGGATAATTTATTACAGAGTAAAATATATGTAAGATATTTTGAGACTAATTGAGGTTATATGAAAGAGATTATGTGATTATGCATCAATCTACATTTTAAATTGACTTTAGCGTTCCCCACCACCTTATGTTAAATTATATTCAAAGTCAGATGTGAGATATTCCTGTTTATGTCAGCCTTTTACACTTTACATTGCCTGATGCTTGAAAAATAATTTATATAGATATTTTTTTTTGGCTTTTGTCAAATTTCTAAGGGTAAACAATTCAATGCTAACGTTAGCTTGTGTTCTTCAGGTGTACAGTATGATTATAAACAGGGGTGCACATAAGTGGTGCGCAGGTGCGCATGCGCTACCCAATTAAACAATGCGTACCAGATGAATTGCCGCAACCCTCATTTGCGTACCTAAGATTTGGGGATAGACATTTGCACAAAAAGAATAAATAACTTACCGTAGCCTATTTTATAAGTCGCTCCGGAGACGCATATCAGTCAAAAAATGCGCCACGAGGAAGAAAAAAACATATAGCCTAAGTCGCACTGGACTAAGTTGCATTTTTTTAGCAATTTATTTCACAAAAAAAAAAAAAAATTACAGACAGTTCTCCGTTACGGACGTGAGCGCTCTAAAGCGGCAATACAATAATGTTTTAAAACTTTCACAGAGACCTCAAACTGAAAGCACAAAGCCTGTCTTTAAATTTAATTTCGTTTTGTATTAATTGTATCTTAATTTTAATCGATGTTTCATCAACCATTTGTCTGGATTTAATAAGAAGTAGCTAAATATAGGCTATTAGAAAATAGATAATTAGGACACGGAGGCGCTGGCGAACCTGGAGCTCGTCTCATAAATGAACCGAAACTCAGCGTGGGCCTATAAGGTAGCCTATTGCCTCACAGACCTGAGACATATAGATAGCTTGAAATGTCTACTTTTAAGCAGAACAATTCAAAACGAAAGAAAACAGACTGCGCTGCTTATGTAATTCGTATGAAATGTGCATTTCTCTCTGGCGCTGCGAAGATCGCGAGTCGTCAACTTCATCTGTCTAGCCGACACTGACATAAAAAAATAACTGTTTTATTAGTAAACAATTAAAATGTCTCCTGCTATATGTAACATATTTGCCTGTTCCTTACAAAATACTGACAGTGGGGTATTTGACTGTTTTTTTTCTTTTTTTCTTTTTTTTTTTTTTAGCAGCTGCGGACAAATCTTTTCGACACACACACACAATATTACATAACACTCTGCGCTTATGTTTTAAAAAGATAATTTAACATATAAATAACCATTTTTAAATAGCCCACTTAAAGTGTTTATTACAAATAAATGACTAAATGCTAAAAATGAATACATTTTAATGAACAAACATATGCGTTGCATTTACAATTCTGTGAAAACAGGGGGTGCTGCAGCACCCCCACTTCCCGCGGCCCTGGATAGGTGCGCAATCTGTGGTGTTGGATAGGCTTGCTTTAAAATAGTAACTCTAGTAAGCGCTTTAAAGTTGTCATTTCTTTGGTTTTCAGAGTTAGAAAAGCAGATATTTGCACATTTAATTTCCAGAGCTTGAAACAGTTATGTTATTTTGAAAGTTACAAGGTTTTAAAGATCAGACATTCTGTTGCACTTCTCTTAATTTTCAGTTGAAATTAAAGTTCATGTGAATCATGTCACATGACATTATCCATGCATCCCTCTAATTTGTTCTTCCTGTGAGGTGGGTTAAGGAAAAAATGCATTTGAAAATGTGAGGACCAAGCAACAACCCCAGGTTCTCCCCTGAGAACAAGACCAAAAATGTTATGTGCACCCCTGATTATAAACAGGATAATTTACTGTGTTTTACATAGTAATTGTTAGTTAAACAGGATTCTACAGGTGTTCTCTTCACTATTCCAAGTAGGAAGTTGGTTTCTGCGAACCATCATATTTATTCTGTAACTTCTCAATGGTTTAAAGCAGAGTAAGCTATCTTTTATCCATAGCAGGAACACAGCTGTTTGTTCTCGAAGGAACATTTCATCATTTTATGCCTTGACAACACTTAGTTGGACTGTAGCAGTCACCGCATTAGCCTGTTAGAGCATTAGCACGGCAATAAGTGACTGCTGCTGTCAGCAAGAAGTCCCACCAATCCAAAAGCTGCCAAAGATCACAACTAGGAGTCACACGCCGGCACTAGCGGCTATCACTGCAAGGTGCCGTCACATGCCAGGTTAGCACACTCATCTCAAACACAAGGACATGCTTCGTCCTTCGAGGACTAGTCTTTTTCTGCCACATTAAAGAAAAAGGGCTGATGCTATTAGGCTGTAGCCTTCTTGATTATAATTGCAGATGAATACATTTTTAATGAGGCTATTAGCATAGCGTAGCGTCAAGGGTGTACATTCTATTTTTAGAGGAACCTCTGTTTTTTTAAAGCGAAATTTTAAATTTTAAGATGGCATTCAAAGAAAACAAGTCTGAAATGCAACAGATTTGAAGATGTAATGCCTCAGAAAAGTTATGTTAGATCTATAAAATGCATTACCATTATTTTGTTAGCAGATGCTAAGTTTGATAGAATCTAATGTTAAAGTGACAGCCCTACTTATATATGACAGAAACAGGGATTTTTATATGTCTATCATCAATTGTGTAGTATTTAAGTGACCCTTTAAAATGTCTAAATGTCATTACATTAAATACTGTCAAACTTAGTGGCATCTGCAACAAATCATGCTAGTGCTTTTCACAGAATTAACATATTAGCATAGTGTAGTGTAACATCAAGGGTGTACATTCTATTTTTAGACAACCCTCTGTCAGTTTAACATGTTAATTTACTAAAATGAATTATAAAAATAACCCATGAATAATGCTATTGATCATACTCGTGTGTAATGTGCTGTTTCTCCTGTTTTGTAATGTGAAATGTGTCGTTTTATTGCGGCATTCAAAGCTAACATTTAGGCTACTGTATGTCTGAAATTTGACAATTTTGAAGACCTAATTGCTCAGAAAAGTTATGTTAGTCCTGAGAAAAGTGCTAGCATAAATTAGGTTTGACATCTAATGTAATGGCATTTAGATGTGTTTCCATCCAAAGTCGCGAATTTAACTTATACGCAAAATTGGAATTTCACAGAGATCAAAAAACGGGAAATTGGAACAAAATATCTGTAATAAAAATGTAAGAAGCCACTGTGGCTCTTTTTCCTACATCATAAATGTTGCTTCTCAAAGCGTGAGGATGAAACGTAATCAATGCTGGCATGTTATCTTGCGTTTGGATACCTGGTGTTTGTTAGACGCTTCTGGGAAGGATTAACTAAATCATTCTGATGACAGACTTTGTCTCAGGTGTTTCTAAATGATCAAATTAACATTTAAGATGCTGTGCAATGAAATTGTTCTGCTGCTTCATCCATTTATCCAATCTATCTGCCTTTTAAACGTACTGACTCAAAGGGCCTGGAAACCCTTTTTGCATGTTTAAATGAAATACAATCCTGGATGTCCGCAAATTTTTTACATCTAAATGCGAGCAAAACTGAGGCTATTGTGTTTGGGCCCTCCATAGGAAATGGAAAAACCACCTTTAATGTTGCAAACCAATTATGTGACATTAAACCTACCATTAGGAGTCTGGGAGTTACGTTGGATTCCTCTCTCAAGCTTGATAAACACATAAACACTGTGGTTAAATCATGTTTTTATCACTTGAAGCTGCTATCCAGAGTAAAGTCTTTCTTATCACCATTAGAGCTTGAAAGAAATACATGCATTTGTTCTGTCCCGCCTGGATTATTGTAATTCCTTATATGCAGGATTACCCAAGTTTTATATTACAAGGCTTCAAATGGTCCAAAACACTGCTGCCAGATTCCTAACTGGGGTCCGCAGACATGAACATATCACTCCAATTTTATTGTCGATTAACTGGCTGCCGGTGCGCTATAGGGTTGACTCAAAATTATTGTTGCTAGTTTTTAAATCTTTAAATGGGCTTGCACCTTCTTATTTATCCGAACTTCTGACTGTGAACGTGCCTGGTAGATGTCTACGGTCCTCTAGTAATTTTAATCTGTCCCAGCCACATTCTCGATTAAAGTCGAGAGGGGATCGTGCTTTTGCTGTTATCGGTCCGAGGCTGTGGAATAGCATCCCCTCCTCGCTGAGATCGTTGACCTCCTTATATGAGTTTAAACTTAAACTAAAGTTATATCTCTTGGAACAGACATTTCCTTAATTTTAATGTTTTATGTGGGTATGATTATATTGTGTATTTCTGATGTTTTTCTTTTCATGCTTTCCTTGTTATGTAAAGCACAGTGGTCAACATCAGTTGTGTTTACTTGTGTTATATAAATAAAAGTAAAGAAAGAAAGAAAGAATCTGCTGAGGCAAAGTCATGTGAGTTTTTTGTTGTAATTTTTTAAAGTTATGTACATCTTGGCATTTGCGCATAAAAATAGGTGGATAGCTAGTGACTTAGGTGTACAAGTACTTTAAGCTCACAATTGTATTAAAAAAATAGTTTGATGTGACGGCTAACAGTGTGTTTGCACTTCCCACAGCCTAATGTTTTGGACTAACTGGAATGAGCGGAGGCCGAGCATCATGAGGTCGACCTTAACCGGCCGAAACATCCGAGTCATTGTTAGCGTGGATGTCAGCACCCCTAATGGACTCACCATCGACCACAAAGCTGAAAAGCTGTATTTTTCCGACGGCAGTCTCGGGCACATCGAGAGGTGTGATTATGATGGCTCGCACAGATACGTGAGTATGGAGGCGCTTTGTGTGACTTTTGAAAAATGCATGGAAGTGCATTAGCTGAAGTAGAGGCTGTGTCTTAAGAGTGCCGGAAACATCTTTCAGCCTTTGTGAAGCTTTTCTGTTTTGTTGAGGTGAGACATTGAAGGATGACATAAAGAAAGTTCGATCCCATCCACAGAATACAGGTCACTTGGGTTCAATACATTGTCACTTGAAATCAAATATTTTCTCTGGCCAGGAGGACTGAATAAAAGGTCCTATCGTCGTTAAACAATCATTGAACATTGTCCAAGGTAACATTGTCTTTTCAGCATTTTCCATTCCATTCACCTTCAGGATGCACCAATGTGACGCTCACATCCAGTGTGGGCAAATGTCAGCCATTAAGTGACTGAACACCATTGTGCTGGGCCTATGGTTCGTTGATGTGTCCTCACAAATCACACTACATGTATATCAGAACGAGCCGTTTTTGGAGCTTGATTTAATAAATGCTTTGTTTATAATGAGGAGGACGGTTTAAGCTATGAAACTTGCAGGATGTACAAAAAGACCCCTTATGTCAAAGATCAGGGCAAATTTGATTTCTTATGCCATGACCCCGTTTACAGTTTTAGTAAAATTAACATATTTACAACTCTGTTAATGGAGTTATTTCAGTTATTTTAATTGATTAGGCTAAAACAAGTTATTAATAACTCCCTAAGTAAACCTGATTTTATGTTTACTTCCAACAAGTGCCAGGAACCGCAGGTAAGAGGGTTTGACAACCGCCAACAATGCCGCGGCGCGCTAAACGGCTCCTAGACAGCTAATGAAACTATCTGCTCGCTAGGCTATTAAAAGGTGAAAATTGATCTGGGCGAACAAAAGGAACATTTGTTTTCTTGTGTGTCAGACAGATACCGAGGATAGAGAGGCGGGATCCTGCCAGAGCACGCTGTGGGAGGTAGTGCCATCTAGGTTACTGGTGACAGATCCGTAGCCTTTTCAAACTTCCTCTAGAGGAAATGACACATGCAAGATCTTCAACGTACATAGTCTGAGCCACACATTCAAACTCCCAGGAGTTCAAAATTAATCATGCAAATTGGATTTTCCCTTATGAAACTTTCTTAATAAAACAACACTTGAAATATGACCCTATTTGCTTTCTTAAAGGTAAAGTGTGCAATTTCCGAGTTACTTGCATCACCCAACGGAATTGTAAAAAACTACTTTTCAAAGTGTTCCAGAAAACTTGCCTGTTTTGTGTTTTATTCTAAATAAGGCTTTTATTTTTACTGGTGACTGTGAGAATCATTTGTCTCAATTCAGATGTGTGGTTTTCACAGTTTTTAATCATGTGTAGTTTAACCATTTCTATAAAGAAAGTAGTGAATGTGTTGTAGAAACGTTACAGTGTTCTCACTTTCAAATTAAGCTTTTCATTTTCAAGTTTTGCAATGTTGCAATTTATTTCAGCCCGCACAGAGGCCCGCATAATATCCAAACATTTTTGACTAATTTATGAGCACATTCGATTGAAAATCGATCTTTTTACAGAACTCTCCAAATTCAGTCCTATGGGATGTTCTGTAAGTAAGAAAGGGGCGGAGCTTAACAAGTGGTCAATATAGCTTTAAATAAAACAGAAGCAGCTATCTCCACCTTGACTTTATGTTTGAGTTACGCTTCGTCACTTTATTGGGTAGCAAAGTCTAAGTTAATCCCTGCTTATAAGCTTCTTGAATCGTAAGCCTGCGTACGGAGCAGGAATGCCATGTTCTTGTCCACTGGTTTGTAATTCAATGCTAAAAAGTTTTGATCTTAAGAGATCACAAAGAGGTTTTCACCTGTCGAGACGACGGCTCTGATATTAGAGCATCACGCAGATGTGTCTGCCTGCATCTTTCATCCTGTTCCCCCACCTTTAGAAATGCTCAGAGACAGACGTACGGGCGGCGAAGGAACACTTGACTGCGAGAGGGTGAGAACACGTGTTTGACATGTTGTCATCGAGGATTAAAGCGGGAGCCTCGCTCTCCACACACCGAGCCGCCTATTATTACAGAAAGACTCTGGCAATCAAACGGACGGCCCTTCAGAGACATCTGTGTCTGTGTGTGTTGCTGAAGAGCGGTTAATGCCACACTTCATAACAGATGTGTGTGGCTCACGAAGCCTTCGGAAATAACTAGCAGAGTCTGTGAAAAGCTCTTAAGGCTGGAGAAAATGTGTGTAACCTCTTTTTGTGTTGATTGGTTACATGCAGTTATCAGAGAAACTGCAATGAAGAATTTGCATTGGCTTGTTTTGTGGACATTTTAATCTCAACCTCACACGAAGGCTGAAGCCTTAAGTCGCGACAAGTTTGCTTGTTTTTTATGTGAATCAGGTGTTGTTTCAGTGAAAGATTTCAGCGGTAATCAAATGGTCAATTATTTACCAAAGCCTAAAATTGCACACATTTGTAGAGTATTTATTTTGAAACCTACTTCGTTCCCCTCTCTACCATCTCAGCGTTTCTGAGCGATTCTAATCAATACATTTCTGATTTCCGTTCATTTCCTTCAGGCACACGAAGAACAGACCCTCTCTCCACAACTTGGCTTCCTCCCCGAGGCCATGCGTGATGTATACCCGTGTCTGTTATGGCACGGATTCCATTTACACTCTCCGCAGATCTGGCTTAATCATTTATAATGTCAGGGATAATGGAGGAGGGCTGTCCTTCGGGTGTCACGGTGGTTTCCCCCTCCGGCTCTGGCCAGGCCCGTTTGTGTGTGTGTGTGTGTGTGTGGGTTGTTAGTGAATTTTACAGTCACTCAATGGGGTTTATTTTGGTCTGTGCACCTTTGTGATGAAGCGCAAAAAGTAAACTGCCTGATGGAACTGTCCTGTACGACATGAGAGATAGTTTGTTTTATTTATTACCAGTGCTTAAGTTATTGAATGATTTGTACAAGGTTCTATCTATCTATCTATCTATCTATCTATCTATCTATCTATCTATCTATCTATCTATCTATCTATCTATCTATCTATCGTTAATTCGTTCTATTGTTCTGTCTATCTATCGTTAATTCGTTCTATCGTTCTATCTATCGTTCTATCGTTCTGTCTATTTATCTATCTATCTGTCTATCGTTAATTCGTTCTATCGTTCTATCTATCGTTCTATCTATCTCTTGTTCTATCTGTCGTTCTATCGATTAATCGTTCTATCGATTGATCTATCTATCTATTTATCTCTGTGTCTAAAAAGCTAACTAGCTTTTTAGTATTTTATAAAAAATAAAAAATAAATGCATTTCACGCATAAGCCTTTAGGTCAAAACTTTAAGGTCATGAGAAACATATTCACCCAAGCATGCTGAAACTTTTGACTCTGTCTATAAACTAGAATATTTAACAGGGCTCCTTTTAAAAAAAAATTTGTATTACCAGGTTATTTCTCTCACCTAAATTCTGCCCCTTAAATTTGTAGGTCATTGTGAAATCAAGACCCGGAACGTTCTTTGGCTTGGCAATTTACAGAGACTTCATCTTCTGGTCCGACTGGACTCAGCGGGCCGTGATCCGCTCTGATAAGTTCACCGGAGCCAATACAAAAGTACTCCGTGCGGACATCCCTCATCAACCGATGGGAATCGTCGCTGTTTCCAATGACACCAACAGCTGTATGTAATTCATTTCCTTTGTTTCATCAAATAACTTTTAGCATTGGACTCAAACCAAATGTTTTTACTTTAATTGAAGCTCAAGTCTAGTGACAACAAACCATTGTAGTATATTTCTAAAACCCATGAATCAAAGAAAGTTATCAAACAGAATGTTCTTGAAAACTAGCATATGAGCATGGTTCTTGGTTGACGTACCGGATGATTTGCAGTCTTGTTTGTATTAGTCACACAAAGCTTGTTTGTATTATTCACACAAGGGGTCTGAGATGCTTACTCTGTGATGACAGCGAATACAATCCAAAGTCACTGATGTTAGATGCGTCACAAGTCACTCGGGGCTTTTTTTGATGGATGCGCAGTGAAGCTAGGACAAAATCAACACATTCTGATATTGGGGTCAGTTAAACTCAACACAGTCACAATATTCTTTGCTGATTCTACGTATTTTGTGGCAAGCTGGATTTATGTCAGCACGGCATGATAAGTACAGAGACAAATCATATTAATGAGTGACTTTACATCATCAGAGGGGACTTTAATCCAGTAATTAAAGGCTGATATATTTCCATAAGTTAAGTAAAAATAAAGTTCTGTTCAGAGTAAAGGACTTTACTCGATTCAGATTACACCTATACATTCAGATCCTGAATCAGATTATAACCTGTACTCAAATACAGATTGTGGATTATTCCCTTTGCTCCGAATCCATATTCTAAATTGTACATCCATATTGTAATCTAGATTATGTTTGCTTTGAATATATAGATCCAGATTGTGATCTAGATTCCTATTACTTGGAACATATAGATTTGAAAACAAGATTTTGATTTAGATTTAGATTACAATCTATATTGTACCTCCATAATGTAATCTAGATTTGCTCCTTATATATAAATTCTAAAATATAATATAGTGATCTAAATTCAGATTTATGAGCTGGAAATACAGACTGTGATTCATATTATTTTGGATTCAGATTATGATCTATATTTTACATCCAGATTGTTATCCGGATTCCGTTTGCACTAAATATTTTGATTCATAAATCAAAATTGTGATTTAGATTGAGTTAGATTCAGATTATGATCTAGACTCTAAATACAATTTATAATTCAGATTCATTTTCTAAATCTAGATTCTAGATTGAGGTTATGATCTATTTTTCACATCTCTGATTATAACCCAAACTCTGTTTGCTCTGAATATATAGATTCTAAATCCAGATTGATTGGAATTGATTTAGATTCCAATAATGATCATGTTCCTTTTTTTATTAGTCTAGATCAGGGGTCGGCAACTTTTTTGTCATAAAGTGCCATTTTTAAGTTTCCGAGTTTATCACTGTGCCACAACACACACATAGCCTATATACTGTATATATATACACACACACACACACACTCATATATATACACAAACATTTTACATTTTCATAATGGCTTACACAAATATTACATAAATTTAAATATTTCTCTTGAAATTTGTTTTAGATTTAGATTGACAATTTAATAGTATTTATAACTCCTAACTAGAGATGCACCGATTACAATTTTCTAGGCCGATTCCGATTTCCGATTTTTCATTGAGTTTGACCTGCCGATACCGATTTTAGCCGATTCCGATTTCATTTTTTCTAACCACTTTACAGCACACACAAATATTTATTTTCTATATATATATATATATATATATATATATATATATATATATATTTCTTTTTAATAAAATACCATATCCTTTTAGCCAAACTGAATAATAAAAACAAGTTTAAATGGGTACATTTTATATAAATATTTTTGAGTCTTCATTTTCTTTTCTGACATAACCTAATCCAGTTCTTGTTAAAACACACTAGACATGCACATTTTGGGCACTTTTGTTTGAAATATTTATTTATTTATTTTGTCCATCAAAAGTTTGCTTTCACTTTAATTGACCGTGAGCAGCGCAGACAAAATAGACTCGGCGGCGAAACCCCCGCTTCACTGCTGCTCAGTGCGGCGCTCACGCGCTGCTCCTGCTGCCGGTGTGAATGCACTCATTGATTAACATGCACGGCGAAAAAATATGCGTGAAACGGCCGTAATTCACGAGGTTTCCTACATGTGCGTTCCGTGTGCACGTGTGATGCTGATGTTGCGCGATGTTAATCATGGGGAGCCCGAGTGCATTTGACCGGCAAAAAATCTGCATATGTCAGACTGACCGGCCGGTTGCCGGTCATGGCCGATCACGTGAAAATTGGCCAATTCTGGTCACCAGCGGATCAATCGGTGCATCTCTACTCCTAACTTAATAAAATACGCTTTTTTTACTATGAGGAATTATTACATTAAAACCAGTGGTGTAGTGGTAAAAAAAGAGGTGGGTAAACTATAAATTCTGGTGGACCACAACTTGATCACCCGGTAAGGTGGGCCACTGCCTACCGGTGTATGTGTATCCTGATGACACCGCTATAGGCTATCATTTGATGGTACTACCAAGGGTATCACTGGTTGTTCCCTCATCATAGGTCACAAAATCACTATTCAATTCATACATTAATCGAAGTTCTTGTTAAAGAGACTCAAGAAGGAATAATATGGTTGAAATCTATAAAGTTTACAAAATGACAAAACAGAGAGAACAAAAATATTTAAGAGAGATAGAGAGGGAGGCTTATACCCAGGGCTTCCAATGCAATGCACTTGAACATAATGATAGGGATTTGGGGTTATTTTCATAGTCGATTAATCTGTTGAATATTTCCTCGATTAATTGATTAGTTGTTTGGTCTATTAGAAAAATGTGGATCAGTGTTTCCCTGTAGAGGGAAAAGTCTTTAACCTGGTGCAGGCTTGATTCCCTCTGAATGTCTTGTACAGTTGGGTTTTGACATGCTCATTACATTAAACCAGCTGCCTGTAATGAATTGTTTAAAAAAACGTGTAAAAAAAAAACTTTTTTGCCTATAGTTTTAATGATTTTCTGTTGCGGCTGCGATCAAGTTTAATTCTCGCGCAGCTTGTATAGTAACGAGCGTGTGTTTTCTGCTCCGTGTGTGCCGTTCTCTTTGTTCCGTCTGTGTGTGTGTGTGTGTGTGTCGGCGCGCTGCGCTCTCTGCTCAACGTTCTGCTCTGTCATTAACGGCCCAAATGCTCGAATCATGTACCGATCGGCGATCACGCACTGGAAAAGCAAAGTCCGCTCAAATAACGTGAAATTTAGAGGTGGATAAACGCACTTTGGAGGTGGGCAAACGCTATTTCCGAATTTTGGGAGGTGCGTAAACGGCGTTTACGTGCGTTTAGCCTCCACTACATCCCTGATTAAAACGTAGATCTGTGTGCAGGTAGACTACTTTATCTGAATGAACTACATACACTTCTCTCGCATTTGCTTGCGTGCCAGCGATTAACCCTCCGCGTGCCAGTGTTGGCACGCGTGCCTTAGGTTGCCGACCCCTGGTCTAGATTCTGGATCAAAACTTTTATTTAAGATTGTACATTTCCCCTCCTTTAAAAAAAAAAAAAAGAGATATAGAAATCGCCATCAGGTGTGCATTTTATTTATGATATATTTATAAATATATTTAAAAAAGAAAAATTCAAGTGCATATATTTGCATGCTTTAAATGTGCATTTTCAGTTGTGCATTGGGGGTTCTTCAGACAAAAATCCGACTAAATGCCCAGCCTGGCCTGCACTGCTGGAAGTACATTTACATAAATTCTGTTTAGTGACCATGGTGACTTTTACGTTTATGTGTCCCGACCACGAAACTTACACCTGCAGTGCTTGGTAATTGCATCTGTTAAAACTCACAAGGAGCACCACATTTCAAGTGCCTTAGGCGCAAATCTTTTAATGCGTAGAAACCAAACTCGATTCACCCGGGAACTAAAACTGCACCATGAAATTTACCGAATTAGCAGAATTTATAGTACGTGACACATTTATAGAATGCCCGCTTTCCACTCCGCTTCTTTCTTGGCTTTGATAGAGACATTTCTTTGTTTGCGGTTCAAGCCTCTGTGTTTCAAATGACTCTAATGGAAGCAGCTTAGATGCTTGGCATCCTTAACCGCAAATGGAGATTTTCTCATCTCAGGCCTCTCTTTGGAGATTTGGACCTCGGGGCCACCGTTCCTCCTATCTACACACCGCAGATGACTCTATTAAGGGAATTCGCTCAGACTGTGATATAAAATGCTGAAAAACATATTTACAGTCACTCCCCCCATTATTTTTTAAGTCATAATTCAAATAAAAGAGTAAAAACTGCTAAGACAGACTTAAAAGGAATGAATATTCTATCATCGTTTTTTTCACCATTTTGAATATAATGAACATTTTTCTTTGTAGGTGAACTGTCCCTTTAAAAGTGGGGGCCATCTGCAATTCCTTTTATTCCAACTAATAAGCATTCCTTTATAATCACCGGCCAACAGAAATCGGCCATCGATGAGTCCCAGCTATTTAAAGCCTCATCCCATAATAAGCAAAAGCCTCCCAGGACTGAAGCCTCATGTCGCTACGGTGAAAGACTCTGGCCCAATGCACTCTTCTGAATCCTCACCATTTGTGCAGGGGAATACACTCGGCCCAAGGCTCTAGAATCTGGCAGTCGTGTGTTTGTAGATAGTGCACGGTTCAGAGACCCGCTCCCCACGCCAGCGTCTGTGCCAAACACAGTTCAAACTCACACCCGCTGAGGAGCCCAACCCTCTGACTGGCACTGCAAGAGTGCCCTTCAAACCATGTGTGTGTGTGTCTGCAGTGCCAGGCAGAATGTGTTGCATTAAAGGGGTCCTATTGTGCCCTTTTATGAAGTCTTGGCTTTGTTTTTGGGGTGTACTAGAATTGGTTTTCCATGCTTGATTTTTCCAAAAACACATTCTTTTTCACATATTTGACATTATTGCAGCTCTCTTCCCAGTTTGTCTTAAACGCCCCGTTTAGTTCCTGTTTCGATGGAGCCCCTCCTTCTGAAATACGAAATGTACTGATTGGTTAGCTGGCCCAGTGTGTTGTGATTGGCGAACCACTTTGAGCGTGTTCCGGAAATGTCAGACCCCTTACCATAACTGCGAGTTACATCTGCTCAGGTGGCGTCAATTTTGCCATACCAACTTAAAATGTTTACAAGCAAGAGGATCATGAAGAACCCTTGCAAGCACAGATTTGACAGGACGTTTAAGTATTGGTGAACACCAAGCAGCAACCTTCCGGTCTCTCTCTTGAATCCAACACGGAAGTGACTTAAACTGCAATTCATCGACTGGCCGCTAGAGACAGGCTCCAAAAGAGAGTCGATCCCATATAAACCACTTCAAAAAATGCTCTTTAGAAACCTACGGGTGACGTCACGGACACTACGTCCATTGTTTTATACAGTCTATGGTGAACACTGACAATCTTACAAAAGCAAGAGCCCCATAGTTAAACACTACATCAACACTGTTATGTTGGCTAGCATGCTAGCGGAGCCAAACAGCTTTGCCCTTTGTTTACATCGTTGCAACTACATAAAACTTATAATTGGAACTGTTTTAAAACTGTTAGAAAACACTAACAACATGAAATAAAATAATCAAATAAATGGGGTGGAAAAAGACAGCGTCTCTTCGACATGACAACAACTCGCTACTAAAGCAGGTCTTCTTTTTCTTCTCTAGCACAGCTTAACCAGGCATCTCCCCTTTTTTTGTGTATTCCGTGGGTGGGGATTATTTAAATGAGTAACACTGTGACTTCACAAGATCCGGAAGAAACGCGTTGTAGTTCTTCAAGTGTTTTCTGTGAAAGAGAATATCTCCCTTTGGAGTTGACTTTGAGCTTTGTAGCCTCGCAGATCTTTTTATGCTCAAACAGCAACATCCAAGTGCCATTTTTTAAATAATATTTCTTCAATGATAAAGTTGTTATTTAAAAAAAAAAATTATTAATAATTTTTTTTTTATTTCCTTTTCAGCCAAATAACCTGCCTTGCTTTCTTTATTCCATGGAACACAAAATAAGTTACTGTCCAAGCTCCTTCTTTCCATCTTCTTCTTTCCAAACACATTCAAATGTGGTGCCAAACGTAGGGTTTGTTTAAAGTCGGCATGAAGCGGAATAGTATTTTTTAGCCTATTGTGACATATATCCGAGTGAAACGGCTTCTCGAACAAGAGCAAATGGAGGAAGAGATGTCCTGTAAGAAGGAGGGGAAGTTATTTACACATGATTTAAAAAATATGATGCGCACGGAAAATCATTTATAAAACAGCAATATTCCATAAAAAAATTGTCGATTTTGATTTCATGGTGATTTTAAATTCCTTACCCTAAGTATGAGTTATAAAACTTGTCAAACAGTTGGATGTGTCACAATTTGTTACGAGTGATTTGTTATCAAGGATTTCTCTTATTACTTCCAGGTGAGTCGTCCCCCTGCAGCGTGAATAATGGAGGGTGCCATGACCTCTGCCTTTTGACTCCGCTTGGTGTGGTAAACTGTACTTGCCGTGGGGAACGGATATTACTGGATGATAACAGATGTGTATGTAAGTCCTGTACCCTCTCTCTCTCTGTTTCTCTAGCTCATTTTCCTGGACTTTTTTTCAACTCGCCCTAAATCTTTATGTCCCGGTACTTTGAGTTATGTGGCTAAGTCCATATGTTGTGGCCAAACAACTTTATTACCTCACCACCCTTCTGTAGGTCCAGTTAGTGCACTAGTAAGAACTCTATAAAGATTCTGTATCTGAATTGAATGACTGTGATTGTGATTTGGATTCTACATCAAGATTGTAATTGAGATTCATGTTGCTCTGAATATAGATTTGAATATAGATTCTTGACCAAGATTGTGGTCTAGATTCAGATCCATATTCTATATCTAGATTGTATTTCAGATTTCCATATGCTTTGAATATAGATTCTTGACCAAGATTGTGGTCTAGATTCATCCATATTCTAAATCCATATTGTGATTCAGATTAAATTTGCTCTCAATATGTAATTCTGGAACCAGATTATGATTTATATTGTACATCCATTTTGCAATTCCAAATCATTTTCACTCTGAATGTAGATTCTAAATCCAGATTGAGATTCAGATTTGTTTGGCTCATAATTTAGGTTCAGGATCCATATTATGAAAGACAACTGTATATCCAGATTGTAATCCAGATTTCCCTTACTCTGAATATAGATTCTAAATCAAGAATGTGATCAGGATTCAGATTATAATGCATAGTATAAATCATGATTCATTCTGGAACCAGATTATGATCTGTATTGTACATCCAGATTGTAATCCAAATTCATTTTGCTATGAATATAGATTGTAAATCCAGACTGTGATCTAAATTCTTGTTTCAGATTGTGGAATACATTTTTATTCCAGATTGTGGTCCAAATAATTTGCTACACTTTAAATGCCACGGGGATGGCAATTTTAGATCCTTTCTGGATAATATAGCATTATACACTGCTTTAAGTCTAAATACTTCTATCTTTACACCACAGCTGCATAGTTGATACTTTGGCTAGATCTAGATATTAGATGTTTTTCTATTCTAGTAATCAAGATAATAGATACCTTAAATTTGGACTTGAGGGTTCTCCTATAGGTCTTGATACTGAAACATCCATCAACCTGGAATGGATCTTTATGTATATTTTTATTCTCTCTCTCCAAACTTTAAGAATATTAGATGATTTGATGCTTAGATTCAGGACTGCTTTATACAGACACTATACACAGTGACTTTCAGTCTGGAATTGCAACAGTACTCAACACTCGCTTGGAGAGGATTACGGGGTTTATACACAGATGTGGTTTTGTGTTCTAACAGCTAGACATAGTGCATCTGATGGAAGAGAACAGAACACAGGGGACTCGATGAAAAGGCCAAGGAGAGATCACTCTGACATTTGTGTAAATAGACCAACAGTAAAAAAAAAAAAGTGCAAATGGAACTTGCTCTATGGCCATCTGACCTTGAGCCCTTGGCTGATTATTTTTCAAACACTCTAGCAGTCGATGCAATTCCTTAATCTTTACATCAGCACTGCACATCACAACTCTACAAATCTCTTTTACTCTCGTCTTCTAGCCATGAACTCCTCATGTAACATCCACTCTGAGTTCCAGTGCGGAAACGGGGAATGCATTGATTACCAGCTGACATGTGACGGAATCGCACACTGCAAAGACAGGTCGGATGAAAAGATGCAGTATTGCGGTAAGGATCCAATCAGGCAGGATGTTATGTTTGAGCCCTCATGTTTCATCTCTAAACTGAATTCTAAACTCTAATGGGCTAATGTCTCTACAGCAGTCTGGCGAAAAGATAATGAGTGTGAGTGATGTGACAGACTGACGGCTGCTTTCTCTCTCTTTCTCTTTCTCTCTCTCTGTCCTTACATTCTCAAGCAGAGTTTCACATAAAGCAGTTGTTCTTGGATAGTTTTACTATTATCCACTATTATCCATCCATCCATCCATCCATCCATCTTAAATGGCATTGCTGTTGTTACATATCCATCCATCCATCCATCCATCCATCTGAAATGGCATTGCTGTTGTTACATGCATGTTATTGTAAAGTCCTATGCCTAATTCTCAACTTTTTCATTCTCTAGAAAACCGGAACTGCAGACATGGCTTTAAATCATGCTATAACCAGCGTTGCGTGGCCAATTATCACTTCTGTAATGGCGTGAATGATTGCGGGGATAACTCAGATGAAGCTTACTGTAACAGTGGGTATTTTTTCTTCTTCTTAAAGATTTGAAACACATGCTTAGTCCAGTGTTGGTCAGTCCAGGAATCTTAGTTTTTCAATGTTCTACACAACTAGAGAAATTCAGACCATTAATCAATACACCCTTGAATCATTGCCTTATTTGAACATCTACACAGATGTTAAATCTAACAGCATTACGCTTTAATGCAGAAACATCTATAATGTAGACAGTACAAACCACAGATCTCTATACTAAGCATCAGTGAAGGCCAATGAAAGTTGTTCTCTTGGCAGCAATGCCGAATCGAAATGGCAAAAGTTTTGCATTCACACTATCTCTGGACTTGAAAATGGAGTAGATCTCATTTTGCTGTAAACAAGTTTCAGTTTAGTTTCTGTTTACACATATTTTTTAAACATTGTCTGCTTAAATATGAATTATTTAAATTTGAATTATTCTTTAAAATGTGGAATTATGCAAATGTATTAGGGAAGTTAACCCACAACACTTTGCGTTCACATTACATACTGAACTGATTTCAATTCAGATTGCTTTAAAGGGGTCTGACTTCATTTAAAGCTTTCTGGTGCCTGGCTTCAATCAGAGCTTTCACACTTGAGCCAAAAATCTCATGAACTACATTCAGAGCCCTGAAATGTATAAAGTTAGAGGTTCTGAAACTATGCCATGATTGAACTGTGTAACATCATTTCTATTTTACAATTTTTGGGCAATCATCATTAAATTGAAATAAAATAAAATCTTAAGGGTAATGCAGAGCATCTACATTTTCCCCTGTGGTTCCAGATTCCTCCTGTTTGTCTTCTGAGCGGCGTTGTGCAGATGGTTCCTGTATCCCTTCATCATTCTGGTGTAATCAGATCATCGATTGTGCTGACGCATCGGACGAGAAAATCTGTAGTAAGATTAACATGTGAAGGCGCTTGCCTGTTCGCACTTCTGATGGTGTGAGTTTGCGTGTCACTGAGCGTGTGAAACACTCGTCTCACTGCCCACTCTGTGTTTCTAGATAGCACAGACTGCATGGAATACTACAGACTGGGTGCTCGCGCCAGCAAAAGCGAGAGGTTTCTAAGCTGCAATTCCACGTCTCTGTGTGTTCATCCTTCCTGGATCTGTGACGGAGCCAATGACTGTGGGGATTACGCAGACGAAATACACTGCCACGGTAGAAATGCATTTGCATTCTCTCTCTATTTTCTCTTGTTTGTTTGTGTTCAAAGTACAAGATTGTCACGTTCAGAATGGAAAATAGCATTGGGAACAAAGGGAATTTTTTACAAAGTTCGCATTGCGGTGCAGTGAAGGCTCACATCGCTAGTGCCTTTTATGATGCTCTGAAAGATGGACTTTTTTTGACTCAATCACACTGAGTCCTGCCAAATTTTTGACAGTAATATGCTTCGATATTTATGATACATGTGGAAGGACCAGGTCCTACTGGGAATATTTAGTGAATTAATAAGTCCTTTCGGTTAAATAAAACACAACTCTGGAAGTCAATGAATATGTAGAGTTTTTTTGTGCAGAACTTTACGATCCTGTCAGAATTTATGAGTTGAGCAGTGCCTCAATATCGTAATTAAAAGTTGGAAACTCTGGATTTTCTTTGAAACCTGTAAGTTGGGGCATGTCAATGAAATAATCATGGTGGAAAAGGGTTGCTAACGACCATAACTTTAGTTTAATTGTGAATGTTGACTCTACAGTTCAGTAGAGTGTTGATATTGATGAATTCTCTGTCACACACACACACACATAGGGCCCTATCTTGCACCCAGCGCAAGTGACTTTGTACACCGACGCATGTATCATTCCTATTTTGCACCCGCGCAAAGCGGACTTTTCCCTCCACAGAAGCACGTCGGTAAGTTAGGAAATACACTTGCGCTCCCGGGGGCGGTTCAGCGCAAAGAGGAGGCGTGTTACGGCGCAAACGTTCCTTCATGCTATTTTGCAGGTTTAGAAAACAATTGCGCCACTAACCAGGAAAAAATAGTTTAAAGTCAGTGGCGGGTTGCGCATGTTATTCATATGCTATTTTAAGGGCGCATGCTTGGCCATAATCAATGTAGCGTGTGCACAACGCGCATACACTTTGATTCTCTCATCTACACAGAAGCAGCAGTTTTCATTTTTGCAAATCATACATTATTACGATAGATAGATAGATAGATAGATAGATAGATAGATAGATAGATAGATAGATAGATAGATAGATAGATAGATAGACGATTTATTATAAAAGCATACATCTAGCTTACACATTTACCCAAATTATCATACGCCTGTTTAACCGAAGTTAATTTGGGTGGGTTTCTCCATTTCAATGTAACTTCTCTCTTCTACGGCCGTGACGAGAGCGTTGCTCTCCTTGGCTGTGAACCGCTCCTGGCGCGCGCCTGGCAAATCCGCCGTTACAATAGCAATCCGCTATGGAAAAAGCGCGTCTTCTCTTAAAGGGAATGTGAGATGACGCTCTGATTGGTTTATTTCACGTTACGCCCAAACCACACCTATGAATAATGAAGCTACTTCAGACCAACCCATTTTAGATTTGCGCCGGGCGCAAGAGTCATTTATCCCGCCGGGAAAATAGCAACAGCGCCGAGACCCGCCCACAAAGTTACTTGCGCTTTGCGCTTGACACTTGCGTTTCAGATCGTTAAAATAGGGCCCATATACTATATATATATATATATATATATATATATATATATACGTATATATAAAAGTCTTTTTTTTTATTATGATTTTCATATTTTAAAATGTAATCTTTGGATCTTGGAAAAGGGCAAAACAAAACATACAATATATAAGGGCATTTGAAAAATAGCGAATATAAATTATGCCATGGTAAACTTTTTCCTAGACAGTTTTAATGTCTTTATACAGCAAAAGAAAAATGTTTTAATAAAAACCAATGCCTTGGGACATAAAAGTGCCTGTAAACACCCATTTATGATTTCCAAACTTATACGGTAGGATCTTCCCTGGAGGTCTTGAAGGCTGAAATACACCATACAAAATATATGATTGTTTGCTAAAGTTGCTAGCACTGAATCTCTGGGAATGTTTGCTCAAAAAACTTAACTGCAGAGGAGTCTTTCAGAATTTAATTGAAATATGAAGACTGTTCAGCTCTTGACATTTGCTGTGGTTTCTCCAGTCAAAGTACACTGTTGCAGATGTTTAAAATGACCTTGATCTACAAATCAGAAACCAAACACAAATATAAAACCACAGATAACACATTGGATGGTTGAAGCCGAGGTAGACATTCAGAGGTCGAACAATTGATTTGTTTACAGCATGTTCTCATCCTTTTCTCGAAGTGGTGGTGAACCTAGCAAACCCTTTGGTGATATCAGGCAGTGGGAATCACAGATGGTTTATCTAAACCCCTATCCTCTCCGTTTGGCCGTTTCTCTCAGCTTCTGCAGTCCATACGTGTGAGGACGGCCATTTCGCGTGTCCCAGTGGAAACTGCATCTCCAGCGTCTGGTTGTGTGACGGGCAGAAAGACTGCGAGGATGGAGCCGATGAATTTCAATGCGGTAAACACCACCTCTCTACATTTATCAACTAATCATGCCTGCTGGACACATTCTGCACTCTATATTTCATCCTAATGAATATATTCACTTCTAAAGATTTTATTTATCTTCTAGTCACGCGCAACCATCCACATTAGAGCGTAAGTGCTGTTTTACACTTTTGATCCACTTGTCACGGCTAGTATGTGATAAGTGCTAAATGTGGGAGTTTAGCTGCTTGACATTCCTGGCTTTACAGCATTACAGTTGTTATGCTCTGTTTCTTGTCCAATCTGTCTTATTCTTTTATTTTAAATTCCTGATGAATTACTGTAGATGGCTGATAATCTGGTACCCTTTCACCTCAATAATTCTGACTTTTTTCTCATAATTGCACATTTATGTTAGTTCCAATTATGACTTTATATTTCAAAATGTGCTTCTTTTTTTCCTTGCAATTGCAACTTTTTCAGAATTGCAACCTCACAATCTCGTAATGCTGCTTTATATCTCACGATGTGACTTCATTTTTCGTAGTTATAACTTTGTTTCTCACAATTTGCTAATTTATACCCTTTATATCCCACAATCTGAATTTAAATCCCGCAATGTGGCTTTATTTTTCTTGTTATATCCATTTTTTTCCCCGAATTGCTGCTTTATCTTACATATCTCACAATCAAGGCCGCATTAATGCACGGGCTTACCTGGGCTGAAGCCCAGGGGCCTCCCAAGTTCAGGGGCCTCCCATGTTCAGGTTCATGATGAGCTGAAAAGGTCATATTTTTTTTAACTTGTCAGATTTTGTCGCTGTATGTCGCTAGTCGCTTGTGGGCGTTGGTAGTGCTGTCGCTCTAATGTTATTATTATGGTGCGTTCACACCAAACGCGAATAGAGCGTCTGGCGCGAGTGATTTCAATGTCAATGCAAAGACGCGTTTACGCGCGTCTAGAGGTCCCGCGGCGCGAATGAGGCGTTAGACTGCTCGTCTGGCCACATCTACACAAAACACCATCACAAGTGATATTATACAACTATATCATTTTAATTTGACTAGGAATTAGGCTCAAAAGAAACAGTGTGCTGTTGGGAGAGTGTTTTTATATTACCACACAGCAGTGTTCAGGGATTAAATCATTTACTAGATTAACGGTCGATCAATCTACAAATTAAACTCACTCATACTGTCATAAATTACTAAACCGTCATCCGAATTTGACAAATAATAAATTGTCTTGTCCCTAATAGTCAACATAATGCAGGGGAAACTGTAAAATGAACTGCAGCAGTGCTAAACTTGCATCATAAAACTACAACATTCGAACTATAAATGTATGAATTAAACTCACTGAGACTGTCGACAGTTTCTTTTCCATGCATCATTTTATTATATCCATGTTTGTGGTAAGTTACAGTCAAATCATATAAAACCGTGAAATCGCCCTTGAACTCTGTCTTGCCTGCACTGCACTCGAGACGGTGACGGGAGCTGAGCTCCACTGAAAGGCTTCTTTCCTATTGGTTGTCGCTCGCGAAAATCGCTTTTCATTTGCATAAAGTTGAAATTTAGTTGCTGTGTGTGGTTGTTAAATAAAGTGTCTTGTGTTTATGTGCTCAGTGATACATTAATAACAATATGAAAATTAAAAAACAATATGAAAAAACTCACTGTTGTAGGTCTCGAAAGAAACTAATGCATTTTGTGATGTAGATTACCTAGGCTTTTACACTTTTTAAAAATGAGACTATAAATCGAGGGGATGGGGGGCCTACAAAACCTCTCAGCCCCGGGGCCTAACATTAGGTTAAGGCGGCTCTGCTCACAATACTGCTTTATATCTTGCAGTGTTCATTTATTTTTCGTAAACATTTATTTTTTCACAATTTGCTAATTTATATCTCCCATGGTGACTTTATATCCCAAAATATTTGCAATTGCGACGATATCTGACAGTGTGACTGTATTTCATTGTTTTAACTTTATCTCAAAATTACTCATTTTAAATTTGACAGTAACAATTATAGTGTGAAATACTAAAGTCTCTTTATTTTCTTCTTTATAAATCTTAGTAAAGTTATTTTTGAAGTTCATGTCTACATAAGCCAACACACTTTGTTTCCAGGCTGTTCTTTGGGAAATAAACTTGTATAACTTTAGGTGAAGGATTATTCCATCCACACCTTGCAGTAATATATTGTATAAAATATTAATCTTATAGACATTCCTGTTTCTCTCCATCTCAAACTTGGTCATGTACCTCCGCGGTGAGCAGAACTTTAAGGTAGGAAGTTCTAGCAAGTTCTGCTTTCCTGCTGCGACCAATCATTACTTTGCTTCTGTCCCGACCCCATGGCAGGAATCCATTTGGTTCTGCTTCAAAGCGTTGTGTTCTGAACAAGAACTCTGATCTGCGAGTGAAGCTCCCGTGTAGCCAGAGCAACTCTGGACCTCGCATCGCCCTCGTAGTCACTGACCCAAAATCTGAAGTAATATGGATTTATTTCCGTGTCCTTGATCTTGACAAATGCACCAGCGCTTTTTCACCTTTTATTTTGGTTATTTGTTGTTTCGAGACTTCCCCTACAGCTGCTTTTGAAGAATCACCCTCATTTACCTATTCATCCTCTTCAGTTTTATTGTCTTCAGCCTTTTGGTGTCACACCTTTCTCTTTCTGACCTTGGTCTCTCTGTTTCAGCCCCTGGTGGCTTTGCCCAGATATCACAAAATCGATGGCAAAAGCAAAAGCAAACAAACTTTCAGACTGCTGAGAGGGGCATATTTGCTCGCACCTTTCATGGCTTGCGTGCGTATGCAAGCGGACAATTACTTTAAAAGTGCTTGCTAGCAGGATCGTCTTCCAAAGTTGAATCTCTAATCTCAACAAGGGCTTTTAGAGGCCACCTACAATTTGGCGTTCACGGACAAACGTATAACTATTGAATGTCTCTTTCATTTTGCTTATTATAAGGTATACATGTTCTTGTTCTTAGTTTTAAAGTAATGACAAGAATAATTCCCGGGAAATTTAAATTCTGTCATTTATTTATTCACCCTCATGTCATCCCAAACCCATATGACTTTCTTTCTACCCTGGACCACAACATTAAATATTTTAAAGAATTTGAACACGATTTACAGCTTGATGATCCTTTCTATTTGGAAAAGAGCAGTGTGAACATGCAAAATAATAATAATAATAATAATTTCAGTGAAATTAATATACTATGTTTTAGTTCGATAATGTTTTTTATTTAATATTTTGTATTTTAAGGGGATTTCATGGTACTAATTGTATTTACGCTGTATTTATAATCCATTTATTTACTTTTTGAGCATAGACCTGAAAATTTAATTTCCAACTTAAACTCTCATAAATCTTGAGTGCTTTGGAGCACATACTTAAGTTTGATCTCTTTTCAAAGACGACACTTGGCAAATTATTGCTGAAGTGAAAAAAGTTTGAAAAAGTTACATCATTTTATGTTTATTGTTATGAAAAATGCACATAAACACTATTATTTATTTATTTTAAATGAAAAATATATTTTCAAAAACACATTTTACTTTAAAATTGCAAAGAAATCAAAGCCATACATCTGATCAAGTTGTGTTCCAAATTTGATCTTAATATCTCAAATAATTAGCTTTCAGTAAGATTTTTCAGTAAGCACCAAAAGTTTTCACTAGAAGAAATTTGTCTCCCATTTATTCCAAATGCGGTCATTTTTTACTTTTTTTTCAGGACCATTTAGCCTTTTCGAATCGTTACCATGATTTTTTTGTGTGTGTGTGTATGTGTGTGTTTACATAGCAAGTGCCAAAACCTTTACCAATTTTCGTTCCATTCCGATGAAGTAAATAATTAAAAAAAAATTATATGTAAAATTTTTTGGTCAAAAATGCCCGAAGACCACTTGAGGGTTCGGTCTCCCTTGGGTTTGTTTTCAAAATTCACACTTTTCCCTCTAGATTCATCGTGCCTTTGGAATCAGTTCGCCTGCTCGAAAAACAAGTGCATCGCCAAGCAATGGCTCTGTGACGGGGAGGACGACTGCGGCGACGGATTGGACGAAAGCGAGGAAATTTGCGGTAAAACTCTGAAGCACGAATTTGCATTTAGGCCACACAATGAAAGACTTCGTCTGAGAGGAAGGATATAAATCAACATGAAAGAGGCGGAAAGAAAAATTGGCCTGCGGTTTCATCATAGTTACGAATTTATGGCCAAGCTGTGCTCCTAACAAATGGGCTCTGAAAAGAAAAAAAAAAACACTCAGGTTCCGCAAAGGTCAAACACAAGCAGATTGTTGAGCAAGTTTTTAAGACAATGCTTAAACCTTTTTTATTTACTTGGAGGACTTTTTTTTTTAATTACATGAATATTCATTAATGACACAGTGCAGCATGTTGGCTTGAGATTGAGATTCTCATTCTCTCTCTTACTGATTCTCTCTCTCGACAGGCTCTGCAACATGCGCTCCTGGCTTGTTCAGTTGCCCAGGATCGTACGCTTGTGTATCTAGGAACTGGTTATGCGACGGGGAGAGAGATTGTCCTGATGGCAGTGATGAACTAGCGGTAGCTGGCTGTGGTAATTTCAACCATGATATTTCCTCCCACAAAACCAGCAACTTCCTTGTACATTTCCTGTTTTCACCCCAAACCACATTGTAGGAACAAAATGGCTCCTTTTGGTATTACTAATGAAGCTAGTAAATAAATGTATCAGTTTAAAGTTTGGAAACGTTAGATTTTATGAATTTGTTTCTTATATTTATGCATGAATACTTTAAAATGTTTAAATTCCTCGACAATGTTATATATATATATATATCATATGTTGTTTTCATTATTTTACTATTTTACCTAAAATGTAAAAAACAAATAGTAATAAAAATCTTTTTTTTTTTTTATATATTTTTTTTTTTAGGTCATACATTGTTTTAATTGTTTTACTACATATCTTAAATGTAAAAAAAAACAAAAACAATAGTAATAGTGATCCAGGAATTGTTTTTATATTAATTTATTATCTTTCATCTATTTACGTGATACGTTATTTTCATTATTTAACTATTTTTTTTTTTCTTAAATGTAGAAGAAAAGTAATCCAGGCATCTATTCTATCCTATTCTGTTCTGTTCTGTTCTGTTCTGTTCTGTTCTGTTCTGTTCTGTTCTATTCTATGCACACTAATTAACACCACTGTTGTATTTTAAGGTGTCCGATTTTGCCGATATGTCTTCTTTTTATCTGCTGTCCCTGAGTTTTCCGACTCACATTCAAAATAATTGGGGATTTTAGACAAGTCTCAGGTGTCTATTACACCCTCCTCCTTTTATCCTAACACATAACTAACTTCCTGTTTGTTCTTGTTCCTCTCTTTAATAAGCTCCAAACAACACGTGCACTGAAAGCACATTCCAGTGTCGGAACCAGAACTGCGTCCCGCGGCGTTTCGTGTGTGACCATGACGACGACTGCGGAGACGGTTCTGACGAGTCTCTTGAATGCGGTAAGCAGCTCGTGTTTCTCGATTCATTTGTTCATTAGTAATTATGCTGGCATAACATTAATTTGACGTTTCGATGATTGGAATGCATGCGCTTAGTGTGCCATACCTCAGTTCTAAGAATAAACATCACAATAATTAACTGAAATATATCTGTTCATTTATTTTATTTTAGTTGTTAGATTGAAGATTAATTTCACAAACCTGTTCAGGCTTACATTTCACTACAAAATTCGAAAGACATAAAATGTGTTTTATGACTGTAATAGTATTTATTCCTTTTAAATCAGTATACATTAAAGTGAGTTTAACAAATTCTGTCATGATGCATTAATACAATAGTTTTATCTCATTTAGTGATGAGAATTTGATTGAAAAAACTGTACATAGTTATAATTTAAATAATGCTAAAATGCAACTTTTATGTGGTCTTAAAAATAGGCTTTATTATACTTATGTAAAAATGTGACATTTCATAATTTTTTTCATAATTGAGACTTAATCTTCATAATTGTGACTTTGTAAGTCCCATTTGTGACTTTATATCTAAAAATGGGACTTTTTATCTCGCAGTGTGACAATTGTGGATTTTTTCGCAAATAGGTTTTTGTATCTTGCAATCATGACTTTTTCATAATATGACTAGAACTCGCAATATGTCAATTTTTTTTTGCTGTTTGCAACTTTTTTTCTCCCATTGTGACTTGATATCACAAAATATGACACTTTTCTCTTCATGTGACTTTCTCACAATTCTGACTATTTTCACAATATGACTTTACATCTCGCAATGTCGACTGTCTCCCATTGTGAATCTATGTGAGTATTTCCCATAAGGGTGACTTTTGTGACACATTGTGACTTCATATTTTGCAATTGCAACTTTATATCATACAGTGACAATATTTCTTTCTTTATAATTATATACAGTATTAACTTAATCTCAATAATAAGGGTTATCTCAGTGACTGATATATCACGCATACATGTTTGAAACAGTAACTGCTGTAAGTGTTTGCCTCGTTGTTTTACATTCACTGTAAAAAAAAAAAAAAAAAATTAATCAATAAGTTATGACGTGTTTTTACATTGCTTTAATTCATCAAAATAAGCAATTTTCAACTTTTTAAAAATAAGTTAAACAAGATTGAACTCATTTTTAAGTCAGTTTAATGTAATTTTTAAGTTGAAATTACTTAAAAATCCAAGTCGATTGTAATAATTTAAGGCAGCAACTTTTATTTACAGTGTTCCCTTCCTGTTATACTCTTTTTCTCCAGAGTACCGTTTATGCAAAGAGGAGGAGTTCCGCTGTGCAGACGGGCGGTGTTTATTGAGAGCCCAATGGGAATGTGATGGCTTCCCCGACTGTCTGGACCAATCAGACGAGCTGCCACTCAACCCAAAGTGTTCCGCTGCAGGCGAGTCCCTCTCATATGTCACGCACCCCGTTTGACTGACAGGATCCAGGGTTCCGTCCCATATGGGATTTGTCAGAAATCTGGTCCTCCCCGTTTGCGTCTTGTAACCCTGCCAGTACCACCTGAGGTGGGCAGAGAGGTGCTGATGAAACTGCTGCACCCCTGTTCTTTAGTTTTTGGTTTCAGGGCAAACATATGCCATTCATGTTAACAGATGCCATTACTGTTCCCAGCCAAGCTCATTAAGAAACATTTTATGTTTCTATTTCTGAGGGGAAATTCAATTCAGATGTTTACAACATGTTTACAGTACAACTTTAAAACACTCGTTTGGACAAGGAGGCAATCATCTAGCAACGTTCTAGCAACCATCCTCAACACCCTAGCAAGTGCATAGCAATGCTAAAAAACACCTAGCACCCGCATAGTAACTCTAGGTAGTGCATACACTGTAAAAACATTATATGATCAATAAGTTATGACAACTTATGTTTTTGCATTGCTTTAACTCATCAGTATAAGTTAATATTAGATACGACTCATTTTTTAAGTAATTTAAGTTGCCATGACTTACAAATCCAAGTTGATTCTACTTAAAAATCTAAGGCAGTAACTTTTTTTTTTTACAGTGTAGAAACGTGCTACAAGTCCACCCAGAACACAGCTCGAGTTCTTTGTCATCTGATGGTTTTGTCCATTTCTGTCTCCTTTTTTTCTCTCGCTGCTCCCTGTTTTAGAAAGTTTGTGCAACGGTTCGGTTTTCATGTGCGCAAACGGCCGTTGCGTTCCACTGGGGAGCGTGTGTAATCAGCATGACGACTGCGGGGACCGATCGGATGAGAGGAACTGCCACGTTAATGAGTGTTTAAACCGTAAAGTCAGCGGCTGTACCCAGGACTGTCAAGATCTACCCGTGGGATACAAGGTGTGTGAGAGAGCACATTTTTCATGCTTTACAAGGTTTTTCTTCCCACAAATTAAGTGTCTGGTTCAACTTGAGGTCCGTTCCGCACTACAAACTTCCACAATTGGAAATGAGAGATGAAACGTCGACCTACGAATGCGAAGGAATGTTTTTGTTTTTCCAGCAAATCTTCGGTAAACCTCATTAGTAGGCTTTAGCGGCTACGACAATATTGGAAAAGTCTATACAAACAAATCGTTCAAAGCAATAATATACGTTTTTTACATTCCGCAGAGATTTAATAGCACTTGGCACCAAATCCGTGGAAAATGTTATGATCCTATTTCCAGTAATTTCACAACTTTTAACCGTTGAATGTAGAAACATGTGTGCTAAATTGTGTATGCTAGATATTTAGAGCTTGAGAAAATCAGTTGATTTAGTGAACAGCAGGAGAATGACATGTAAGGCACAGAGGTTTTTTTTTGGGTTTTTTTGGGAGTGAGACACACATACACACACACACACACACACACACACACAGCGAGTGGCAGATCGAACAGCCTCGTTTGGCAGACGTCTCAGAATACTGGCATGGTCCTTTGACAGCCTCACTGACTTTAGAAACAGGCAGTCAAGGGCACTGCGGCTCCAAACATACAATCATTTAGTTTTTCTTGCTTGTTTTAACTTCTGTTACAGCAAAATTAATATAAAAAGCATAGTTGTAATGAAGGACTAATGACTAAACTAATGATCTAGAAATGTTGTAAACATCGTTTTGTTTGACTGCTCACTTCCTGTCCATAAATTTCTTATTTTTATTAGAGTGAATCTCAAGACAATTTGCCATGGTCATGTTTTATTCAAAAGTCAATTAGAAAAAATTGATTAAGAAAATAAAAGTTAAAGAAAATAATTTAAATACAGTTTTATATACATATATATGTATATGCGTGTGTGTGTGTGTGTGTGTGTGTGTGTGTGTGTGTGTGTGTGTGTGTGTGTGTGTGTGTGTGTCTAATATATACATATAATGCAATTGGCTTTTTATTATAATGCATTTGGCAACATTTTTGCAAATCATTTATTTACAATATTGACTATAATAATAATGAAATATTAATTATAATAATAATTGCTATGTAATATAAAACTGTTAATTCTTTAGTTATTTTTTCTTTAATTTATCATAATAATTTGCATATATTTTATAAGAAATTTTATGTAACTAGATTTATGTTATTATGTTATTATAATTTTTTTTAAAATATAAACCAGATGAACAATATTTGTTTTTGAGACTTGCAAACAAATATTTGCTTTGCACTTATTTCATTCATTTTACTTAATTATTTATAATAATAATTATTATTATTATTATTCTGCCGTGCAAAGGGAAAGTAAGTAACTTCGTTTTTGGTCGAAAATGAGTTATTTATATTTTTGGCACATTCAAGACCTCCTTTATCATGTGGATAAGTATCTTGAATCAATTCCGTAGTTTTTTCGAGAAAATAACAAGTTGTCTTAACAGTAACTTCCAAAAGCCCATGAGAAACCAAGGCAGAACACCGTAACACCAGTTACCGCTCTTTGGCTTTGTTTTGGAACGCTCAAATTGAGTTACGGTGCCCTGCCTTTGTTTAGCCGCGCGTCAATATGAAATTACTGTGCCGGTGTTCTATCAAATAATGCTACCTACCAGATTGTACGGTGTTCTGCCTTTGTTTTACTGTCCATTAAAATTTTAATTACAGTGTAGCCTGTGTACTTTGTACAGCTGCCATCAGTCCCTCCAACTTCTGATGTCCTCAGAGCTTTGTCCTGCACAAACGCGCATATTTAGTATGGTCTGAAACCGCTCAATCGACAAACGTGCGATATCGTATATAGATGTATGTGTATATGTATGTATGTGTATATATATATATATATATATATATATATATATATATGTATATATATAAGTATTTTATGGTGAAATAACCCACACAAATCATCCACAAGTATGTTTTTTTTCTTTTTTCTAGTGTGTGTGCTGGCCTGGGTTTCGTCTGAAAAACGACGGCAGGACTTGCATCGACGTGGATGAATGTTCTGAGAACTTTCCCTGCAGTCACCAGTGCATCAACACCTACGGATCTTTTCACTGCCTGTGTGCCGACGGGTACCAGCGTCCCGCCAGTAACCCCCACAGCTGCAGGTCTCTCTCAGGTACGTCTGCTCCATTCAGCAGCACAGGTGTGAATTAGCTCCCGTGGACCCTCACAAAGATTTTACTGTCATATTTGCACAGAAACACCCCACACACCGAGAACACACATACTGAACACACTAGTTGCGACTTATATTTAGAGGAAAGCAACAGGAGGTTGAAGACAATTAGTTCTTCAGCTGGAGATGAGCTCTGATTGGCTAAGAGCAGATCCAGGTGTGACATATGGCATCTGCCTCGAGTTATTTACAGCATAAAAGAAAGACACTCATTTAGTGCTTGCTCACAAACACCACTGACATGCAAAGAAGCCAGTAACAAGGGAGAGTGTTGCTATATAGAGTGACGATATTGTATTGCAATAGGTAGCACTTCAAAGTCAATAGCAAATCAAAACTAGTTAGCACACTATTTGTAATTGAAAGGGTTTAATGACAATATATGGTTATGTTTACACTTAACATAGTTACAAAATAGATGTATGAGATGATAATCATTTATACCATTCATTTTACCCAGCATATATGTAAAATGTTAAGAGAGAGAGAGAGAGAGAGAGAGAGAGAGAGAGAGAGAGAGAGAGAGAGTAAGAGACAAAGAAAAAAGGCAAAGGGAGAGAGGCCCAAGAAAGGGACCCAGAGAATAAGAAGAGAGCCAGAGCATAAAAGAGACAGAGCAAGAGTTACAATCTTCTTTTATCCTTTCCTTGACCTAAACCCAAATGTGAGACGTTCAAACTGACCAATCAGATAATTACAATTTCCCCCACCGTACTAAAGATGTGACAATTCATAGACCCCCGAAGTACACACATCTTGGCCTACAGGCCTTGATCCCTATCAGCCCCTCTGTGCCTTTAGGAACTCCAAATGGTCATTGGGGAAAGAGGGGGTGGAAAACAGTAAAGAACTGTTGTCTTTGTTCATTTCAAATATCTTGGATAATTTTCAATCCCATGGTAATACCATGTTTTTTGGACATGCTAATATCATAATGGGTCATTCTACAAAACAAGGTCTATGAATTTGGAAGGAAAAAAATGCTGGGGACAAGCAAAAAAAAACCAAAACATTAATACATAGACCTTGTTTTGTATAAATATGTTTATTTACACACAGAAGAATGATCCTTCATAGAATGATCCACGGTATTTTTTTTAAATTATCATAGTATATATCAAGTACCATGGTATTACCATTTGAAACCATCTCTGTACCAAGGTACCATCGCAGTACTTTTTTGTCAGTGTCTCTCCTTCACAGACATGCTCCTATAAGCACTCACACACACACGCATACTCAAGTAATAAAGCTCTGTTAGCGAATGACTGACATGTCTAAGTCCCAGTCTTGACAGGAAGAGGATGTTCAAGTGTTGGCAGCTCACAGGAAATCGATTTCAAGTCATCAAACTGAAGTTGCAGTCGTGTCTTGCAGCCAGAATAATCCATAGAGCAACACAAACACTTATTAAAAGGCTTTTTAAAGTATTTGAAATCCAAGTATATCCATACAACGGAATATTACGAATTCCAAAGTACTTTTTTATTCACTTATAGTCACAGAGGATTAAAGTAAGACAATGTTTTGTGTGTAACAAGTATTAATTGCATTATATATATATATATATATATATATATATATATATATATATATCAAATTGTTTGAAGAAGATTTATTTTTTATGAAGAATATTTTGGGGGAAATGTTTTATCTTGCATTATCTTTTTTTCTCTCTTTTCCAGCGGAGGAGCCATTTCTTATTCTTGCTGACCACCATGAAATCAGAAAAATCAGTCTGGATGGATCAAACTACACTCTTCTTAAACAGGTATGACAAGTAAAGCTCTCTAAAACAACTTTCTTCTTATACAATTGTTAAAAATCACTTCTAATTGTCATTTTTGTGCTCACAGATGCCATCCGGTTTAGATTAAACTCATTAGTGTGTTCCCATAACTCCATATTCCCATGTAATTTCATAAAAATACACATGCTCAGAGCATATGGAGATTAATGTAGACATACCATCCAAATGCTCAGAGGGAAGCACAGTATCAAGAGCCACCTGTGATGCTTTATAGAAATTCACAAGCTCAACTTGAGTCTGAAACAGCGTTTTAGACTCTTGATTGGCGTGGATATAGACGCCTGGGAATATTTGCACGTGGAAAAGGTCATATTGTGACTGGAATCATAACTATTCCTCCTTAAATGATCATGAAAAAGTGTAAATTATGGCTCCTTTAATCATTCCTAGCTGGTAAATATATCATCACCGTAGTTGATATTAATGAACACAATCAGTTATAGTCTTTAAATCTGTATGAAGCCCCTTGTCAGAGCAAAAGGAACCATGACGGATATGGCTTTGAAGGGACCGTCGGATAAGAACCCCTCTCACGGCCCGTGTGTGAAGAGATTGAGCGGCTTGCTATCGAAGGAGTAGTTAAAAATGCACGCTTGGGTTGATTCATCAGTCAGAGACTCCATCAGTTTGATTTAAAAGGTCTAGTCCAGCAAATTAGATCTGAACGCGGCGGGTGGTTTAGAGACAACGAGGCAGAGCGACAGGAGAATGTGAGAGACCCCTACTGAGAAAGTGATTGGCTCCAGTCTTAGCAGTGCATGATGGGAAGTTTCTGTCAGACGGAGGAAGTCTCGCTCTTATTTTCTAACGAATGCAGTGAACATAAAAAGCCAATGAGACAGGTATCGAGAAAGCGGCTAGATGATGCTATAATAAGTCTTGGACTTGCTGTTTGATGTTGTTTATTTTATTTTATTTTATTAACTTTTATAAAGGTCTTCTGTTTGCTTAAATGAAATAGTTTGAATGGTTTTGATGGATTTGAAAACATCAAATGATTTAGAGATGTGGCCTAGCAAATAGTGTTCATTGGTTTGCAATGTTTTCTGATTGTAAACTTCTCCATCGCTTTCTGTCCTCTTTATACTTACTTTCTTTTCCATTTTATTAAATTAAATTAATAATAAATTACATTATTATATTATAATACACTTTTTTGAGTGCTTTTACATTTGAAGCATTTAAATTCATTTTTCATTTCATTTTTTTTAAATGGTAGACAGTGAACAGAAAAACTGGAAACATTTTAATTAAATTACATGAAGCTCTAAAACCTTATCCAAAATCAAATAAAAATAAATAATTTCTAATTTCCATTAATACAAAATTAATAGTTATGTTCAGTGATATTGTAGTATTATGTATATACTATTATATTATTTATTAATCATTTGAATTAGCATTTACTTTGATATTTTAATTCCAGTTTAAGTTTTAGTAATTTTATGTGCTTTTTGTCATTTTGTTATTTAAATTTTTTAAATATTTATATTTAGTCTTCTATAGCTCTTTAGTCTATATTTAGTACTTCGACTTATTTTCCTTCAGTTACTGTAGTTGTCAATTTAATTTTTTTAAGTTTAAGTTTTTCATCTAATATTTATATTTATATTTAAGTTTTTATTAAAGACAGATGGGCTGGATCTCACCATTTCAATATTATTCTTCAGGTGAAGTGCAAAGTGAGAATGTATCCACTATTCAATTTTTTTTTTTTTTTTTTTTTTTTTTTTTTTTAATCCCCTTACTGAGTCTCTCTTTAAAATCCCATATGTCAATCTCACACTTTGACTGTCTCTCTCTCTTTATCTTTCTCTCTCTGCAGGGACTCAGTAATGTCATCTCTCTAGACTTTGACTACAGGAAAGAGTTGATCTATTGGATTGACACTAGCAGACCCAGCGGACGCCGAATAAACAGAATGCGCCTGAATGGAAGTGACCTCAAGGTACATCCATGAGAATGTGTGTGTGTTTGTGCTAAATTTACTCTTGAAATCTCCCAGAATTGCCCAGATTGACATATGCAAATACCCTCTGCCCCTGGGTAAATTTGATTCACGTCACCTCTTTACGGGGGCAATTTATATTGTGTAATTGATGGATTCCAATAGGGAAAAAGCAGACACTTTCGCATTACTCCAACAAATAAATAAAAGCTTATTTGATTTGTTTCCCCCCTTTCTAAGAATAACTGGTATTTCTGGTATGAAATGAGCCAGGTTTGCAATGACAGACAGTGCAATGTGTGTGTATGTGTGCGGCTGTATGTCTACTCACTTCACTTCATCAATGCCCTTGTGTATATTACTCAGGGCAGAAAACGGGCATAGTGTGCCAGCCTTGCCCTGCTGGGCCGCCAGAGCTCGTTATGTTTAATATCGAGCCATAATGGCTCATTAAGCTTGATTGAACTTTGGATCTTGAACTGATTTATGATAGTTTGCTATAGTACAGAGAGAAAAGAGAGAGAGAGAGACCTTCTGCGAAGGCAATGAAGTTAGGTGATAAAAGCCACTCTCAATGTTAGAGTTAAAGGCAAAATGAATCCACAATAGGTAATGGGGCTTTTTTTCATAGGACATTGATGAAAAGAATATGATAAATATATAAAACGAAAGATTCAGAGAGTGATTCAATGACATTGCTTGGGGTAGTTTGCGTTGCTTGATAAAAAAAAAAAAATAAAAAAAAAATGCTCTTGGCAAATGCTTTGAATAGCCTATGCAATGCATATTCACAAGCAAATGTGTTTGGAAATCTTTTTTTTTTTTTTTTTACATTTTGTCGGCCAAAATGTGTGTGCAGTTTTAATGGTTTCATCTAGAATCGCTTACTTCCTTACTATATAGTAGTCCAAAAACAGTTTGTGACAAAAGTAGTATATTTCCGAATTCACAGTACTCATAAAAGAGTAGGCAAAAAGCACCCTGATGACCTACTACTTCCGGCGAGATTCTGAAGTGTGCATTTGATGGACACTTTACTTTCCCATGATGCCACGGGAGACGATGAATGGAAGCAAAGTGACGCAACTGATGCTGGCAGGTCACATGATAATGACAGCAAAATGACTTATTCAAAATAAGTACCTACTCAAAAGAGAGAATGCAATTTCGGACCCAGCCAATGATTTTTAATAAGATTAGTTTGATTTCAGCGCTGTGAGTATTTTTAGGCAATCATGTCTGTTTTTTTTATTTATTTTAATTAAGCTTAAATGTTATGTAAATTATGAGAATTGTCCCATGCAAAAAAAAATTGGGGGGGCATGTTTGCGTCATTACCTGATTTGCATACCACATTTTTTGGAAAATAAGTGACTATAAGCACAAGTGACATTTTTTTAATTAAATTCCTAAATAATGTAAAATACCGGTAAATAAAACAAAATGTTTACAAACATTATAAACCGTGTAAACATGTATTTTCGTTCACCCTACTCCACAACAAATTCTTTAAATTTAACGGTATTCATAACAGAACCGGAATGAAAAATGTAAGTATAAAACAAACATAAATTATAGTGACATTCATTATAAACAACTTTTATTATATACGGCAAGCCCAGACAAATTTATTTAAATTGACACCGAAACTATTCAAATGAACTTGGGCTTATGTACCTCTCTCACTCAGCACAAATGCTTACCATTAATCGCATTACATAAGTCTTTGGAATACAAGTGGCAGAATGTTTCAGATGATAAACGTGACTTATGTTTTAGAAAATACAGTAATTGCTTCTAAATCGTCATTGAATTTGGTGCTAAAACATTATAGAGAGCAGGTGCAAATAATTGACTTCACATAATTGAATTCATCAATCTTGTTGCTATTTGTTGCTTTCCCAGTTCAAAATTATATCCACTTTCACCCTGTGGTGTCCTAACATTCACCTGAAGATGCTAGTTTTCCTGATGAGCACAGCATCAAGAAAAACCTGTGATGTCAAAATTCATCACGGCTAGGCTAGTTTTAATTAGCGCTGATGGTACAACCCAGTCTGAGGCAAAATGTCTTTAATGTTCATCTCTAATGTTCATCAGCTTGCCGAATGTTACTCTTACTCTTAAAGCGCTAGGCAGGGGGCACCAGCAACCAAGAGCGAAAATGATTAAAAGCACGGGATTGTCTGCCAGCTGGGAAGAGTATTGTTTATGCCAAACAGGCAGTTTCTGTGATCAGTATGAGAAGTGAAATGATGTGGTGCATTTTTTTTTTTGTAAAACTTCTTCATTTTGGAACTTTTCTTGTCATTTTCTGGGAGTTTGAAGTGCTGTTAATGAGCAGTTATGTAGCCCGCTGATAATTAGAAATGTTGACTTTTATTTGTTTTGTTCGAGAAAACATAGACTACATTTTATCCAACGTTTATGACTTTATTGAATGCTGTTGTTGTTGCAGTCAAACGCTGGCTAATGTGCTGGCTAACTGCCATTCTTAGCAAGTAAGTGCCAGAATTGGGATTATAACACAAATTTCTTTTTTTTCTTTTTTTTTATTCTGTTAAATAGTAGCATTTCAATTCTATTACTCTTCTTGATTCTACTTAATTTTATAAGACTGTACGTCACCAAGCAAAATACTGTGCACAGCTGCATCTCACACTTGCCATTCTGAGCTTTTCTTCCAGGAAGTGTTTATTCCCTTCGGCACTAGCTGTGGATACATCCATGAGAATAACCAGCCAAAAGAGACCGACTGTGCTTGACTGGTGTTTTCTCAGGTGGTTCACAGGACTTCAGTCCCCAGTGCTCTCGCTGTCGACTGGATAGGCAAGAACTTGTACTGGTGTGACGGCGAGAGAAAGACCCTAGAGGTGGCGAAAGCTAATGGACTCTACCCGACCGTACTGCTGAGGTCAGGATTGAGAAATCCAACCGCTCTGGCTCTCGACTCTCTGACGGGGTAAATGATGCTTAATATTGCTTATGATCCGCAATCCCACAATACCTTTAAGAAGCATTGCACCTTTTAAAGCCACATTCATTCCCATGGGGCCTTAGATATGTGTTCTGGATCGACTGCTGCGAGCAGTCCCAAATCGGACGGATCGGGATGGACGGCAACAAGCCACGTGTCATAATTGATACAGAAATACGTGCTCCCTCAGCCTTGACCATTGACCACATCAACAAAAGGCTCTACTGGGCTGATGAGAACCATATCTTATTTTCGAATATGGATGGGACAAAAAGACACAAAGGTAAGCGTTGTCTCGTCTCGTATCAAATCTCGTCTTGTCTCGAATTGTCCTCGATAAGATTCTCTTAATTCCAATTTCCAGTCCCCATCAAGGACATAGGTGGCGTAACCGGTCTCGCATTGTTTGAGGACTTCATCTACTGGAGCGACCAGAAGTCGAAAACCCTCAGTCGCTCTCACAAGATGTCCGGCGGCCAATATACTGAACTCCTCAGCTCCTGGCAGACCATTCGAGACATTAAAGTCTACCATCCGCTCCGACAGCCTGACGGTATTACAGCGAGAAGCTCTCCTGTCAGCTTGTTTAAGTCTTCAGGGCTTAGAGTCAGGACTTTCATGTTGTTTTGGGCTTGTTTTTTTATTGTTTGTTGTTTGTCCTCAGTGCCAAAGCATCAGTGTCAGGTGACTAATGGAGGGTGCAGTCACCTATGCCTTCTTTCCCCTGGTGGGGGATACAAGTGTGCCTGCCCTACACACTTCTACCTGGCAAACGACAACAAAACCTGTCTGTCTAACTGCACCGCTAGCCAGGTGCGACTTACTAATTACTTCAGGAGCCGGAATTTCACTGTAGCTCAACTACTCTTGGCACCACTTTCAACTACCAATTATATCCAGTGTGCTACTCGATAGTTGTTAGTTGTTCAAAAGATTATTTCTCTGTGTGTGTAGTTCCGCTGTGGTACGGATGAGTGTATTCCCTTCTGGTGGAAATGCGACACAGTGGACGACTGCGGAGACGGATCCGACGAGCCGGCAGATTGCCGTAAGTAACCAAACATGGTGACAAACAGCAAAACTGAGCAATACCAGTGAAAAATACGTCATTATAGGACATTGTAGTGTCGTTACAACAACTCACAATCTAGAAAGCTGCCTACCTAGAGAGCCTTTTAAGGGATAGTTGGAGAGGTTTATATTAATTGTATGTACACTACCTCGCAAGGTATTTTCAGACAAAAGACATTTAGCAAGCTAGGCATAAGACATGCCAATCATGTATTTCAATCAATAATGTTCAGCCTAATCGAAAATGTACTGTTTTACAGTGTATTAATGTTGCGTTATTATCTTAACAACATGCTTACATCGCACTCTGTTGTAATCGGTTCTGATTTGCTTCTTTGTTGGTAGTAGACAGCGAAAAAAGCTCTCAAGGTTGAGATTGTTAAAAGAAAGGAAAATGTGAACCTTTAAGTGACTCCACAATCAACCACAATTTCTTTAAATTCAGCTGAAAGAAAGAAATCCTTTAGACACTTAAGGCATTTCTTTCATGAGTTGAGGACAGGAACATCTTTTTGTCACAACTTATTCCTGTAATTTTCATCGCCGGTTCATGGAGCGATTTATTTTTGAATAAAGATTAGTCTGTCATCAAGGTTATATTCAAGTGTATTGAATATCCCATTGAGTGAGTCATTTGTAATTTAGCAGGGCTTGTTTGATTGAGAGGTGAATTGTCTAATTTACTGCGAAGAGCTGCAGAAATGGATCAGGTCGTAAAGAAGTTGGTATCTCAACTAGCAGTTTATTGAACATTGAGATGCTATAGAGATGTCAAGGCTGACATCAAACAAAAGACATGCATGTGTTCCAGGAGATATATATTTTTTTTCTGTACAATGTGTCTGGCTTTTTGCCTGTTTTATCTCTGTCTTTCAACTTTGTTTCGCTCATTTAGCTGAGCGGTTGCTCATTTACTCGTTTATTCACTTGTTCTTTGTTATTACTTTGTTCTGTTTGTTTGTCTGTTCATTTGTTCATTCTCTGTTCTGCTGTCTTTCAATTGTTCCGTTTGTTTGTTTGCTCACTCTTTGCTTTTTTGTTTATTTGTTCATTATGTTTGTCTGTCTTTGAATATTTATGTTTGTCTGTGTCATTTGTTTATTTACTTGTTTATTCGCTTGTTTGTTCTGATTTTTATTTTTTTTTGTTCATTTACTCAGTCTGTGTTCTTTGTTTATCTTTCAACCTTTTTGTCTTCATTTCATGTAGTCTTAGTTTTGTTTGTTTGTCTTTCTGTCTTTCATTTTAAACTTTTAGTTGTTTGTTAATTTTTTTTGTCTTACCTTTTCTTTCTCTTTCATTTTTTTTACCCTCTTTCTTTTTTGTTTGCTTGTTTATATTTCTTTCTTTCTTTCTTTCTTTCTTTCTTTCTTTCTTTCTTTCTTTCTTTCTTTCTTTCTTTCTTTCTTTCTTTCTTTATGTGCATTTACACATTCATTCACTTATTCTTTGTTTTATTCTTCTCTCCATCTTTCTTTCATTAATTTGTTTGTTCATTCAGTCATTATGTGTTCTTTCTTCATTGCATTTGTTTGTTCATTATTTTCCTTTCTTTCAACCTTTCTTTTGTTTGTTTGTTTATTCATTTGTCGTTTCTTTCGCTCGCAGCGGAATTTAAATGCCAACCCGGAAGGTTCCAGTGCGGAACGGGTTTGTGCGCCCTCCCTCCCTTCATCTGTGATGGAGAGAATGACTGCGGAGACAACTCAGATGAAGCCAACTGTGGTAATTATAGATTGATGGATGGATAAATGGAGACCAAGCATAATGCCGTATGATGTACAAAGATTGTTTGCATATGCTTTCAGACTCCTATATCTGCCTGTCTGGCCAGTTTAAGTGCACACAGAGACAGAAGTGCATCCCTATAAACCTGCGCTGTAACGGACAAGACGACTGCGGAGATGGTGAAGATGAAACTGATTGCCGTAAGAGACAATAGGACTCATTCTTTCTCTCTTTCAGGTTTGAAGTGGACCGACCGTGAACGGCAGTTGTTTGCATTTTCGCTTGTTCCTTAAAAAACCTCAGCAAAGCTAGATTTCGCTTAAAATCTCTTTCTGTATGTCCTCAGAATGTATTTATTGGCCTGTGAAGGTCAAACTCAGACAGATTCAACAACATGTTTGAAAAGTTTGAATCAGTTTATGAGCCTGGTAAACCTTGCCGGAAGTTTTATTTTGCTTTCTGATTACTTTCCGGCAGAGCGCTTTAGATGCAATTACTTGAAGGAAATGTAGGACTCTGACAGCAAGAAGAAAGGAGTGAAATGAGTAAAGAGAAAGCAATGTAGACTTGCTAACCAGAAGCTTAGAAGCTATCTTGTGTCACCTTCAAAAATCAAGCAGGAGTAATCGTTACTTTCTACGATGGTGATCGAATCCTTGTCCAAATGCAAGTCTTATTTTAGGTGGCAGAATAGAAGAAGGAGACTGACAGAAGTTAATACTCTCGCTCAGATCAGAATCCTTCATTTGAAGCCACAGCAGGGGCCTAATTTCTCACTCCTCCCCGGAGTCGAGCATCTGGCTGGGTTTTGATAAGACGCCCGGCTCTGGTACACCCCTTATGGGGGAGCGAAGAAGAGAAGCTGTCTGTCTTCTCCGAGAGAGAATCAGAAAGATAGAAGTTAAAAACGAGGAAAATCATTAACAGCATTGCATGGGACAGAGCCTGGAGGGTCCCCAGAACTCTAAGAGGCTTTTGAGGGGGTCTGACAGTGTCTTGGATCCAGGGGAGCTGAGCTCAGCCCAGGGCACTGATTAGCCAAACAGAGGGAGGGTTTAACAGGGATAATCGCATATGGAGCATGGCATTAGAGGCCGGCTTTAGACCTCCCCCCTCCAAGGAGGGAGAGCGCTGTGGGTCAGGATTGCCGCTTGTACCGCCGGGAATGCCGGATCTAGGCTTAGCTTAGCACTCTGAAAACAGAGATGTGAGGGGAAAGAAACTGCGGTTAGTTAGACCACCTGGGCACAATCTTGTTTGACTTGTTTTATCATGAATTAATCATGCTTTGCAATGTTTAAAATGTTAAGAAATGAATCCAGGTGAACCTTACAAAAACTCTCCAGGGATATGTTTTATATTTGAGCCATAATTGAACCTCAAATTCAAAAGAAAGCAAGCAATAACATGCATTATGTAGAAAATAATGGCCATGTTCATGAAGCGATGTATCATTATGTAATTAAAAGAAAAAAAAACACGATAAAGTTACAAGCACCACTAACTTCTCAAGGAGCGAGTGTTTTACAATGCCGAGAGTGTTGTGTTTTTCCATATTAACAGTCAGCACCAAAAACCCTCTCTAAGAAATCCTTACTCTTAATTCCTCTCATTTAAAGCTTCACCGCTACAGCCATCAAAGCAGCACTTGTGTGCAAATTCACCTCCTTATATACAATCAATTGCAAGACAATCACTGTCGGACTTCAAACCACCTGCTGCGAGCAATGTTCCTGCTATTACGCACAATCCATGAGTTTATTTCTGAGGTGTTGTGGGGAGATTAAAGGACCATATTCTGCAGTCTGTTACTGATTCTTTATGGTTCTACTCCCTCCTGGTGTGTCAAAAAGTGTTGAGTAGAATAAAGGCTCAGTAACTTTCGAATACGAATTAAACACTTGAGATTATTCTGTGGTTTATTTTCTCAAAGTTTTGATCACATGATGTCCTTATTTCTCCAGCCGAGAACACTTGCTCGCCGTCCCAGTTTCAATGTAAGACCACAATGCACTGCATCTCCAAGCTGTGGGTGTGCGACGAGGACCCCGACTGCGCCGACGGCTCGGACGAGGCCAACTGCGGTGAGTCCGTCGACGTCATTACCTCACGCTCATCATCACGTCCAGAAATATCCTCGTTAAAATGCAGTGCAATTTTCTGCAAGTCAAAACTCCTAAAACATTCCATTTGCTTTAATTTTGCACCGACTGTTTACCCAGAGGGCTGACTCAGATGAATAAAGATAGCTTTCATAACAGAGTTCTTGGAGTTCTTACTCTAATCTTGAGGTTTTGTGGATAAGCTAGTGTGCTAAGAGACGTTTTGCCGAAAACTGTCCAACCAAGCGCTAATGTGTTCTCAGGACGAGGGTTGTCAGGTTGCATTGTGTTTGCTTTATGAGCAGCTAACCGATTAGCCTTCTCCATTGGGCCCAGAATGGAACATTTAGTGTACTATAATTATGCAGATTCTTTGGTTTTCCTCAGTTTTTAAAGAGCAGTGTTCCTCTGTAATGAGAACTGGATTCAAGTAAAGCAGCTGCTTTGGCTTGTAGACAAAGTGTATTGTTCTGGGGAAAAGGTTCAATGATTGGATGTTGCTCCTTGAGAAGTGTCAACTTTAACTTGATGCATAGTGCTAAACTGTAGATTTGAAACTCATGCTTTTCCCCATTATTTTTGAATCACGGACGCTACACCAGATATTTTGCCAAGAGATCTCTATTTATTATTATTTTTATACATGTGTCAGACTGAGAGAAACATGCATATAAGAATAAGGCTACATGAGAGGTGGTCTTCATTCCAGATTTCTCTGTTCCCCATTTCTCTATCCCCTCACCCCATCATGCCAGCTGTAAATGGTTTCTTGGTGTTTCTCTTTCCTTACCCCCTCATATCTATGTTTCTCCTTCCTCTCACCCCGTCATGCCTCGATGTTTCTCTGAGTCAGTACAGTAAAAAATTTAGCTTATATACACCACTCTGGGACTTATAACTTCTTTTTAAGTTAGAAAATTATGTTGCTTAGTTTTAAAAATTGACCGTATGCCTCATGCTTACACATGGTACAATCCACTTTCCATATTAAGAAACTATCCTTCTGTGTATACATTTGTGGTACATTTGCATCAGTTGAAACATTAATTTCCTTGTAAAGAACAACCAATTTCATTTACATTTGATGTATCATCATCAGTGGAACATCTCTGCTCAGTGAACATTACATTGCACACATACCTCTAAGCAAAATATATAACTCTCCCATATCTCTCATCAACACACATGTACAACATACTCTGACTCATAAAATACATTATGAGATTATTATGAAAAAAAATAAAGAAAAATAATCGTAAAAGATTACATTAAACAGTAATTTTTTAGTCTTCATAAACTAATGATGTGATACTTTAATAAGCATAAAAATACATGCCACACATAAATATTGTGTAATATTTTTTTTAGTTTGTAATTAATTACTATGAATAATTTGATTTTTTAAATTAAATAAACTATATTACAACTATATTAAAAGCAATACAATAAAATATTATAACTATCATATTTCATGTAATTACTTCAACAAAATAATGAAAATATGTTTTTACATATATTTTCATCATTTTGTGGCAATTTATTTTGTCTTCATGTTATTGCTAATAACGTCTCTCAATTCAGGTTTGTAATGCCAAGTATGGCATCTTGTCGTGACAAATTGTCTTGTAAATCGTTTTAACCTTATATCAATCCGAAATACTTTTCATAAGTGCTGTCCATTTTGTGTCCAGAACTGATTCTTACCATTTACCTCTCCAAGAGAACACTCTGGCTTTCATTACAGGGAACGTTTAGTGCACCGCAAGAAGAATATTAGCTGAAGTTTGTGATTTTGCCATTTGGGACTTTCAAGAAAGTTTTCTTCAGAATTCTTCTTTAAAGCATATCAAAGTCACCAAAATATACATTTAAATTATATATTATACATAAAGTTGCCTGGTAGGGTACAATGAGACGAAAATTCACTGCAAAATTGTATAAATATATATAATTGTATCTAATATATTGCAATATTTTAACTAGTTTTTTATTCATGTTTTTCCTATCATAAAGTTTTTATTTAAATTAATTATTTTAATCATCATTTTATTTTTTTATAACTGTATACTTTAATATTGCAATATTTTAATTTGTTTTTATTATTATTTTTTTATTCAAAAATAACCCTCAAAAGGCTTTAGTCCTCAATGAGGTTTTTTTCTTCTGTAACGATGAATGTTTCTCCGTGTGCGTTGGAATAACGTACGGAAATCCTACGGAATTAAATCTTGGACGATATTGTTATTCTGGAAGATGTATTTCCCTAGGTACTCAACACACTTGTGCACTTTATATCATTGAGAGGATATAATGGAATATTCACATTTACCCAGCGTAATACTGTATTGATCTTTAAACATGAGGATCTTTTCTAAGTGCTGAATGTCTATAAGCTCAGTGGAGCTTCATCTTCTAAATAATCAATAACTTACTTACATCTCATTGAAAACAAGTCATTTCCTAACAAGATATTAAGATGAAAAGCATTCACGGGGGAATGCATGAGATTCAAAGAAGACATCAATAGGGCGTATTGATAGGTTGACTGAGATGGAAAGGGGACCAGGACTTTTAATGGACATCGACATTGGAAATGTTTTTTTCTTGATTAGAATCCAGGGCTCTTGAGACATTTTTCTTTTCTTTTTTTCCCCCTTTTTTTCTCTCTCGTAATTTCGCATAGTAATTAAAATAATGAATTGAAATATTTACATTTATTTTTATATTATTAAACAATTATTAAAGTAATCAGACAAATTATGTAAATATGATATTATTGTTAAATATTAATTATTAATACATTGTTTTATATTTTTATATTTCAGTAATTTTGAGTATAATTTTGGATTTTGTATCTTTTGGATTTTTAGTAAATATAAATGTTATTAATCTTAAGTTTTAGCCTATACTAAAATGTAATAATGATACAAAATGGTATTAGCATCAGTCATTTAAAAATATTTAATACAATTATTATTATTATTGTTGTTGTTGTTGTTATTTTAAGTACTATTACTAATTATTCACATATTAAGAAATGTAGAAATGTTGATGTATTAGTAGTAATAATAATAATAAAAATAAAAATATTACTTGTATTGTTCTAATAATGACTCAAATATTTTATTGAATTTGTTTTTATTGTTTCAGCCTATACTAGTTTTAGCCTATACTAATAATATTTTTAATAATTTAAAATAATTAAAATATTCCAACTAATTATTCAAACATTTAATTATTATTAAATATTACCTATATAATATTAATAATAATAATAATTAGTATTAGTATTACTATTATAAAATGTCTCAAAATATTGATTAATTCACGTTAATGATTTTTATTTATATGTATTATTATTATTAGTAGTAGTAGTAATAAAAAATATAATATATTTGATTGTTCTAATAAAAAAAAGTCTAATATAAATGTAATAAAATTTTAGCATATACTACAATATAAATAAAATATAATATCAGTATTTTTTTTTATCACCTTCTCTCTGATTACTGCTATTAGCATTGGTCATTGAAAAATGCATTTTACATAATACATCCATAAATACTTAATTTAGTACATAATACTACAAATAATTTAGTTTTTCTGTTTGTATCAACAGGTTGTATTAAGAGGGTTATGACTGTCCTAATTCAAAAACATGTTTTTATTATTTAGTTTTGCATTAGTTTATTGTAGTAGGTTTGTAATCAGAACACATTTTTTTTGGTCATTGTGTTCCAGCACATTACTGCATGCTCTCATTGGTTGCTCTGGCTTGAATGGCTGAGAGCTGGTTGGATGTGTTTTCCTGTGTCACAACTAAAGATCCACATTAATGTTGTTTCAGAAGAATGGATCATTGGATTGAGCTCTCATGAAACATTCAGCATGCTGCCTCGCTCTGACGTATTGAACACCGCTCTTATTTTGCTGGATGTGGCCTCTCACATCACAGCATGATCCTATTTATTTATTTTGAATTATTCACCATGATCTGCCTCACGTTGGCAGCACGTCGGCGCAATCTAATTAGCCAAACAATGAATTCATAAAACATATATTGGTATAATCATTCTCTATTTAGTTATAATGAGCAAATCTCTCTAATTTGACCAACCTGAAGGTGATTTGAGCCCTAAAGCTATATTGGGGACAAATCTTAATATTCCAGCAGTGTTCTTGTCAAATTAAAATTCTCTTAATGTCATTTTAAATCGGGGAATTAGCACTCAAACACAGCATTGTGATTGTCAATTAATCATGCATTATGTTCTCATCATCTCTCAAGATAGTTGGATTAGTCGTCGCCGACATTCAGATGAGGGGAAATTGCATTCCTGATTTCCTGTCCTCAAACGAGCTCGGATTAGCATGTTGATTATTTTAGAAAAAGGAAGATGTGATTTACACCATTGTGCTTTTGATTCAGCCTTGTGAGATCCTGGGGGGGGGGGTGTTAAATTTATGGTAAAAACCTGGCAGATTGCCGGAAAAACATTAAACGTTAGTAAACATTTACTAATAAAATATTAATATACCAATCTATGTGATAAGCTGAAAACCATCACAAAAAATCCTCATTTTCTATGAAATAATTTAAATTGAATTACATCTAAATTGAAATGAATTAAATTTAAGTGTTTTACAGTCTGAATATTGATGGGGGAAAAACTTTTTTTTAAGTAAAACATGTTATAGTTTAGTCTATCTAAGCTAGTTCAGGATCCCTATTTATTTTACACAGTAATATTAAGGAGGAAATTCAAATGGACTGTTTGTTTGTTTGTGTATGCAGATGAGAAGACATGCGGGCCGCTTGAATTTCGCTGCAAGGACAACAACTGTATACCGGACCACTGGAGGTGTGACGGCCAGAGCGACTGCAGCGACAATTCAGACGAGGAGAACTGCAGTACGTGCTTCTCATTTAACTTTTACAAAGTTATGCTGTGTTTAACAAACACTTCCTCTGCAGAAGATGCTGTCTATAACTTCAAAAACATTAGGAAAGCTAAAGAAAGCAATTTCATACAAATTGTTGAATAAAAATCCAAATGTGTTTTGTTTTATATTGTTTGTATTTTGTTTTGCTGGTGTGTTTTGCTAAGTGTAATTGTGCTGTGATGTGTATTGTTTAGTTTAGTTTCATTGTTTTGTTGAATTGTTGTGTTGTTTTGTTTTATAGTTTAGTTTCTTTGTTTTGTGTTTAGTTTCATTTGTTGTTCTGTTGTGTAGTTTCACTGTTTCGTTGTGCTGTTGTTTAGTTCACTTTTTGCCTTTCAGTTTTGTTGTGTTGTGTTTAGTTTAAGTTTGGTGTGCTGTGTTTAGTTTCACCACTTCGTTGTTTAGTTTGGTGTGCTGTGTTTAGTTTCACCACTTCGTTGTTTAGTTTAAGTTTGGTGTGCTGTGTTTAGTTTCACCACTTCGTTGTTTAGTTTAAGTTTGGTGTGCTGTGTTTAGTTTCACCACTTCGTTGTTTAGTTTGGTGTGCTGTGTTTAGTTTCACCACTTCGTTGTTTAGTTTAAGTTTGGTGTGCTGTGTTTAGTTTCACCACTTCGTTGTTTAGTTTAAGTTTGGTGTGCTGTGTTTAGTTTCACCACTTCGTTGTTTAGTTTAAGTTTGGTGTGCTGTGTTTAGTTTCACCACTTCGTCGTTTAGTTTGGTGTGCTGTGTTTAGTTTCACCACTTCGTTGTTTAGTTTAAGTTTGGTGTGCTGTGTTTAGTTTCACCACTTCGTTGTTTAGTTTAAGTTTGTTGTGCTGTTGTTTAGTTTCACCACTTCGTTGTTTAGTTTAAGTTTGGTGTACTGTGTTTAGTTTCACCACTTCGTTGTTTAGTTTGGTGTGCTGTGTTTAGTTTCACCACTTCGTTGTTTAGTTTAAGTTTGGTGTGCTGTGTTTAGTTTCACCACTTCGTTGTTTAGTTTGGTGTGCTGTGTTTAGTTTCACCACTTCGTTGTTTAGTTTAAGTTTGGTGTGCTGTGTTTAGTTTCACCACTTCGTTGTTTAGTTTAAGTTTTGTGTGCTGTGTTTAGTTTCACCACTTCGTTGTTTAGTTTAAGTTTGGTGTGCTGTGTTTAGTTTCACCACTTCGTTGTTTAGTTTGGTGTGCTGTGTTTAGTTTCACCACTTCGTTGTTTAGTTTAAGTTTGTTGTGCTGTTGTTTAGTTTCACCACTTCGTTGTTTAGTTTGGTGTGCTGTGTTTAGTTTCACCACTTCGTTGTTTAGTTTAAGTTTGGTGTGCTGTGTTTAGTTTCACCACTTCGTTGTTTAGTTTGGTGTGCTGTGTTTAGTTTCACCACTTCGTTGTTTAGTTTAAGTTTGGTGTGCTGTGTTTAGTTTCACCACTTCGTTGTTTAGTTTAAGTTTGGTGTGCTGTGTTTAGTTTCACCACTTCGTTGTTTAGTTTAAGTTTGGTGTGCTGTGTTTAGTTTCACCACTTCGTTGTTTAGTTTGGTGTGCTGTGTTTAGTTTCACCACTTCGTTGTTTAGTTTAAGTTTGGTGTGCTGTGTTTAGTTTCACCACTTCGTTGTTTAGTTTAAGTTTGGTGTGCTGTGTTTAGTTTCACCACTTCGTTGTTTAGTTTAAGTTTGTTGTGCTGTTGTTTAGTTTCACCACTTCGTTGTTTAGTTTAAGTTTGGTGTACTGTGTTTAGTTTCACCACTTCGTTGTTTAGTTTGGTGTGCTGTGTTTAGTTTCACCACTTCGTTGTTTAGTTTAAGTTTGGTGTGCTGTGTTTAGTTTCACCACTTCGTTGTTTAGTTTAAGTTTGGTGTGCTGTGTTTAGTTTCACCACTTCGTTGTTTAGTTTGGTGTGCTGTGTTTAGTTTCACCACTTCGTTGTTTAGTTTAAGTTTGGTGTGCTGTGTTTAGTTTCACCACTTCGTTGTTTAGTTTAAGTTTGGTGTGCTGTGTTTAGTTTCACCACTTCGTTGTTTAGTTTAAGTTTGGTGTGCTGTGTTTAGTTTCACCACTTCGTTGTTTAGTTTGGTGTGCTGTGTTTAGTTTCACCACTTCGTTGTTTAGTTTAAGTTTGGTGTGCTGTGTTTAGTTTCACCACTTCGTTGTTTAGTTTAAGTTTGGTGTGCTGTGTTTAGTTTCACCACTTCGTTGTTTAGTTTAAGTTTGTTGTGCTGTTGTTTAGTTAGTTTTTTTGTTTAGTTTCACAGTTTTGTTGTGCTGTGTTTAGTTTCACCACTTCGTTGTTTAGTTTAAGTTTGGTGTGCTGTTGTTTAGTTTCACTATTTTGTTTAGTTTCGTTGTGCTGTGTTGTTCAGTTTATTTGTGCTGTTTAGATAATTGCATTGTGCTATGTTGTTATTTTAGTTGGTGTTTTGAGTTTTTTCGCCTAATTTAGTTACATTGTGTTGTTATTTTGTTTCATTGTTCTGTGTAGTTTAGATTTGCTTCGTTGTGCTGTTCTGTTTGGTTGTGTGTTGTTTAGATGTTTGGTTTAGTTTTGCTTACTTCATTGTGCTGTATTGTTTAGATTTAGTTTAATTGTGCTGTTTGTTTGTTTTTTATAATTCAGGCTAGTAGTTTCACTCTGCTCTGTTTAGTTTAGTTTCATTGTGCGGTTTTGTTATTTATTTTAGATTCGTTGTGCTGTTATGTTTACTATAGTTCAGTTTAATGCAGTGATCATGCCACAATCTGCTTGTCCTCTTTGACATCTGAGTGCTTTGACATTTAAATACATGCAGCTTTCACATATTCCTCTTATCACACTTGGCAACTAGACATACTGTACTACACAGCAGGGTTTCTGAAAACAACTAAATTGGATTCATATCACGCTCCGCAGTGTGTGCCACATAGATGTTGGGTCTTCAGAGAGAGACTTATAAGCTAGGGTGATGTGGCAGCGTGTGAGTCATCTTTGTATTTAGTACATAAGTCTCAAACAGTGTCCAAATGTGCTTCATCATTGCGCTCTTGAGTGTGTGTGTGTGACTTGTCTCAAATTTCCATGTTTTTTCCCTATTTCGTTCCCTGATGTCTGGGTCATTATGTAGACACAGAACAATACTCCACTAGTCAAAGAGTTCCTGAAGCCCAGTGGATCTCATCACACTTCAGCTGCGTCTCAAGCCTCTTGCCTCACACTTTCAAACGCGAGTGTGAGAGAGTGAGATTGTCTGTTGATTGCTGTGGAAGTTTATGTGTCGGCCGAGGTAGTGATTATATCAATTTTCCTGAAATGCAGACAGGTATTTTTCTTGTCCTCTTGGTACGTTGCTAACTAGCGTCCACTGGAGTGCAGCTGTATGTTTTTGTCAGCTCTGTGACGTTGATTGACAGTTTAGCGGAGGAAGTGTCCCACTGAATGGCAGATTCGATCTCTCACCCTGATCTGCAATTTGTTTTTAATGGTTGCGGTCCTGTTGCTCCCGGCGTCGGCTCCCGTGATAAACAGCGATGTTTGTTTGCCATCGCTGTGGTTTGTTTTTTCTCCGTGTTTGGGCGTGAGCTCTGTCCATTCATTTACTAGATTACTGAGCCTCTGCCATCATTTCTTCAAAGTTTGATGATGCAAGTCACACTCGTTCTTGAAAACATGAGCATAATTGCCAGCTCAGTGATACTGCTTCCCTTTCCTTTTCCCTTGCTGGTCCACCTTAACTTCCTGGTGCTGCTCTTCCTCTTCTGTTTTACCTTTACTTCCTTTTCTTTCTTTTTTTACTTTTCATTTTATTCCATTTTCCCTTTCCCTTCCCTTCCTCTTCCTAGTGATCATCCTTTTCCCCTTCCTTTTCCTATTTGTTTTTCCTTTACTGCATTTTACTTTACATTTCCTTTACTGTATTTTACTTTACATTTCCTTTCTTTTTAGTTTTAGTTTTATTTTACATTTTCTTCCATCCTCCTTCCCTTTTCTTTTCCAATCTCTATTCTCTTTCACCTTCCTTTTCCATCAAATCATTCTCTTCCCCTTCTGTTTCCCATCTGTTTTTCCATTACTTCCTTTACTTTCTCATTTCCTTGCTTTTTCCTGTTCGTTCTTTCTTTCTTTCTTTCTTTCTTTCTTTCTTTCTTTCTTTCTTTCTTTCTTTCTTTCTTTCTTTCTTTCTTTGTCTGTACTTCATTTTCTCTCTATCTTTCATTGTTTCATTTGTTAATTTTTATCCTCCTTTTTAATTTTTCCATTAATAGTTTGCCTCACTCTTTGTTCATGTGTTTTTTTTCTTTCTTTCATTCATTTGTTTGCTTATTTGTTTGTTCTGTACGTTTTTTTAGTTCATAGGGGTAATTCATACATGTTCTTTCTTTATTTCTGTATTTTATTCATTATATCTTTCTTTTGTTTGTTCATTCATTCACTTGTTCTTTGTTTGTTTTTCCTTCTTTATCTGTCTTTTGTTTGTTTGTCATCTGTGTTTTAATATCTCTGATCTTTTTCTCATTTTTCTGTTCATTCACTCATTTTATTTTACAGTTTGTCTGTATATCTAGCATTTGGTCTTTCTTTCTAATTATTTTTATTTTTTTCTGTCTGTCTTTTCATGCCTGTTTGTCTGTTTCTTTGCTTGCTATTCTTCCCCTTTTCCTTTCCCCTGTTTTTCCTTTTGTTTTGTTTGGTTTAATTTTCTTCCTTGTTCCTTCCCTTTCCCTTTCCTCTCTGTTTTTCCTTTACTTCATTTTCCTTTACTTTGCATTTTATTTTTACCCTTAACTTTTCCTTTCATTCTCTTTCTCTTTCCTCTTCTTCCTCCTGTCCTTCTTCTCTTTCCCCTTTTCTTTTCCTTTTTAATCCTATTTTGTCCTCCTTTTCCACTTCCCTTCCTTTGTCCTTCCTTTCCCTTGAAGTTGTGCTTAGACCTACTAGTTGGTGTTTGTTTAAAACTTTAGAGGGTACACAAAGTACTCGTAACAAATCAATGTCAGTTTAAAGCAACTGTTGTCTCAGCATTATTTACTAAATATCAACAATGTCTTGAAGGTTTCCCAGCTGTCACGTCAGAGGTGTAGATTTTATGAGCTGTGGGTTTGTGTGCAATTCAATTTCACATTCAGCTCATGATCTTCTCAGTCTCCCTACTTCCTTGTTCCTCTCTCTCATCCTTTCACTACCAGACTCTCCATCTCTTTCAATTAAGAGCAAGCTCTCAGATCCCTCGCTGATACATCACAACAGACGCTAATACAAACATGTTATGTATTCATGCACTATCAGCGTGCAGCGTTTCCCTAGAGGACGTTTTTAACAATCTTAATGAACACGGGCTACTGATGAGTGTTTGTTAGACTCAAGCTTACGTTTCATCTATCTGAAAGTGTCTATTTATGTACAACAGGGTCTATTTTTGCATGGATGAGATAGAAAATAAGACTCAAATATTGTCACCTACTGATCTAGAGATGAATATCCACTCTGAAGTGTGTGTGTGTGTTCAGCCTGGTGTATTTGCTCACTTGCTGAATGGGAGTGAGAACAAACAGGCTGTATTTCTCTTCCTCTGCTGGATTCACCTTGGGAGCCTCGCACAGTAACATCAGTGGGAGATATAAAGGCTCTGATTGGGTCGTGGAGTAGTGATGTCAGGGCTGATAATAGAGTTAGAGGAGTGACACAGCAGCACTCACTTTACTGTTATCGAGGGGATTTGTGCTGCCCCTATTCTTTCTTTCTTTCTTTCTTTACTTGTTTAATTTGTTTGTTTTTCATTTTTGTATCTTTCATTTGTTCATTCTGACTCTTTCATCTTTCTTTCTTCTATGAATCTTTCGTTTGTTCATTCTGTCTGTTTTTTGTTCTTTCATTTGCTTGTTTCTTACTTTTTTGTATCTTTCATTTGTTTGTTTGTTCTGTGTATCTTTAGTTTTTTTATTTGTTTGTTTATTTAGTTTTTTATTTGTTTGTTTCTTTATTACTTTTTATATCTTTTGTTTGTTTCTTTTCTTTTTTTACTCATTCACTTTCAGTTTCATTTATTTCCATGTTTGTTCTGTGTGTTGTTACTCATTCTTTTTCTTTCTTTATTTCTGTCATTCACTCGTCTTTCTTGTACTTGGTCTTTTCTTGATCTGTAATTTATTTTCTTATTCTGTCTTTTGATCTTTAATATTTCTTTAGTTTTTTGTTACTTACTTTTTTGTTCATTTCCTTTGTTTCCTTTTTTTGTTTTTCTGTCATTTATTTGTTCGCTTCTTTTGCTCATTTAATTGTTCTGTATGTCTGTTTTTCTTTAGTCATTCTGTCTGCCTTTTATTTGTTTGCATTTATTCACTTATTTTTCCTCCTTTTGATGTCTGTCTTCCATTTCTGTCTGTTGTTTGTTTGCCAATTCGGTCTGTCTTGTTTTTAATTTGCTTTATCTTTCTCATTTTCACATTCTCTCTGGCATTTCTTAGGCTTCCTGCCAAATCTCACCAAAGGAAGTCTGGATGTGTCTATCTGTTCATAACAACAGAAAAAACTGTTAGCCATTTGTTTGTTTGTTTTACTGCTGCCAAATGCTTATTCAGCTTGCACAGCCCACACTCCAATTTCCAAATCCATTTATGTCTTTCTCTTTTTAGAGCCAGTGACATGTAACTCGAAAAATTTCATCTGCGCCAACGGAGAGTGCATCTCCTCACGCTTCCGATGCGACGGCGACTTCGACTGCACCGATAACTCTGACGAGGTTTCAAGAACCACATTCGTCAATCACACCATTAACACACATGGTTCATCTCATTCCTGTTAAAGTGCTGACATCCTGCACATGTGTTTTCAGAGAGGCTGTGAGAGCCACTGCTCAGAGGATCAGTTCCAGTGCCTGAATCATCTCTGTATCTCAGTCAAATGGCTCTGTGATGGACAGGAAGACTGCAAAACCGGGGAGGACGAGGCCAACTGCAGCCCTGCCAACACCGCCATGACAGGTTAGCTGCTTTCACACGCTCTTTAAATAATGCAAACGGATCCAGAGCCCATCAAAGCTGGTCCGAGACAGCTCCTATAATCACATGTCACCAAGAGGACATCTTTTATCCAAAGGGAATCACAGCTCTCCAACTATACAATAGAGACTGGAAATCTCTGCACGACCTCAAACCCTGTGACGCTGCCTTCATTTATAACCGCTAAGCCTCTACCGCTTAAAACTAACAGCAAAATGACCCCACATTTGTCATCCGCTGTTACCAAACCGCATTTAAATGTCACGCTAGGATTTTCGTCCCAGGGAACGCCGTGTTCCTCCCTCATCGTCAGTCCTTTGAGTCTAAGACTGCTGCTTAAGTACACTTAGTGCAAGTACCGTACACCTGCTAATACTCCAGCCCAGTTTATATTTTATAAGAGGTTGCTAGAAAGAAGTATGTATGTTTTTTTTTTTAAAGTGCCACCAGGACATCGACAGTACCTGTACCACTTTCACTGCAAAAATAAAAGGCAAAATATCTTCCTCTCATCTCCCTTTTCATGTCTTCTTGAGGAACAGATGGCAAATCCACTTACTCAAGATGGATTTTTAATATTCACATCCTCTATGGTATCAATAGCCAGATACGCTCCTCCCCAGAGCTTTCAACTCAAAATCAGATCTATTTAAGACAGAACCACAGCCTCCAGACATGTTGAGCTATATATACAGTAGTCAACATTTGAAGTGCATCAAAAAAGTTCATCAAAGTTGTCCAAAGACAAGAACGGGTATTGTTCAAAATTCATGTATAACTTTGATGAAAGGTTTTGATCTACCTCAAATGTTGACTACTGTATGTTATATAGTGTTGAGTTATGTTACTTTTGCTTTATTTTCTCACCTGGGCAGAGCTTGCTTGTTTGTTTTTTTAATAACAAAAAAAAAGTTCTATTTTTGGCAAATGTAAAAGCCCGTTGACACCAAAAGTGAAATGAATAAGCCTCGGGCTGAAGGAAATGCAAATTCACGCCAAATTAAAATGAACTTGCGTTATTTATTTGAAAAAGTAACTCAAATATTTTGTAGTGCAAAACAAAATGCGTTACTTTACTCGTTACTTTAAAAAGTAATCTGATTACGTATCTCACGTTACTTGTAATGTTACCCCACCACTGTGTGTGTGTGTGTGTGTGTGTGTGTGTGTGTGTGTGTGTATTCCTTTTTTAATTCATTAATTTATTCTAAAACTTCCATCTAAAGCTAAAGAAGTCAAGAATACTCAAGAACTCAGAATTATACATTTTCCAAACCTCAACTTCATCTGTTATTTTAACCCCAAGAGACTAGAAGTGTTTCTCTCTTTTTTTTTTTTTAAGTTGAGGTCTCCCTCCACTCTTTCTTGGCCCTCGTCGTGAATATTTCAGCGCGGTGTGCTGTGCACAGGGTACCTGAGTACATCCACGCCTGCAACCGCAGTGAATTATTCTGATCGTAAGGACCACTGGAGATGCATCCAGAAAGCTCTCACACTCTCTCCCCTTCTTTTGCTCTTTCCCTGCGACTCAAAGCAGGTCAGGGGAATTTTACCCTCCGATTAATATTAATGCGGCTGAAAACACTTCAAAAAGTGCAGCCAGAAATCTCTCACAACCTCTTACTGACCGAATCTGCAGCTCAGTTCATTTCAGACTATGCCGCTCCACAGCAGAGAGTCACGTGTGCGATACAGAAGCTTTCAAGGAACGTATTGTCCCAGGACATGTAGATTGACATGTCTTATTATAGATAGCATGGACTTGAGAGGATTCTTTGATAGAAGATTTTTTTTTGTGTTTCTATGCAGCTCGGCCTACGTCATGTGGTCAGAACGAGTATGTTTGCGTTGGAGGGGGCTGCGTGTCGGCTAGCCAGCGCTGTGATGGACAAAACGACTGTTCGGACGGATCTGATGAGGTCAGTGTGGTACACACACAGAATCTTCACAGACTGTTTCAGCTGTGTTGGTCAATACAGTGGAAGTCAATGGGGTCCAAAAAACGTTGAAGTCTCGTTGCACAAACTGAAATTAATTGAATAGATTTGTCATATTATTTTTGTGCGCACACAATTAAAACTAAGCTTTCAATTAATTAATGAATAAATGCTATTCATATAATATAATTTAAAATAATATTTTTTCATTATTATTATTATTAATAATAATAACATATTTTAAATAGTTTTTTGACTGTACAGTTACAAATAATCTTCAAGTTAGTTCATTATTTTCTACATGAATATAATATACTGTATATATAAAACGATGAATTATACATTTACATTTAAATTATTTACCATATTAATAATTTTTCATTGTAGACAGTTATAATCAATCTTAAAGTTAGTTAATTATTTTCTACATAATAATAATTATATGTATTATGATTGTATATTTAATTATATATTATATTATATTACATAATTATAATAATCTATATAAAATGATGAATTGTAATAATTATATTTTTTATTATATTTATTTAATTTTAATAGTAACAGTTATAGGTTAACATTTACATTAGTTAATTATTTTCTACATAATAGTAATTATAATAAATGTATTATATTTAATTATATAATTATAATAATAATCTATATAAAAAATAATTATAATACATATTATTATGATTATTAGTAGTATTATTAATAATAATCATAATAAAAATTAAATTAAATCCTCAAAGTTACAAACTTGCATGGTTTGGTTTTTACTAAAACATTAAATATGAGACATTTTCAGTGGTTTTCATCAATGCAATGGAAGTCAATGGGGTCCAAAATTATTAAGTTCTAAAAAAGAACCAAAAAGTAGCTTGGAATTAATCCAAATGATGACAAAGTGCTTATTTTTGATGACAAAAGGCTTATAATTCCCTTTAACTATGATGCAACGTTGCACAGCATTGCTCCATTGTTTCTTGGTGGTTCCAGGCTGCTTCCTCAAGACTACGGTCTCTTTTCTCAAGAGACTTTGGTTTAATTACACCCTTACTCATAATGCAGTGTCAACAGTTCAACGGAGTTTGCCTGTCCTAATAAGGACCATTAAACCAGACCTCTTTTTCAGAGGCCCCTAGAGAGCCAAGGCCGCATTTCTTCCATGCATTATATATATAAAGCAATTTCAGCTGTATGAAAAGATCAAAGGTCATTGCTAAAGAGGACGCGCCTTTTAATTCAGCCAATCATTCAGTTGTGTTATTGAAATAGTCGAGCCTGTGCCTTTGAGAAAAGTGTGTCTGTGTGTGTGTGTGAGAGCAGGTGGACTGCATTCTGGAGTGTAAGGAGGACGAGTTCCTGTGTCGTAATCGAGCACACTGTGTTCCCGCTCGCTGGAGGTGCGACAGGGTCTTCGACTGCCTAGATCAAAGTGACGAGGACAACTGTGACCAGGGTAACGCTCCTAAATCTGATAGTGGGCGGTGCATGTCCGACTCCCAGGATGCTTTGCACGGGATCAAGAATGTAAATGTTGAACCTAAGTGCTATTTGATGTATTTTTGAGGGAAGGGAAAAACTTATTAGTCTTGTAATGTTCAGTAACTTATATTTAATATGTTATTAGCTAGTATATAACAGGAAGTTTTTATTTATTTATTTATTTGCTTCAGTTAAGTTTCCACTACAACAAACATTATTTGTGTGAATGGACTTGTTTAAGTCTTGTTGTACAAACTTAAATAAATTGTGTGGAAGCTGATGATGATTATTATTAATTATTTTAATTATAATTTTTCAAATAATTTTTATTGCACACAGTTATAACTAAACTTTCAGCTAGTAAACCATTTATTACAAATAATTTATATAATATAATTAAAATGATAAATATTATTTCTAATAAAAAAAAAATCATCTGCATCATCATTTATCATCATCATCAATTAGCTGATTGTTCAATAAATAAAAATTAATTATATAAAATAAAATAATAAATATAATTATTTATGGTAATAATAATGATACTTTTTCAAATTATTTTGAGTGTTCAGTTATAACTAACTTTTCAGCTAGTTAATTATTTAATAAATACAATTTATATAACACAATTTAAAAAAATCATATCATTATAAATGAACAATTAATTAAATGTCAAATTATGTTTGTATATAGTTATTTTCATTTCAGTGAATAATATATATGATTTAAAATGATTAAAAATAACATATCACTATTTATTTTTCAATTTTCAATTTTTTGAGTGTACACAGTTTTAACTAAACATTAATTTACATAATTATGTTCTTATTTTAATAAATAGTCTAAAACAATTAAATATTAAAAATATGATTGATTGAGTGATGTACTAAAGTTTTTTTTTTCTTTCTTTCTTTTTTTTTTTTTTTTGGTAACTTTATGAACACATTTGATGGAGAACCACAAATAAGCATATAAATAAATTGGTACAAATTAAACCTAAGGAATGAATTCATTCACTCAATCATTCACTATGACATCCCTAAATAAAGTCATGACCATTTACCATAAAAAAAAATAAAATAAAAAAAAAAGCAATATAAGTGTTCATTTCTGATGTTTCCATTTTTACTACAGACCTACAGTATATGTTTGTGTATGCATTACGTGTCTGCAACTGCCATGTATTGTGTAAATAGTAAGTAAACTAAATGTAACTTTTACATCAGCCGTAAATCCTCAATTCAGCCGAACAAGCCCAGTGACAGACGTGTGACTGACTGACATATTTATGCCGATGCCTTTAAATATCAGTTTCAACCCATGAAAGACTTGAGGGATTTTCGTCCCTCATCTCAAGAATACATTACGGCGGATCAGCCGAGCCGTGTGCGGCGCAGCACGGGAAGAACAAAATCCCCAGCCTCACGAGAGAAGTCATTTCCCCAATATTTGTGAAAATTGGCGAGGATGAAAGGTTCCGTGTTGCCACTTGATATCTGACAAGCGAGTACATGAAAGGCCTAATTTCAGTGTTTTGAAAAATTGCGGTTGTTGATATTGTTGTGAAGACAACGCCAGCCGTCATGCACCTGCGGCTCTTTAGAAGTGTTTGCATCAAAGATAGAGTCCTGCTTCTAAACGCCATGTTTATTTATTTGCCGTTTTCAGTCTCCTGAACATCTTTGTGGTTTCTAGTTTGTGTTTCTTTCAGATGGCCTTAAATCAATGGATGTGTATTGACTTCTGCCTTTGATCTTTTCCGCGTTACACAGTCTCGACACTGATGCGGGTTTGCTTTTAATGCTCGAGAAGATCTGGAAAGATCCTTTGTTTTTCTCTTGCTCCCTGTTGAACTTAATTAATAGATTGAATTACTTCAATTAGATTAATTGAAACTTAATTAAGCATTAAATAAACATACATTTACTAAAAATGGGTTTTGTTTTTGTTTTTCCATTCGTTTGGTCTCTGTTCTACTTATTTCATACAAAATTAAATAAAACAAAACATTGCAAACAAATTATATTATATGATTAAGTTGAAAAGGACGAAGGGTGAAATAAAAGACAATTTTATTATAATTTATTTTTCTTTAAAATATTTACTTATATTTTATTTATTTGTTAGTTTATTTTATTTATTTATAAGTTTATTGGTGTAGTTTTTTTCGTGAAAGTCTTTTAGTATTTTCATTGTTCGTTCTTTTCATTGTGTTGGGCATAATTGAAAAATAAAGGACAATTCTATTTAATTTTCTTTGATTCATTCATTTGATTATTTGGGCGTTCGGTTATCTCTATCTATCTATCCATCCATCCATCCATCCATCCATCCATCCATCCATCCATCCATCCATCCATACATCCATACATCCATACATCCATACATCCATACATACATACATACATCCATAAATAATATGATTATTTTCTTTGTAGGGTATCAAATTAGAAAAGCAAATTTTCTTTGATTTATTTCTTTAGTAATTTATTCATATACAAAAATAAAATTTTAATTTATTTGTGTGTGTGTGTGTATATATATATATAATTTATTATTTTTATTTTTGTTGTGCTTTTTTCCCCCATCATTCAAGTTTTTATGTGCACTTCCAATTTAACTTTAGCTTTAAGTGCACTTGTTTGTGAGACTTGCATTTGCACCCTTGCGTCCTGCATTGGTCCAGTGTCGGGGCGTCGTGTTTTATTCAGGGAAACTTTGTGATATTAATGTCCATTTCTGTCAAACACATACTAGAAACCTCTCTGGCTCAGAGCTGATGACAAAGAAAGAGGGATCAGGGTGAGAAAAGCAGGATGTATTTTCAAAAAAAGCAACGCTCTTAGTCTGGCAGGCTCTTTAAGCTGGTATAAAACATGCTCTCTGAGCTGACATCCAAACTTAGGTCTTTAAACACCACAAAAACTGATCTCAGGTCATTTTATAGGATACAATCATCCATATTTTCCCTGGCTGATGCTTTTGCTTTGACAGTCTCCATAATGCTTGTGCTTCACTGTACCTGAGGACTAAATGGGCTCCATAAATTTCATCATCAGGGTTTATAGAATGCTTTGTCGCTTGTTGGAAAGGGAAGTCAAAGTGCCTTTTCAGCTGCTGATGATTAAAAGCGTCTCAATGCCAGCTGGGGTTTATTTATTTAAAAAAAAAAAAAATTGCTTTTAGATGTTTGCTTTACAAACAGTTTGAATGGTTAGGCATCTTATAGAAATCTATATGAATGCACAAAGTGCTCGCGACACAAACCAAATGAATTTCTTAGCAAAAATTCAGCCTGTAAAAATTACATGTGAACCCGTTCATTTCAATATTTAATTGTAGATTTAATTCATATTTATTTTAAAACCATCAAAATGCTCAAAGATTGTACTTGTGAGGGAATGTGGAAGGTTGCTGATAAGAAACAGTTCAATTGCTTTCACAAGTCATATAAAATAGATACACTTTCCCTGAATAGGGTTCAAATGAGTGTCCCATTGCTTTTTTGAAAGCAGTATGGGCACAAATCTCTGTTCTTTGAAGTGAGAATTATTATATATCTTACATAGCATGAAAAATAATGTTAAACGAATTGAATGCCGATAGAATTGCAAAAACCAATATGCAACATAATTTGCATACTGTCTACAGCATGGCGATTTGTTCATCTCTGTCAATTTTTACACTCATTGTAGTGTTAAAATATGTCCTCTACCTCAAGTCAAAGCCTTTTTGTTTGCAGGGTCGTTGGCTTGTCGCTCAGACGAGTTTGTTTGCAACAACACGCTGTGTAAGCTGATGGTCTGGCTCTGTGATGGTGAGGATGACTGCGGCGACAACTCTGATGAAGATTCACACATGTGTGGTATGTCTTTGAATAATTAGCTTGGTATTATTCATTTGTTTTTATTTCTGTGTGTATGTTTTGGTTTATTCAGTTTGGTTTTGATTGTTTGTTTTTATTTCGTATTGCATTTGTGTTTAGATTTATTTACTAATTTATTTTGGTTATTTTTATGTGGTTTGATGTTTTTTATTTTGTTAATTTGTCCGTGTGTTTTTGGTTTGTTTGGTGTTTTCTTTTCATTTTGTTTTGTTAATTTTTGTGTATTGTATTTTGTTTTGATTTATTAACTTATTTAGTTTTGATTACTTTATTTAGTTTTATTTAGTTGATTTATTTGATTTATAAATTATTTGTTTAAATTTTTCTATGTATTTATTTGGTAACACTTTACAATAAGGTTCTATTTTTTAACATGAACTATATTAGTTAACATTAGCTAAATCATTTATTACTTTAGTGGATTTTAATGTCAGTCTTGTTCATGCATATTTAAAATCTGATTATATTATTTTATTGACCTGAGCTGTATGGACTAACTCGTAAGAGTTGTATTTTTATTAACTAACTGAAACAAAGATGAATAAATACTGTAACATATGTATTACTCATTGTTAGTTATGTAAGGGATAATGTAGAACGAGGCGGTTGTTATAGCGAATATAACCCCGACAGGCTGATCGGGACCCCAACGCGAAGCGGATTATTACATGGCTTATTACATGGCTACCCACCAAATAAATCAATAATTTGACACAAAATATTGATTTAAAAAGGAGTTTATTGATTTAAAAACGATTGTATTGCTTCCGCTAAAGAAAATAGTCCGTTCCGTCTCTACGTTTAGAATCCTGCGTCCATAGCAACGCTCTGTTTTTCATGGCAACGGTGTGTTATACTTCGCAGCGGTCTGTTATCAAGAAATAACAGACCGCATTCTACACTGGAATTCAACCAAGCCATGCAATAATGTCAGTTAATGCATTAAGTAACATTTACTAATGGAACCTTATTGTAAATTGTTACCATTTATTTAAATATTATCAATTTATTTATAATTTTTACTTTTATTTATTTTTCTGTTTTTTCTACATGCGATTAATTTCCCATTGAAGTTACACAACAGTTAGTTTGTTCATTCGTTAATTTATTCAGTCATTAAAATAAATTAAAGTGAATTAATTTACGCAAAAAATTATTTACGTTTTGTCCGCTTAAATAAATAAATGTGGGAAAATAATAATAATAATACAAATAATATATATCGTCGCTGTCGGGCGGAATCCTCGTATCTCCAAAACCATTATTTTTCAGGAAATTAAAAAAACTGCATATTTTTTGAGTTATTAAACATTGTATCGTTAAAGTTGGTAATATACCTTATATTGCTATCATATACTGTTGTATACCAACATTAACACAACATTTCCCTAAAATAATGTTTAATCGGAGATACGAGATTTATGACTTGGGAGCGGGGAGATACGAGTTTACGCTGTCATTGATTAGAATGGAACGGACATAGACGGTGCTGCTGCTGCCAGCAGTGTTTATCAAAGTCTGCGGTCGCGTTCAGCCTTTTGATTAGAGATAAGGCTTTAAGAGCTATTCAAATCTAATGATTGTGGTTACATACATCTTCCTAAACTCCATTTTAAACGTTTAAGAGATATGAGTGATGCAATACCAAAATATTAGGCTGTCTAAAATAGGCGGAAATTAATATCTGCACGCAAACAAAATCGGCGGTCGCGTTGAGCCTTTTGACAAGAGAAAAGGCTTCAATAGTTCACCAAAGCTAACGACCGTGGTTACATACATCTTCCTAAACTCCATTTTAAAGGTTTAAGAGCTATAAGTGAAGCAGAACAAAAAATGATGAGCTGACTAACGTCTAATAGGTGGAAATTTGCCTAATCTGCACGCAAATTTACCTCCGTGGCTCACGGGCTTCCTTCTGCACCGAAGCATTACAGCTATCGATTTTTAACAAAACAAGCCAACTAAAATGTATCTAACCTAACTATTTTCACTCGTTATTGTCTAAAAAACAGACAGAGTTATGCAAAAATAGGCTTAACTTACTGGCGCCAGTAGACAGACCCTTTTTCTCCCATAAATAAAACCTGCTACTTGGGGTATTTTACATGCACAGTGCCAACTTCGAGTCAGTAAAATAATAATAAAAACAATCATTTAAAGCTGGTATCCAAAACTTTTAATTCAATTCAAGTATAATATTAGATACATTTTAAAACTTCAATGCACAAGTATAATAAGCCTAATAATAAGCCTAGTAATACGTAGACATTTAAAATGCATCAATAACTGATATCATAGTTTGACACAGATAAAATCAGAGTTAAGGCTTGCTTTACGTGTTGCTCGACGAGGGTTTCTTAATCGTTGCGAGTTTCAATCCTGAGGAGACAAAATGCCGCGAGGCTCCCGCCCGCCGTGGAGTGAAGAAGAGGTGGAGTTACGAGGATTCTCAGACAGTTGAAGTGTCCAATGGAGTTACGAGATTTGCTCTCAAGCTATTTTCAACAGTTTAGATTGGTTAATAATTTGTAAAAATAACAGAACCACGTGGGGACTGACCAATAGCATCGATTTGTGAAAAAATATGAAATTGACCAAATTTGGACATACGAGGTTTCCGCCCGACAGCGACGATATATATCTTTTTTTTTTTTTTTTTTTTTTTTGGGGACTTCGGTGTGCAAGTCAGCTCAGAAGGTTTCTCATAAGTGTGTACTTGATGTGCCCTTGAATCGTAAAATAAAATGTTAGAACTCTCACAAAAAAACAGCTGAAAATCAATATCGGCTGTTTGGACCATCCTGAACTCACATTAAACCTTAAACTGTACTTATGAACTGTAGTAAACAACAATTTTCTTCTTTTTTTTTTTGCTGAAAATGTTTTTCCTGTAGAACTGACAGTAAAATGTCTGAAAAATTGCTCTTTTGGACCACTTTTCAAACACTTCTTCCACATTTGAAATGGTACAAGCCACAAAAAAAGCAAATCACTTCTCTGAGGAAAACGAGGTTATGATTACTCTGTGTGTGTGTGTGTGTGTGTGTGTGTGTGTGTGTGTGTGTGTGTGTGTGTGTGTGTGTGTGTGTGTGTGTGTGTGTGTGTGTGTGTGTGTGTGTGTGTGTGTGGCCCCGCAGGAAAGTTGCCATGTCCCCCAAACAGGCCGTTCCGCTGTAGGAATGACAGAGTGTGTCTGCGGACTGAACAAATCTGCAACGGGGCGAATGACTGCGGCGACAATTCTGATGAAGACGACTGTGGTGAGTAGGCAACTTCACTTCCTCTATTTCAATCTATTTCCTTCTCTAAACGATCTCTCTTTCTTTCTTTTCTCTAGTGTTTGTGGTCAAAAGGCCGAGGCCGTGTGGAAAGTCTGAATTCTCCTGTGCCAATCACCGCTGCATCCCGGCCGATCTGCAGTGCAACTTCTTCGACGATTGTGAAGATGGCGGTTCGGATGAGCGCGACTGCAAGGCATGTAAGTGTACTTCCTTCCATAATCCTTCATCCATCGCATTTTCTGCTTCTGCGCTTCTCAGTTTGTGGCGTAAAACGTACTCGGTTACTAACGTAACCTCGGTTCTCTCTAGAGAGGAAACGAGTACTGCGTAAATCTTACGCTAGGGGAAATCTCTTTTCCGCGAGATACTGAAGCCAAAAAATTATCCTTAATTTTGAAATAATGTAAAACGCGTTGCGGCAGCATGCAGACAATAGGCGAGACAGCTCGCGCGCCTATTGGCTGCCCTGCGGCAACTGCAGCAGCCTATCGATAAGGCCCTATCGTGACGTCATCACCAATGGGGGCGCTTCGCGCCCCATACGTCACGTCCCGCCGAAACGGGCGTGGCCTGGGGCTATAAATATAGCATCGAAAGGCTAGCTTACCGGTTTTTCATCGCCGGAGCGAACCGGAGCGTGCGCAGGCACGGCAAGATACGCAGTACTCGTTTCCTCTCTAGAGAGAACCGAGGTTACGTTAGTAACCGAGTACGTTCTCTTACGAGAGGTACTCTCGTACTGCGTAAATCTTACGCTAGGGGAAACAGTGTAAAACGCCGTGCATGCTATGATCCAGCACCAAAGTCCCAAGGGCAGGTGCCCGGGCTCATGTAGTACATGATCATAAGTGACTCACAGAGAGCCCAGGAAGAGTGGCTAGAATAGCATCATTCCTGTAATGCAGCATCCTATAAGAACAGTTATAGTGATGGTATTTACTCAGTCAGGGCGACCCCGGCCTGGACTGATGAATATAGTGGGTCTTACACATTGCCCATAGAGCTGCGCGATCTAAACGAGCGTTGCTCGCGCTATTTCGGTATTCTGGGCCGGACGTACTCGGGGCAGACAGTACCGATTTTTAGACTGAAAGCAGCTTAGCTTGCAGAGCGGGAACCTCTAGGTTATAAAACCTTATAAATGTAGACGGGGAGGCCCAGCCTGCCGCCATACAGATATCTTGCAAGGCAATCCCACTAGACCAAGCCCACGACGAGGCCACGCCTCTCGTGGAGTGCGCTCTGACACCTAATGGGCACTGCAAGCCCTTAGAGGTGTAAGCCAGCGCTATAGCATCGACTATCCATCTGGATAGGCTCTGTTTCGAAACGGCGAGTCCCTTAGAACGTCCGTAGAGTGAAACAAAGAGCTGCTCCGTCTGTCTGAAAACAGACGTGCGGGACACATAAGCCCTTAGCGCCCTGACTGGGCAAAGGAAGCTGGCGTCCTTCTCCTCGTTAGAGACCGGCGGGGCAGACAGGGAAATTACCTGGGCCCTGAACGGTGTATTGAGGGATTTAGGGACGTACCCGTGCCTTGGTTTGAGTATGACTTTCGAGTCATTTGGCCCAAACTCCATACACGTCGCGCTCACTGAGAGCGCTTGTAAGTCCCCTATGCGCTTCACTGAAGCGAGAGCCAGAAGAAACACCGTTTTGAAAGACAAGTGTTTGATATCTACTGACTGGATAGGCTCAAATGGAGCACCCTTCATGGCCTCCAAGACCGTAGAAAGGTCCCATATGGGGACTGAGGGAGGTCTGGGAGGATTTAACCTCTTAGCTCCTCTAAGGAACCGAATGACCAGATCGTTCCTTCCTAGTGACTGACCAAGCGTTGGTTTGGAAAACGCTGCTATAGCCGCCACATAGACTTTGAGCGTGGATGGGGCTCTGCCTTCATCCAGTAGCTCTTGTAGGAAGGAGAGAACCTCTGTCACTCCACAGTCCAGGGGTGAAAAGCCGCGTGCTGTGCACCAGCTGGAGAACACTGACCATTTTGAGGAATAGAGCCGTCTCGTAGAGGGAGCTCTAGCCTGCATGATCGTGTTTAACACTCCCTCTGGGATATCAGAGGGTACCCGTTGATGGCCCACGCATGTAGGGACCAAAGCTCCGGGCGAGGATGCCAGATCGAGCCCCTGGCTTGAGAGAGGAGGTCCCTCCTCACTGGTATTGGCCATGGGGCAGTGCTCGTCAGCTGCATAAGAACTGGGAACCAAGCCTGGTTCTTCCAGAACGGAGCAACCAGTAACACTGAGCATCTGCTTTCCCTGATCCGCTCTAATACCTGAGGTAGGAGCGTGATGGGGGGAAAGGCATAGAGCGGGCAGCGGGGCCAGACGTGGGCCAGCGCATCCCTGCTCTTTGAGAAAAATTCCGGGCAGTGAGCGTTTTCTTGAGACGCAAACAGGTCTATCTTTGCTCTGCCGAATGTCTGCCACAGCAGTTGGACTGTCTGCGGATGCAGTGACCATTCTCCTGCTGGAACATTGTTCCTGGACAGTCTGTCTGGTCCCACATTCAGGTGGCCAGGCACATGCGCTGCTCTGAGCGAGCGCAAATTGTGCTGAGCCCATACCAGGAGGCGTTTCGCTAACCTGTATAGGTTTCGGGATGTGATGCCTCCCTGGCGATTTATGTAGGCTACCACTGACATGTTGTCCGAGCGGACCAAGACGTGGTGTCCTGCTATTTGGGGACGAAAGCGCCTCAGCGCGTTGTCGACTGCCATCATTTCCAGGCAGTTTATGTGCAGAAGCTTTTCCCGTTCTGACCACTGGCCGAAAAACGGTCTGCCCTCGAGCAGTGCTCCCCATCCCGAGGTGGAGGCGTCCATGGACACCACCTTCACACTCGAGGAAGTCCCCAGGCTTACACCTGACTGGTACCAGTCGGTCGCTCTCCAGGGTATCAGTGCTGAGACGCATTTCTGATCGACCTTGAGACGAAAGAGACCTGAAGTCCATGCTCGACGCGGTACTCGCGCTTGTAGCCAGAACTGCAGTGGGCGCATGCGAAGCAGACCCAGCTGGAGAACTGTGGATGCTGCTGCCATGAGACCGAGCATCCTTTGAAACTTCTTTAGCGGGACTATAGTGCCGCGGCGGAAGGTTTCTGTCATGCGCTGAATAGTCAATCTGCGCTGTAGCGATATTTGAGCTGTCATTGACAGCGAGTCCAGTTCTGTGCCCAGAAAAGATATTCTCTGACTGGGAGACAGTGAACTTTTCGCCCAGTTGACTTTGAGACCCAGATTCTCGAGATGTTCGAGTAAAATGGTTCTGTGTTCTATGAGCTCCGTATGTGACTGAGCTAGAACCAGCCAATCGTCCAAGTAGTTCAAAACTCGCATTCCCCGAAGTTTCAGGGGAGCGAGGGCTGCGTCCATGCACTTCGTGAATGTACGGGGTGCTAGGGACAGGCCAAACGGTAGGACTGTGTATTGATAAGCCTGGCCCTCGAAGGCGAATCTCAAAAATCGCCTGTGACGTGACGCTATTTGTATTTGGAAATACGCGTCTTTCAGATCTATTGACACAAACCAGTCCCCGTGGCGAATTTGCGCGAGGATTTTCTTGGTTGTGAGCATTCTGAACCGGCGTTTTGAAAGCGCTACGTTCAGTTGTCTTAGATCTAGAATGGGTCTGAGACCCCCGTCTTTTTTCGGAACCAGAAAATATCTGCTGTATAGCCCCCCTTCGCTCTGAGCTTGAGATAAAGGCTCTATTGCCCCTTTGCTCAACAGTTTCGCAATTTCGGTACGAAGTACACTTGCTACTTCCTTTTCTACCGTGGTTTCGACTCGCACCGCACAACGGCGGGGACGTCGAGCGAACTGTAGCGAATAGCCTCTTTCTATAATGTTCAGCACCCATTCTGATACACCGGGAAGCTTTGCCCACGCATGTGCATGCATAGCTAAGGGTTGAATGAGATCGGAGCTCTGGTCGTGACATAGTGGCGACCGGGGAGCTTCGGTATGCTGTATTATAGACACCGCATTTGCAGCGCTCGAGGCGGGGAGTGTTTTGATCACAGCGGGCGGTTCGCCCGCGCTCGGCTCTCTCACGGCAGGTAGCTGAGAGACGGCGAGCGTGGGGGAAACCGAGGGATTCGTCATGTCTGTGAGTGAATGTGGGCGCAGGACAGCGGGCACATTTGCACTGAAAACACCATCGACCTGAGTCGGTTGTATGTGTGTTGGTTTCGTTTTTACAGAAACCGAGAGACATGCAGCGTGTAGTGTTTGTGGGCACTGGGACGTGGGCACGTTCACTACATTCTGTGCGCAATCGACATGAGTCGATTTTATGTGCGCGAGCCCTGTGGGGCGGGCTGTGTCTGTGTGTAGGAATGGGCACTGGGCAGTGGGCATTTTTACTACACTCATAACACCGTCGGCCGTGGCCGGAATACCAGAAAATACGCTCTTTACAGGATTTATCTGGGTCGCCGTGAAAACGGCGTTTGTGTACAGGCAAGCGGGTAATGTAACCGACTTGTTTACTGTAGAGTACACTGGAACAGTCGCATGTAATGGAACTGGACGAGCGGGAAGTTTTGGTGGAAACCCGGCCGCAGCGGGGCTTGAACACCGTCGTTTTCCTAAGCTGGCTAGGAAGGCTTTGAGGCCTCGGGCTTCATCTCAACCTTTGGCCGAGTCCCACGCTGTGGGGGGCGGCGGCCTGCAGAGCGAGAGCGTGGTCTCTGGTCCCGGGCCTGTCGACGCTGTGAAGCGGCGGCGGGGGGCGGTGGCTGCGAGCTGCGAGCAGACGGCTGTTTAGAGCGGCCTGATGCGGAGCTAGAGCGCTTTGGCAAAAAGTGCTTCATGGCCTGCGACGTCTTTTGTACCTCAGCGAATCTGTCCGCGAAATCTTTGACGGACGATCCAAAGAGGCCAGTAGCAGAAACGGGGGCGTCGAGGAACACAGAGCGCTCCGAGTCCGGCATTTCTGAAAGCGTCAGCCAGAGGTGTCTCTCAGCAACGGTGAGAGAGGCCATGTTCCGCCCTATGGCCTGTGCAGCGGATTTCGTAGCGCGGAGAGCGAGGTCCGTAGCGCTCCTTAAATCCGCCACGTTGACTGCTTCCGTGCCTTCCTCGTCCAGCTTTCGGAGAAGGTTAGCTTGGAAGATCTGGAGAGTGGCCATAGTGTGTAGCGCTGATGCAGCCTGCCCAGCGGCGGTGTAAGCGCGACTGTGCAGGGTGGAAGTAGCGCGGCAGGCTTTTGAAGGTAGCGCCGTCTTAGTCCGCCGTCCAGCAGAGGGCGGGCAAAGATGGGCTGCTACTGCCTCCTCCACTAGAGGGAGAGCGAGGTATCCTCTGTCTTTGGCACCGTCCACCACGGAGAATGCCGCCGAAGCAGAGGAACGTAGCCTGGCTGAAAAAGGGGCGCTCCAAGACTTTGCCAGTTCTTCATGAAGCTCAGGAAGAAACGGGGCGGGTCTTGAGGGCGTGGAAACGCGGTCCCCTTGCAGAAAACAGCCGTCCAGACGGTTGCGTGTAGGCTCGGCGGGCGCGGACCACTCGAGGCCGAGGCTCTCTGTGGCCTGTGTGAGCAGACGCATCAGCTCAGCTTCAATGCTGGCCCGTTTTCCTGACGACTCGCGGGCAGAAGAAGGGGCGAGGTCCACAGAGCTCGCCCAATCCTCGCTGTCCGAAGCCAGGATAGAGCAGTTGTCCTCCTCGAAAACTGCCGCTTCTTCCTTGTCATCTCCGGCGGAAGCGGCGGCCAGCGGCGGCCACTGTCCGGGAGTGAGAGACTCGAGAGAAGCAGACGGCGAAGCTGGCAGGCGCACCGGCGAGCTTTTCTCGGTGGGAGGCTCAGGGATCCGCTGAGCACGGCGCTTTTTACGGCGCGGCGTCGAAGCGGGAGGTGCAGGCTCGTGGAAAGTTGCCATGCGAGTCCTCAGAGTCGCCATAGGCATAAGCTCGCAGTGAGGGCATCCGCCGTCAGCGAGCGCTAGAGCCGCATGTCCTTCACCCAGGCAGGAAACGCAGATGACATGGCGGTCCCCGTCGCTGAGTGGGGCTCGGCACGAGCCACAGGATGGACGAGACATCTTGAAAAAGACGCTCTGCTCTTTTAGAGAAGGAGTGTGAGTCGCGGCGGCGAACACACACAATGCAATAAAAGGATATAACGCCGGATAGCGTAGCAGGAACGGTGGTTGAAGGCGGCGCGGCCAGCGACTCCAGGTACCGAACTCGTCCCGCTGAAATGCTGTTTCCACGGCGCGGCTTCTTCTCTCTGGATCCAGCGATGCGTGAGCTCTGCTGAAGAGATGAAAAATCGGTAAGCTAGCCTTTCGATGCTATATTTATAGCCCCAGGCCACGCCCGTTTCGGCGGGACGTGACGTATGGGGCGCGAAGCGCCCCCATTGGTGATGACGTCACGATAGGGCCTTATCGATAGGCTGCTGCAGTTGCCGCAGGGCAGCCAATAGGCGCGCGAGCTGTCTCGCCTATGTCTGCATGCTGCCGCAACGCGTTTTACATTATTTCAAAATTAAGGATAATTTTTTGGCTTCAGTATCTCGCGGAAAAGAGATTTCCCCTAGCGTAAGATTTACGCAGTACGAGAGTACCTCTCGTAAGAGAACCATTACAGTGTGTCTCATTTTGTCCCTTTTGGGTCACAGATTCCGTAGATGGTGCATGTCGAGGACGGACGGACGTGTGCGGAGACGACGCTTTCTGCAACCATACCAAAACACCTTCCATCTGCCAATGCAAAGACGGCTTTCAGAGGAATCAGAAGACCAAGCAATGTGAAGGTAGAGAATTTGTACAAAAAATAGACAATAGTACAAAAAAAGAAAAATTTTATGTCTCTGAATATTAGGATTTATTGTCATCATTCATTCAGAACCCACGTTATTACTTTATTGATATAAAGCAGGGTTTTTAAACTGTGGCACCAGTGGGACGCAACACAACTTTCAAATTTACTTACATTATTTATATTTTTAAATGAATAAATAATATTTATTATGAATGTTTATATTGTAATAATAATAAAAACAAATGTTATTATTAATAAATCTCATTTATTATTTATTCATTTTATTTAAATATTGTATACTAATAAGATTTATTTTATTATGTATTTTTAAATTATATATATATATATATATATATATATATATATATATATATATATATATATATATATATATGTGTGTTTTTTTTTTTTTTTTCTAAAAAGCAAAAATTTAAATAAATAGTTCTTGGCCTGAAATGTTTTAGAACCGCTGTTATTGATCAAACCGAAGAAGGTACATCAACATTTACAACTCCCTTTTAAAGTTGAATTCAGTGTAACTCTGTGGCTGAAGAGGTTTTTACTTTGATGCTGCAATATATTGATATTTGCAGAGCATTTTGAAGTTTGGAGTGATTAATAATGGGTCAATTTTCTTTTTCACAACAAGGTTCTTAAGGTTCAAAGATTTGAAGTGTAGTGACTTTTGCACTTGGCTTTTAAACAAGTTAAAACCCTTAATTTACTATAGAATAAATCATACAATAAAAGCCTTACATATGTTAACATCCATTGATTTATTAGTTATAAACTAATGCACTACTTGAAAAATGTGCTGGTACAATTTTTCTTTAAAATAAATGACATTTGGTTTGGTATTTTGTAAAGACACAGTGCTTAAGTGTCCATATAGTTGCCCCTAGCTCATCCCCAGTAGTTACTTGTCTTTTGTACAAACCCCACAATGCGAAAGTCTCTTTGTATTCAGTTCCAGCGCTGGCGTTAAACTGTTGGTGGTATGTCAGCGGTCGCTTCAGGGTCAACTCACTGAGAATAACAAGAACTCCAGAAATCAGCAGGCGCTGAACGCAGATAGCCAAGCTTCAGCTCAAATCCCAAACAGGGTGACATCCCTGCAGCATTGTTAAAAATGTCACTGGAGAGTGTGTGGGAGAGGCTGATGGATGGATGCGTTCATCTTTCTTTCTCTCCTCAGAGGTGAACGAGTGTCTGCAGTTTGGAACCTGCTCACAGTATTGCACCAACACGAAGGGCACGTACAAGTGCACTTGTGACCGAAACTTTAAGGAGATTGATGGTGAATGCATCACTAAGGGTAAAAATGATTATTGTGTAATACAAATAGACAGCAAAAGGATTCAGTGTTATGACATTCTGTTCCATTTTTAGATAAATAAACAGTGTTATGTTCTGGTTTAAAGCTAACATTTAATGCTTTTGGTACTTTTCTAGTTTGTCTTTATTTAGTCTTTATTTGTATTTCTTTTTTTGGTATATTTGTTTTGTTTCACTATTTTCATTTGCTTTATTTATTTTGTTTTGTTAGACTTTTACATTTTGTTGCTTGTTTTTTGTCTTTGTCTGGTTGGTTTTGCTCTTTTTGTTGTTTAACTTTTTGTTTGATTTATTTTTGCTTTTTTTTGTTTTGTTTTTTGTTTGATATGGTTTTAGTTTTGTTTTGTCTTTTTGTTCGGTTTTGTTTTTCTTTTATATTTTTCTTATATTTTGCTTTTTGCATGATTCATTTTTGCTTTTGCTTTTTGTATTGATTTATTAGTTTGTTTGCTTATTTCTTAGTTTTTTCTTTTGTTTTGTTTTTTGCTTGAGTTTGCTTTGATTTATTGTTTAATTTATTTTATTTGTTTCACACATGTATCTCTATGGTCAGGACCAGAAGATCAGGTCCTCTATGTGGCCAACGACACCGAAATCCACAGTTTTGTGTATCCATACAACCAAACTCATGGACATACTCAACTGGCCCGTATCTCAGACAGCGCTCGCATCATCGGCATGGACGCACTATTTCACCATCACAAGTTTGTATGGGCCACTCAGTTTAACCCCGGGGGGATTTTTTACAAAGACCTCCAGGACAGAAGTCCAATCACGTCAAACAGTGGAGTCATAGTAAGTCAATAACAACCAATTAGACAGATTTAATCAGATTTCTTTGAATTATTAAGTCACAATATTTCTGTTACAAATTATTTTTGATATTCTCCTTATGAAACCTCAATTACCTCAGAAACTAGCTTAGAGATATCTTATTAAGGTTGTTTGAAACTTCACAACATTATATATTTGCAGTGTCCAGACTTCAGGAGGCCCAAGGACATCTCGGCCGACTGGGTGACGGGGAACCTGTACTGGACGGATCATTCCCGAATGCACTGGTTCAGCTACTACACGGCACACTGGCGCCGACTTCGATACTCCATCAACGTGGGGCAACTGGGGGGTCCTAACTGCACCCGGCTCATCACAGACATTGACGGGGAACCTTTCGCTATTACTGTTAACCCTGTACTAGGGTAAGTGACCATTAAGGTCATTTTAGAGTCCTGGCCCCGCCTATTATTTGCGACAATATGTGTATTTTCCTTGCCATAGGATGGTGTACTGGACCGTGATTGGTGACCACTCTCACATCGAAGAGGCGGCCATGGACGGGTCCTTGCGTCGCATTTTGCTGGAGAGGAACTTGCGAAGACCAACGGGTGAGGTTCTTGCATGCCAGTCAAAATATTTTTTTTATATTCTCGAGTCTTAAACATGTGACTCACAAAATGCTTGTGCCAAATGTTATACTGAAAGGGATCATTTTAACATGTCACTCTGCTACATAAAATGCAAAAAACGGCACAGTAAGATGGTCATTTCAGTTGAAAACTATTTAATATCTACAATATTCAGGGTGAAATTCTTGTTTCTCTTAATGGAAAGGACAACCATTTTTAGTTTTTTGGTAATAGAAAGATAAATTAATGTTTTTTGAATAAATTAAAGCCAAAATTGTATTATTAATTTATTTACACATGAGATATTATTTTATTAATAATATTGAATATGTTTATAATATACTATATAATAATAATTATAAAATGGTTAGTTCCAATCCTTGATTCTGATTGGTCAATAGCTGTGCTTTATTCACGATAAAACACGGCTATGACCGCTTAACCCAGCGGTTCTATTTATCACTGCGCCCTTAGCAACACCCTTAGCAACCACACGTATCAACCTAAACATAAAACGTAAGAATTAAAAAGGATAAAATGTTTCAAGTAAATTTCGATTTACTAGGTGGCATGATGATGGATTGAGTGGTTTGAGGAACAATTTGGAGAGACTTCTACAAATATGAACCGTCATGCTGATACTCTGGTACAAAATTGTCTCTGTCTTTGCAGGACTTGCAATTGATTATTACAACCAGCGGCTGTACTGGGCGGACTCTGAGCTGTCTCAGATCGGGAGCGTGCGTTTCGATGGCTCTGATTCTCTGGTGGCCGCTAGCAGTCGAGATGGTGAGTTTGCATGTGTAGGAAATTGTACAATGTTCAGAATCTGGTTCCAGATTTTCATTAACATCTTCCGCTCAGGGCAACGCTCTGTCCCATAATTTGGAGACCTGTAAAGCTGAATATCTGTGACGGCTTGAAGTTTATAAAAAACTCACTTCACCAGATTTCCATTTCGATTTCCATTTCGATTCCCTCTCAAGCTGTGATTGAAAAATGCTATTTTAGAGAAACATCAAAGTTGAGAATGAATAATGCAAAACCTAATGAACTGTCTTCTGCCTACATAGACAGCTACTTTAAGATAACTTTGAGGGAAGTGTTTGATTAGGCAGCAGACAATCGATGGACAATTGGTATTAATAGAGCATGATGGATATGATGGATAATATGGATATTAGCACCATGTTGCTAATCTAATGGTGTTATACAAACATAACCATAAGAAATATATAATAAATTTCAAAAACATAAGAAATTTATAAATGTTTTGGACTAGATTGATTGAACTAGAGTTTGATGTTAGGATGTAGCTAAGCTAGTATATCACAAAAGGTAAAAATGTATGTAATATAAATAGACATCAAAAGCATTAACAGTTTTTAGTAGCCTCAAATAAAAATATTTCCAACTTTAAGCTAACAACTTTATTGTTTGTTTGGTTCATTGTTTGGGTTTGTCTTGTTTTGATGTTTTGTTTTCATTTTGTTATTTTTGTGTTGCTTTTTGTTTTGTTTTATTTGTTGTTTTTGTTTTGCTTTACTTTGAAAATATATAAATGTCTAGGAAAATAGTAAATTTTCTGTTATACTGAACCATTGTTTGATGTTAGCATGTTGCTAGGCTAAAAAATATCTACACAAATATAAAATTGTCTATTTATATTATTACTATGAGAGACTCAAAATGATTCAGAGTTTGAGGTTAGTGGGATGCTAAGCTAATAAAGTGATCTTCTAATAAGCTTAAAAACATGCAGCACAAACAAATGTGGATTAAAATAGTGTTATTTTATTGGTGATTGAATGAAATATTTAAAATCATAATTTCTCTACTTTTCTCTAACTTTCTTGACTAGGCTTATTGCTGTGGATTCTGGGATTGCTTTCTTTGTGAAGTATACATGCAATGCTCTCAAAAACTGGGCAAAACAGAGTATCTTAGAAGACAATCTTTGGAATGTAGGGAGCATGTCTATGATGCCTTAAAATGCTGTCTACATAGGCCGCTCGCTATGTTTTTTGCTTCAGTTCTGAGCCTCGAGAACTTGAACTTTCTTTTCATAAATTGGATTGGGATTGTGTTTTTCAGCTTTGTGACATTTTTAAATAACATTCCGGTTTTGTTGTGCATTATTGAATCCGGATCCCTTCTCACAGTCGTACATGGATCATGTATTATTAATGAATGTGTGACTCTTTAGTTAACGTCATATTTGGTTTCGTCCCAGGTATTTCTCAACCCTTTCGCATTGACCTGTTTGAGGACTACATCTACGGGGTTGGCATGAAGCACGACGTCTTTAGGGTTCACAAATACGGGAAGCTGCCCGCCGAGAAGCTCAATCTGGGTGTGGAGAGAGTGGCCAGCATCTTGGTCTTCCATCGGTACAAACAACAAGAGGGTGAGTCTCAAAACGTGTCTCCGATTCAACCGACAAGGAGCGTTCACAACAAATAAGACTTTTGTCCTCATTTACTCACCCTCATCTCATTCCAAACCCTTACAACTTTATTTTTCTTAGAGAAACACAAGCTAAGGTTTAAGTGTATAAAAACAAAAATATACAAATACATGTTTGGAAGTGATTAAATCATGACATAATTTAAATGTTTTTGTCAAATACTCCTTTAAAACCGTTGTGGATGTGCATCTTCCAGAGGACCGTTCCAGTGTGAGTTTTCTTGGCAGTCGTCAGAGTTTAATTTCATGTTTAGATGATTGAAATCTGATTGGACTTCTCGCCTGCGGCCAGCTAGAGCTTATTACAATCACAAATTTCTGTCAAATGTTTTTTATTATACAATCACCGCCTCTAATCTGATGAAATGTTTAGTTTTGCTAGATTTGCAAAAGAAAACATATTTTGAAGTCATGAAATCAAAAATTGGCCTTACTGATTTTCTTATTTTGCACCGTTTGCGCACATTAAGACAAATCCTTAATATTCTCTGCTAATGAACCAAAGATATTATATTCTAGAGTCTTTTTAGTTTATTTTCCTCTTTCATGACCCATGTGGCCCTACTTCCAATTATCCATTAGTCTCCTTGCATATATATTCAGTCCTCTTCTTTCCATTATGTTTTTTTCCACTGTACTCTCTGTCTCTTATCCTCCTCCGATCTCTCCCTCTCTGTTATAAAGAAGGAGGGATGGAGGGATCTTTGCTCTTTCTGTTGTTTGTCTTCGTGCTGGTATAATGGGAAGTGTCATCGTTCCCTGATGTGCTTTTACACTGGAAGGCTTTATTAAAGATGGTCTTCAATACAACCTAAAAGCTAAAATAAAAAAGGCAAACAAATAATGTCTCACATACACTACTCCATGAACTAAAAGGTTTTAGATAGATAGTGTGTAATATGTTAGGAGAATTTCATCTTTCAGAGGAACATACTGTATATAGTGCTGGCGCTATGAAAGATGCAATATTCTGCTCTTTTGTAGCATTGTGCTTCTCTGAACTCTACGTATAATGTCAGAGTTTTTTCATCCCTGTATTTATTTTATTTTTTTATGACTATTTTCCACCCTCTCTGACTTTTAGAAATACACAGCCTGTTTTGTACTGTACCTTTAAGACCATATGCAAATTACCTCTGTTATGATAGGCTAGACTCTACAGAGTAATTCACACTGTTGATCATGAGGGCATTATGTGATGTGATAAGTGTTAGAAACATCTACATATATACAGTTTTTTTAAATACACTGTTTTATTTGACTATATATGCTACGTTAAAGATTCACGGATCAGATTTTTTAACCAGACTGTGCATATTTTATTTTATTTTAATTTAACTAAATATTTTGCTACACTAAAGATTCACTGATTTTTGAACTGGTTTGCTTACATTTCGTTTTGTTTTGTTTTCACCGTTTAACTAAATATTTTGCTACACTAAAGATTCACAGATTTTTTAACTGGTTTATTTACATTTTATTTTGTTTTGCTTTGTTTTTTTTTTTTGTTTTTTTTTTTTTCAGGGGTTGTAACCATTTAACTACATTTTGCTTTTTGATATTTTGTTCTTTTAAATAAATATTTAGATTTTTTAACTGGTTTATTTAAAAAATTAATTTAAAAAATCACCGTTTAACCGTTTGGACCATAAACATTCACAGATTTTTTTTAACAGGCTTATTTACGTTTAGTTTTGTTTTGATGATAGCATCAAATATCCCATTTAATGTTTGTTTTCTCTTCTCTTCCTCTCTCTCAGTGTCATCTTTTTTATTTTATTTTTAACTTACCTCAACACACCGGTCTGAAAGTTTCTAGTTTACCCAGTAGGACCATGATTAGCTGGATTTGGTGTCAATGTTGTTTTCGTCAACGATGACGATAACGAAATGATTTCGTTGACGCACCTTTTTTTTATGACGATAACGCGACGATGACTAGCTAAAAATGCCTCTAAGGTGACTAAAACATGACGAGACGTTTTCGAGTTTTCGTTGACGAGACGAGACGGAACGAAAATGATTATAAGTCTGACGTTCACAATGCATGTCATTTCTGCCTATTTTACGTGAAATCTGTCTGTTTTGAGCAAAAAAAAAAAAAAAGTATCAGCAATGCTGCTGCTTCCTATCCTTGTTTTGGATACGCCCACCACCCGGCTGCCGCCATGCCGCGCACCAGATTCCACACAACAACAACACACCTTCGGCTGCGGCTAGTCACTCGCCACACATCTTCGATATGAGGCGCCGGACTGGACAAAAGCGAAACGAACTGCGCGAGCGAGACCGAAAGTGCGCGAGAGAGACCGAGTGAGTCTGCGCACAAGAGAGACCGAGTGTACGCGAGAGAGACCGAGTGTGTCCGAGCATTAGTTTAGTGGGCTAATTGGTACAAAGTAATATATAATTATTATATAACTTAGATTATAACATAAATTATTATTTAACTAATTCTATAATAAAGCCACAATTGCCAAAGTAAGAATGTTAGTTTTTGAGTAAAACAGTGATTCCACTGTTACCACTTTATATGGCAAGCCGTTTTAACATTTAATCATTTAAACCGACTAGTCTCTATTTTCATGCTACTAGTACTTATTTTTTAGATACTAGTATCTATTCCATTAAGTACTAGTACTTATTCATTAGCTACTAGTGCTTATTCTTTAGGTACTAGTGCCTATTCTTTAGATACTAGTGCTTATTCTTTAGGTACTAGTACTTATTCAATAGATACTAGTTCTTATTCATTAGATACTAGTACTTATTCATTAGATACTATTACCTATTAAATAGATACTAGTACTTATTCATTAGATACTAGTACTTATTCATTAGATACTAGTTCTTATTTATTAGATACTAGTACTTATTCATTAGTTACTAGTACTTATTATTAGATACTAGTACTTATTCATTAGATACTAGTACTTATTCCAATAGTGACTAGTAACTATTCTTTTGTTACTAGTAACAAATAAAAAAATTTGCCATTGACTTCTATGGGCATCTGTCATTCAGATATCAACTATTCAGTTCTGACTAGTATGTATTCCAATTGTGACTAGTACATATATATTAGATACTAGTAGTTATTTATTAGGTACTAGTACTTATTTTTTAGATACTAGTAACTATTACTAGAAACTAGTATGTATTCAATAAACACTAGTACTAAGTCATTAGATACTAGTACCTATTAAATAGATACTAGTACCGATTAAATAGATACTAGTACTTATTCATTAGATACTAGTACTTATTCAATAGATACTAGTACTTATTCATTAGATACTAGTACTTATTCATTAGATACTAGTACCTATTAATTAGATACTAGTACTTATAAATTAGCTACTAGTACTTATTCAATAGATACTAGTAACTATTTATTAGATACTAGTATTTATTCCAAATGTTACTAGTAAGATTTTTTATTTTACTTGTAAGATTTTTAATTGAACTATCCAGTGGCCGTTCTGACTAGTCATAACATAAGACGAGTAAAAAAGCAGTTGTGACTAGTAAAATAAAAAATCTTTCTAGTAACATTCGGAATAAACACTAGTATCTATTAAATAGGTACTAGTATCTATTGAATAAGTACTAGTAGCTAATTTATAAGTACTAGTATCTAATTAATAGGTACTAGTATCTAATGAATAAGTACTAGTATCTAATGAATAAGTACTAGTATCTACTGAATAAGTACTAGTACCTAATGAATAAGTACTAGTATCTATTTAATAGGTACTAGTATCTATTTAATAGGTACTAGTATCTAATGACTTAGTACTAGTGTTTATTGAATACATACTAGTATCTAGTAATAGTTACTAGTATCTAAAAAATAAGTACTAGTACCTAATAAATAACTACTAGTATCTAATATATATGTACTAGTCACAATTGGAATACATACTAGTCAGAACTGAATAGTTGATATCTGAATGACAGATCCCCATAGAAGTCAATGGCAAATTTTTTTATTTGTTACTAGTAACAAAAGAATAGTTACTAGTCACTATTGGGATAAGTACTAGTATCTAATGAATAAGTACTAGTATCTATTTAATAGGTACTAGTATCTAATGAATAAGTACTAGTATCTAATAATTAGGTACTAGTATCTAATGAATAAGTACTAGTATCTAATAATAAGTACTAGTAACTAATGAATAAGTACTAGTATCTAATAAATAAGAACTAGTATCTAATGAATAAGTACTAGTATCTAATGAATAAGTACTAGTATCTATTTAATAGGTACTAGTATCTAATGAATAAGTACTAGTATCTAATGAATAAGTACTAGTATCTATTGAATAAGTACTAGTACCTAAAGAATAAGCACTAGTATCTAAAGAATAGGCACTAGTACCTAAAGAATAAGCACTAGTAGCTAATGAATAAGTACTAGTACTTAATGGAATAGATACTAGTATCTAAAAAATAAGTACTAGTAGCATGAAAATAGAGACTAGTCAGTTTAAATGATTAAATGTTAAAACGGCTTGCCATACACTTTATCTGTGTGTAATGTTGTAGTAGCTCAAAGTTTTTTGCTGTTTAAACTGTAAACCATTCCTTTATTACTGTGATTACTGGTGAAAATAGCCAATGTGCTGACATTTTAGAAGAGCATCAATTCATGGAAAAAATATAACTTGAAATATGGGGATAAAAGGTTTCTGCCCAATGCGACAATGAAGTAGCCTACAGCTTGGCAGCACCGCATCTCCATCAATGAGAAAGTCTAGTTTATTATGCAAAGGTTTTAAGGTTAACTGTTGTTTTATGAATTGCAACACTTGCTACAACCTGTCAAACCTAAGGCCATTTCCAATACTTTTTAACCTAAATTAATTTGTTAAAGACTACTTTTTTTTTTTTTTATACTAACATTGACAAAAATTTGACTAAAACCTTTTTGCGTTTTCGTCGACTAAAACTTGACTAAAACCTTTTTGTGTTTTCGTCGACTAAAACTTGACTAAAACTATCAAGTTTATAAGTGACTAAAATGTGACTAAAACTAAAAAGCATTTTCGTCCATAAGACTAAAACTAAAAGGGCTGCCAAAAACAACACTGTTTGGTGTGTTTAATTGGGGTTGGGACCCTCCGGGATCAAGACTGGACAGTCCTGTAATAAAAGCATTTAAAACAGGAAAAAAGCATTATATATCCCATTTTATGTTGGTTTTATCTTCTCTTCTTCTGTCTCTCAGTGTCCAACCCATGTGCAATGATGAACTGCGCTTTCCTTTGCCTGCTGAACCCCAGTGGGGCCAGATGTGTGTGCCCTGAGGGGAAAATTCTGGTGAACAGGACCTGCACGGACACCAACATCTCAGGTACATCTGTCAAAACGCACATGGCAGGATGCTCCTACATCCCTAACAGAGTGTTAGTGTGACCCTGAGAGGCCCCAGGCGTTCGGCATGTCAAACTCGAATGTTTCACTTGAGTGATTTTGACTGAAGTGTTTACTATTCTGAGTCCTTTGCCCACACCCTCAAACACCTAAAGCCTACATGCTAGAAAAGACAGGGATCGTGTCGCTAGGATTCATTCAGTCAGAGTAGACGGCTTGTTTGATTAGCAGTGAGAAACAGTGTTGTGATTGCTCATGCTAACGGCTAATATTTGAACTGGTCTTTATGTTTCTTAAGGTCCGTTCACACTAAGGCAGATAAATATAACGATAAACAATAAAGATATAGTTTTAAAAGTCATTCTAAATGTAAAAGAATAGCTGAGTCTACACCACAACTATGACGATAACACAGAGGAACGATATTGTTTAGAACCGCTTTCAGAATGATTTTTTCCAGAAGATGAACAATAAAAACAATGACAGCCAATAAGAATCCATCCTGTTTTAACAAGCTTGAGCATTTAAAGCTGCAGTTGACACAACTATAGCGTGTTATAATAAACATAACAAACAATAAACGTTTAGAACCACCCTAGCAACCATACTGAGCACCCTAGCTACGAAAATGAGAAGTACTTTAAATATATTTATTTCAAAATGTACCAATATACACAACAACCGAGGCAAAACAAGATATAAACTTGCAGAACTTATATAACAGCATAATTATACAACTTTTGATACAAATAAAAAAATAAATGAAATGCCAAGCCTGATCAAAGAAATCTCAAATGCATACATGTACCATGCACATATTTTCATGCTTCAAATAATTGAAAACTTTTAATAAATATAAATAATAAAAGATAAAATAAAAAATAAACATGCTATATTAAACTCTCTTAATTAACTAATATTCAACTTCAGTTCACTTAAAATGATTGAAAAGATGTTGGGGCATGACAAATTTGCCTTTATGTACAAAAATATTGCAAGAATGAATATATCATTTATATAATATTTTACAATATAATCTCTATTTGTAATCTCCAAAATTCTGTCAACTAATGTGTTTACTTTCTAACAAAGGCTCATCAATAAATACAATTTTAAATGCTTCCCTCAAAGCCTTGTTTTGTTTTTCTAAATATGCCGTCTTTTCTAACTAAAGCCTTTTATAACTAAATTAGCTTAACTAAAGGATTGAAGGATAATTTGCATGTGCATTTCAGGAGATCTTTGTCGTCCAGCTTGTGAGAATGGAGGTCGGTGTATCACCAACGAACGAGGGGAATCGCGCTGTTTTTGTTGGCCGAACTACTCCGGGGAACGCTGTGAGATCAGCCACTGTAAGGACTACTGCCTCAACGGAGGCACTTGCACGGGATCACCACTAGGTAGGCGCTATTTCCTGCACGATATTTGTAAATTGTTTGGATCACGAACATTTTTCCGCTTTATTTCTACTCATATTTTGCCTCAAGTATATTTTCACTGATGGTAACCAAGCACACTAACTTTTTTGAAAAACTTCATCAGTAACAAAATTGTTGGTTGTTGTGCAGTTGACACTGAAAATTGTGTAAAAAAAATTTGATTCTACATATAAATATTGAAGCATTTTGAGATTTTTTTTACTCTTTGTTTTTAAAATGTAATAATTCATATTTTATTATTAAAGTATTGTGCATGTGTATTGTGCATTTCTAGAGAAAGGGTCAAGTTCTACAAACAAGGCTTTCGTGACGCCTCAGAATTCAAAGTAGGCCACAGGCAAACATCTGATACAGGAGGGATTTCTCATTCTTTTTGGTTTCTGTCTTGTCAGTAAATAAATGCAACAGAAATAGACAGCACCTGTGTTGCCTTGGGTTGCTTCAGTTCATCCTAAGTTCTCTGAATAGTGTGAAATGAAAAACAAGCAAGGATATTGTGAAGTTTAATGTTTCAAATCGGACCAGTGTTTCCTGAAGGCATAAACTTTAGACTGAATAATAGTCTTTTCTTAAGAAAGAAACCTAAAAATGACAATTCTGTCATCATTTACTCACCCTTGTGTCATTCCAAACCTGTATGACTTGCTTTTCTCTGTGGAACACAAAAGGAGAAGTTTAGTAGAATGTTCATGCTGATCTTTTCCCTATAATGAATGGTATTGTACACCTTTCTGGAGTTTTATTTTAGGTTTTGATGTCCTTAAGAATATATATTTGCGGTATAAGTACCAAAAACCATCTCAATATATTTGTACAGCTCCTTTCTCAGGAGCTCTGCTAAGAACAGGTCAGCCTGTCTACTTAATATTCATGAGCCTCTCTTCTGATTGGCCTGTTGTTTTCTGAGTGACGCACGGCCAGGCCAACCACAGGTAGGGTCATGTATGCTGTAGCCTGCTGTGGCTTGGTGATGCTCACAAGTAAGGTAAATAAAACACCTGTAATGATGGTGATAAATTATTTGTTATTAGCCTAAAGCATAAAATTTACAAACCACTGTTCATTTAACATAAAAGCAAGCATAGGCTACTGCGTGCATGGTTTGGCATGACAGAAATAGCGCAAAGTGCGCTCCCTCAATAATTCCTAAAAAGCTGACATCTCAGTTCATCACGATTTCACAAAGCTCCGTTATTCTCAATGAAGCTGACTGCACAATAAATCTTTCTCCATGTCAACACTTCATTTGTTATAATAAGGGGATTTGCCAGCATGCAGAATTCAGCACTGAACAAAAACTCAGTTTTGAGCGGTGAGTGGATTCTATCTTAAATGCATCTCATTGGCCATTGCGTTCAAGAAATCAACACATATGTCTGTGATTGGCTACACTGCTCAATGTTGCAAACATCTTATAAATAGAAACTCGTTCTGGCCTGTAAATCGTTTTTATTTAGTTTTAGTTATTCTCGTTGCTTTTGTGCAACACATGAATAACAATTTATTTGTTTTTAGATGTTTTATTTTGAGATATTTCTATTTTGCGGGAGTCCCGCGAATCGTTTTATTCTCCCACAACCCGTTCACACATGAGTACCTTACCGCCCGCGCCTGCACTCGGCCATCAAATCTAGTCCCACGGAGTGCAGGTCTCTACATTCATCGACTGAACAGCATTTTCTCTACATGTTTCCGTGTTGTTGCTCAACAACGATGTTGTCTGGGGGTTGGGCAAAAGGAGGGAGTGACGGTGGGCAGTGCACAGGGTGGTGACTGAGTAGTTCTGACATCACATTATACGGAAGTCACAACGGCTCGTGAAAAGCTGTGCCTTTACTTTATGCAGGCTGTGTGCATTTGTCTGTGGATTGACTGAGTTTTCAGTTTTGAAACTTATATGGTAGTTACATTGCCCCTTTTTTATGAAAAAAGCCAGGAAATGTAATTTTTTACAATATGTGACCTTTAAAAGCTGTCAAGTTAAAAAAAATTACAAAAAAAGAAGAATAAATAAAAGTACCATTGAAGTGATTCATACGACTTTTGTCTTCTGAAGCCAGATTTTAGTGTATTAGTAATGAGGTTTTTCTTTGTTTCTTTGTTTTTAGAGCTTAAATGGTCATGGTATACTTTCATTAAAATATTATTATGTTATGGGGAAGATATTTAAATAAAAATAAATGTATGTAATAATAAATAATATTATTATAAATAAATCTATGTAATTTTAATGTAAATATAATTGTTTTAATTTAAATTTGATTTACTATGTAAAAAACAATGTGTTTCATCTAAAGCATGTTCTTATTTGTGTAAAACATATAAACATATACTATATGTTTATATATACTGTATGTATAAAATATATATAAACACATATAAACTACCTAAAGACCAAGTCTTTTTCTTAAGAAATTAATTTTAATATAACTTAAGAATTTGTACAGGCCATAAAAAAAGTTTACAGTGTAAAAAAAGAAATTGATCTGGAACGTCATGAGGGTGAGAAAATGATGACAGAATTTCCATTCCTTAATTTACCAAGCTGAAAGACAGGGTACACATGGACATCAGGGTTTTGGACGGGTAATTAGATAGTTGGTAATTGTTCCAGCAAGCAAACGCTATTGTAATTCCCCTGACACATACACTCACATTCTTGCACACTAACTCCCAACAGCCCGTTTCCCCAAAGTGCAACATCATGCTCACTCAATATCTGTTTGTTATTGGCTGTTCAACCACGAGAATCCACCAGACGCTCCTCTGCCAATTTGTTATCGTTACCTCTACGGAAAATGTATCACTGCTAAAACATTGCGTAAATCACTGCTCCCTGTTTTGCCTTCTTATTCTGAAAGAATATTTTGGCAGGGACCAAAAGCTGGAGGAAAACCAGTTGGAGCCCATAAATGTCTGAGAAACAGCCAGGAATTGTTTCTGTTGGCGTCTTTGTGTTAAAAAACTGTCATTCGCACCAGCTGGCAGATGGACCACCAACAGTAGACAGAATATCCCTTGGCTTTGAGTGTGTGCTGAACGTGCGCACGACGCACGTACAAAATCAATATCCAACAGATGTACGTCTCATAAATCCCCGCTAGAATGCCTTTTGTCTGTCACAGTAACTCAAATAATCGAATCCTGTTGGCTAAGAAAGCAAAGAGAAGCATAGCACACTGTGATTTACACGATTAGCCTGCAAATGAAGTACCATTTTTACATCCTTAGACCTGCTCAGTTTAGCACGTCAAATATGTTCAGGTCAAATCAGAGTTGTTTATGCAATTTATTCAAAACTGGTAATTGCATAAACATGATCCAGTCCATATTTAAAGTCACTAAAATAGTGTGTTTCTACTGAAGGAAAGCCCACGTGTCACTGCGCTCTGGGGTTCACCGGCCCTCTGTGCGAGAAACGTGTTTGTGACGGTTACTGCCTGAATGGAGGCACATGCGACCTGACCCTGGGTAACCAACCCGTGTGCCACTGTCTGGCGGAGTACACCGGGGAACGCTGCTTACACCGTGAGTATGAATCTGTTTTACCGTAAATGTTTTTGCTAGGGATGTCCCGATCCGATCATGTGATCGGAAATCGGGCCCGATCACGTGTTTTCAGACTCGATCGGAATCGGACTTTACCTCCCGATCAGGACTCGGATGGGATATGTATATATATTCTCATTATTTTTTAACACATCTATAGTTATGCGGTGGCACAGAGTTACGCCGGTTTCACACTGCACGCGAGCAGAGCGTAAGCAGCGCAGGAGCAGTGCGTATGGTGAGCAGGAGCAGGACACGCGCGTTTTGCTTTCACACTGGCAGCGTTTGTCACGCGCGGCTGAACCGCGGGTTGTGTACAGACAGAGTACTCTATAATGGATAAGTTGGCATTGCTTTCTAATCTGCTCTAATCTGTTAACATGGGCGGCGAAAAATCCCATGTTAAAATACTCTGCTAACGCGTGCAGTGTGAAACCGGCGTAAGAGTTAGGAGTGCTGTTCCTAAAAGCACATTACTGGCTTTGCAAACACTGTGGCACTTTTATATTTTATTTGTTTACATGCCTGCCGGGTATTTTAAGTTGAGGTGCTATTTGTTTATATATTAGACTTTTTTTATATTTACTGTTGCACTAAAGTCCAAAAGTGAAGAATTTATGTTATTTATGACTTGATTGTTCAAGCTACCTCACAGAAGTGCTCTGTTTGTTAACAGAGTTGTTGAATGTTAAAATAAGGTGAATTAAATAAAAAATAAGGAACATCCTGGATCTGTTTTTTCGCTCTTCTTTATTCTTTTTTTATGTATTATAGAAGTATCGGATCGGGACTCGGTATCGGTAGATACTCAAAATCAAATGACTCGGACTCGGACTCGAGGGCAAAAAAACCTGATCGGGACATCCCTAGTTTTTGCCATACAGTAGCTCAGTTCAAACCTAGTGCACTACCCAGGCAACATTGTAGGCGTCATAGGCCTGTTCAGGCTGCTTATAAGATCTCATTTTGTCTAAAGTCTTCAGCGTGACAATTGCCCTTTCTCAGATAATGCAATCCCAGAATGCATTGCAACAAGCTTGGTAGAAAAAATATATATGGTGAAAAATGTTGATTATAAATAATAAGTTTAATATTCATTCATCCTAATTCAAAATGAAAAAAAGGAATTGCCATATTTTGGATTCTTAAAGTATCACACTGTTAGCTTAGCAACATGCTAATGCTATGTAGGCCAGAGTCATGCACGGGTCCGATTTTGTAAATCCGCACCCGCCCGTACCCGCAGTGCTTAAAGCCGCATCCGACCCGTTTTCCGACAGCAGCACTAATTCAAATCTGCACCCGACCCTACCCGCTTAAAATAGAACCGATCACCCGACCCGCACCCGAAATAAAATCAGTTTAGACTATCACATTATAGACACACTTACAAAAAAATTTATTGCCAGGTCATACAGAAGTTATTACACAAGCATTAACACAAGGACAACTTCAGCCGAAGCTGTCAAAAGGCCGGTACGTGAAGAACATGGCTAACGTTACCACAAAACTGAGTAGCCTTATAACTTTTTACCAATCGAACAGACGCGGCTACAACACTATATCTGCCACGCAATTTCGTCTAGCCTACATCTGACAATTTTGGGTTCAAACACGCCCTGCACACCACACATACTGAACAGTGTTACATTTGAAAAATACTGTACGATAGAACTGCTTGGTTTGTTACCAGAGTTATCTGCGTGCTTCCTCAGCAATGAAGTTCCACATTTGTGGCTATCCAACACGAAAATGCATGCAGCAAAGCCTTTCATAATACTGTTTTCTTCAGATAACTCCAAATTTCTCCCACACACTGGACTTGATTTTTGACGACGTATTGTCGACAACTTTACAATCTCCACTAGCTATTCTTTTCTTCAACTCCTCAGCATCCATCTCGACGACTGCAAGCAGATCACGCGCTCGGTTATGATGAATTTTTAAAAGTGAAAGTAGGTATAGAGACTCCTGGGAGGGCGTGGGCACAAATAAACTGATGTGGATTTTAAAATATTTTATCAACTTAAAATACAGGCATATTTTTGTACGGTGTGTTCCTAAAAATATGCATATATTTTTACGTTTGCACGTATTGTTTTAAACCCGTGTTTAGACCCGTGTTTTGCCCGTGTCCGACCCCACCCGCACCTGTATCCGACACAGTTGGGTATTTTTCACCCGTTTGAGCAAAATTTTAAACAAAGCCGTGCAGGACTCTGACGCAGGCCAGTAAGAGCTGTGTGTGTAAACCTCACTTCCCTGATCCTAAGAGGCGCACTAGAGGCTGCAGTCTTTAGTGTTCTTGTTATTGTGCCCGCTTCCCATGCCAGAGACCCCGGTTTGAATCCCACTCGTAGTGGGTCGAGTAGGACTGGTTACATTTGGTGCCGTGACCCAGATGGCAGTGAGGTTTAGGGGGGTGAGTGTAATGTAGGCCAGTAAAAGCAATGCGTGTGGACCTCACTTCCGTGGCCTCAAGAGGCGCACTAGGGACTGATGTTAGGAACTGCGGTCTTTAGTGTACTTGTTAGTGCGCTTGCCTTCTATGCCGCAGACCCCAGTTCCAATCCCACTCGTAGCAGGTCGAGTAGGACCGGTTACACATGCATGATTCCCTCTAGAATGAATTATGTACACTGTACCCTAGTATAACTAAGAACACAAATATAAAAGCACAAAAAAAAAGTTTAGATGAAGTTCCCTAACAATATTCATTACATTTTATAATAATTGAACCATCTACACTAACATCAAACTCTGTTGGAATAAATTGCGAGTAGCACTATTTACACACTTAGAGCTGCTGCCTATATAGAGCACTTAAAACAAGTCACTTATGATTTGTTTTACAGAACAGTTTAGTTGCTGTTAAGACTAAGATTTAATATGTGACAGGAAGTTAGCATACATTCAGATTAGTCATAATAATGGGTTTTCTTTCTGTCTGATCGCAGATATTTGTCACCATTATTGCGTGAACTCCAAAGGCTGCACGCTGTCCGGCTCGGGACATGTGGAGTGTGTGTGTCCCACCCGCTACGAGGGGCAGAAATGCGAGTCGGACCGATGTCTTCGCTGCCGAGGTGCCCCGTGTATCGTAGACGAAGAGACTGGAGACGTCACCTGCAAGTGTGTATTTAATAGTTACATTAGCACTTTTGTGTGTATCAGTATCAAGAAAAACCAGATGGAATTTCGTCCTCGTTGTTCACGTGTGTGTTCGCAGCTGTACGAACGGCAGAATCGCAGCCAGCTGTCAGTTGTGTGACGGATACTGTTATAACGGCGGAACCTGCCACCTCGACTCCGAGACGGGCCTGCCGTTCTGTCAGTGAGTAATTTCTTAATAGCTTTCTATGGCAACAAATTGCCTGTCGGTATTTAGATTCATTCATTTTAAATTACTCCCTCCGGCAACCACTTTAATAGGATTTTTTCTGCTCGTCTGACTTGGGAGGATGAATGTTTTGTAAAGGTGAACAAGAGAGAGGGAGTATTATAGCAAAAGAGTGAATTATCACAGCAGGGGTCCATAATCGGCCGCTTATATCGACCTCTATATTTGTATATTAGAGAGAGAGGCAGGGAAACCAGTGAGAGATGTGAGCGGAAAAGAGCACAGTATACAAGTACGAAAAGACAAAGAAGAAAATTGTAAAACTGAAGGGAAAAAAGCATTCATTCATTCCATAAAAATCCCTTAAAGCTGCAGTAGGTAACTTTTGTAAAAATGTATTTTTTACATATTTGTTAAAACTGTCATTATGTCCTGACAGTAGAATAGGAGACAGATAATCTGTGAAAAAATCAAGCTCCTCTGGCTCCTCCCAGTGGTCCTATTGCCATTTGCAGAAATACACCGCTCCCGGTCAGAAACAACCAATCAGAGCCAGGAGGAATGTCTTAGCAGTGTCAATCAAGCTCGTGTACGCGCTGATCACACCCCTCTCTTGCACAGCGCGTATCGTCCGTCGTTTTAAAATCAAGATTGCCGGTGTGCCGTAGCTGTGCTAATGGCGGGCAAACAACCAAAACTGCCAATTTCTCGAGTGGCACCTGCTCATACAACAAAGACAGGTAAACGGAAAAAGACCGATGACGATAAACAAGCCCGTCGGAGCCCATTGACTCAGTGTCAAAACTCTGGCCGCATAACATACAGATACAATGTCACGCACTGTGCAAAGCAACAATTGAAACCTGCTAATTCACTGGCTTGTCATGTTTCTGAAATAATGTACTAGCAAACCTTCTTTAGCATTATTACATATCGCTAGAATAATTACTTGCATACTGTAACATTAGTTACCGTTATATTATCTTACTAGCTATTTATAACTTATAGAAATAGTGCAACATTATAAAGTTACATTAAATTTATTGCAAAATACGTCATGATTTGAGGACCAAGTAATAAAATAATTATTTATTCATGAATCGGACTTTGATACAGTTCTCACAAACACATCAAGGTGAGTTCATAAATGGTTAGCCAATCATTACATAGCTCATTTGCATATGGTCTTAAAGGTACAGTAGCAGAACAGCCTGTTTCATTTAAAGTTTGGAAAATTATCGTGAAGAACTAAATTGTGTTTTTGGTTCAAGAAACCTTGACAATATAAGACATACTAAGTATGCTTTTTGTTGCGTCACCAAATGGATTTGCAAATATAATAATCGCTTTTAAGTGAGAGAAACCGACCACAGTGAAATGGATGGAAAGTGTAACCGTTTTTCAGCTAATAGCGGCACACTCATGTGAATGCTTTTTGCATAAAATGGTGGAAAGTTCTTGTTCTTTGAAAAAAAAATTGCATGTGAAGAAAGAAATTGATAGACAGACGGCATACGAGAGCGACAAAGCGATTGAGCCATTGTACAGATCCTGAATGCGGCAGTGGACGTACTCCATCTCTCTGCTGAAATGATTCGGGTTTTGTCTGGCCGATGTGATGGAGCTTTTACTTTTCTCTTCCACACACAATAAACCCCACCAGACTATATTTTTTTTACCTGCCTCCACTTTTCTTGCTTGCCAAAGGCTTTTTATCTGCAGTGAAAAGGAAGACGGTGCATCCTCCATCCTCCATAAAAACATTTAGATGAGAAAATATGCCTTTATTTTCTACAGTAAATGAACCTGAATGGATCACACTAGTAGAAATGAAAGGTATGGTAAAGATCAGGCCTTTCAGGAAGAATACATGTTCATAGAAGTATGCATCACCTTCTTAAAGTCAGGTTTTGTTTGGTTTCCTTCCTTTCTGTGTTATCAAAGAAAATCTCGTTGAAGATGGACATAAATTCTTTATTGTGACACCTGGTCTTCGTTTCCACTTCTTTTTCCATCTCTTGATGGTCTGATAACGCCATTGTGCCCTTAGGGAACGAATCAATTTGCATGCAGATGATTCAGTCTTGTGTTTTTCTTTGGTGTTTGAAGGTGAAGGGTTGGTAATGACAGTGGCCAGACATTCATATATTACCTGGAAAATGAGTGTATTAACGTGAAGATGCAGTGCGTCCTGCTCATTCAGACCTGCTTGATATCACATCACCCCATCAGAGACTTTTTTTTTTGTGTCTTTTGTTTGTCCTTCCTCTGTTTCGTTATCTTTCTCCAGCAGCGTTTCATTAGAGCTTATTTTAGTGGGTCTCAATAGAGGGCCCTGCAGACACACTTGTGTTAGATTGGAATTAAACAAAAAGGCTCGAGTGTCCAGCAAGTCTGTGGTTTGCGTGACTTGAAAAGTAGTCTTTCGTTTGATCATTTCTGGTTCAAATCTGCCGTTCTTCCTTTGTGTTGCATGCAGATGGCCATGTGTGGCACACTGTAGCTATTTTGTTTTATATAGTGGTAGGATTGGACGATGGTTTGAATATTTATGATATTATGAAATGCTCACAAAGTGCAATACAAAAGTAAATGATATTCTGGCGAGCCACAATTTTTGAGATTTTTTTCCAGTGTGATTTTCCCCCATATTCTCATTACCGCAATGCATCGGACCGTGTACCATTTCACTTTTTTTTGTAACTCCCATTATTGTCAGTGGTCATTGTCATCACTGTAAAACAACTGTTAATATACTTAAAAAATGCATTATGGTGATGGAAATTAGAATATTTATTTATTTACTGAATTGATTTAATTAATTAATTTGCATTAAGATAATGAGAATGAGGTTTTTTTTTATTTTATTTTTGCATTACTATAATTTATTTATTATTTATTTTGCATTACACTCATGAGAATGATAATTTATTTTCGTTTACGTGAATGTAATAAGAATGAGATTTGTTTTATTTATTTATTACATAATTGAAAATTATATTTATTTAATTTTTTGCATTAATATAAAGAGAATTTAATGTTATTTACGTAGCTTTTTGCAGTATGATAATTATTTATTTTAATTATTTGTTTGTTTTGCATTACGGCTGAGCATTAAATTGTTTTTGCATTATAATAATGAGACTTATTATTTTGCACCACAATGATAAGAATGAGTTTATTATTATTTTATTTTTTTTCAATAATAATGACAATTAGATTTTTTTTCCCCCCTTGATTTATTTTGTATTATGGGCATCAGAATGAAAATATTTTTCTTTTTATATTATGGTAATGAGAATGAGATTTATTTGTTTATTTATTTGCTTTATTATTGTAATAAGAATGATATTAATTTATTTATTTATTATACATTACATTACAGTAATGATAATGAGATTATTTTGTTTGTTTGTTTATTGCATTATTGTAATGAGAATGAGATTGTATTTTTTTTTTTACATTACATTACACAACTTTTTTACATTATGACAATGAGAATGAGACCTTTTTTTTTTCTTTTCTTTTTTTTAAATAATTGTCATGCAAATAATGTCAAAAAGCAAAGTCTTTTTTTTCCCTTTTTTTTTTTAAGAATAGTCTTAATAGTAGGCTTTATATGCTTTATGTAGAATACAGTTTAATTAGTGAAATATTTCCCAGCCATGTACTTGACAGGATTCATGAATTAATGTCCACGAAGCGGCTGAACTGTAATGATAATTAACTGTCATGTTGACGTCGCCCAGTCTTTTATAGAAAGGCATAATAGCCTCCAGCTGTTTGCACTGTGTGTAAGTGTATTTCAGGCCTATTTTCTTTTCTGTTCTCCTCATGTGTCTCCTTTCGTGTCGTTGCGTTCTCCTCAGTTGCCCGTCCGAGTTTAAAAGCCCGAGGTGTGACGAGAGAGCTAACCTTTGTGATCACTACTGTCAGAACCAGGGCGTTTGTTTCCTCACCGCCTATAACAAACCTCGCTGCAAGTAGGTCTTCCTGGTTCATTATATTTGCAAAACATTCCCACAATCCCATCCGCCAGCATGTGTCTGGCCTGTTCGTGGAATGCCGTCACACACAGACATCGCTAACCGACTCGCACAGCTTCCAAGAGCACGTTTCACACACATTGCACTCGCTTTTCCCGGACACACGCAGCCATTTCTCCGCACCATGCTGTTGGTGTATGTTTCTCAGTGTGTTTCATTTCTGTGTTTGCCATGACTGGAGTGATTATATAGTGATTATAGCCCTGCATATGCTGAGGACGACGTCTCTTTGATTGGTCTTCTTGTATCCATTATTTATCATCTTATTTTCTTTGCAATTTTCATGAAGTCCTTTATTTGTTCTCTGTCCATTTTGCTGCTCTTTTGTTTTCCCATATTTGACACATTTTGTTTTTGAAACATTTGTTTATGTTTAAACAAGGCACTTTTCATTAATATGGTACACTTTGGTGTCCTGTGACTGTTTGGAATAAAAAATCCCATGATTTTTGGTTGTAAAACCTATATTATAAATGTTAGACCTAGCATAAAAGTACAATATATGTAAACGTTCAAAAATATCTGTATCCTCTTCTTAAAATACGTATTTTTGGCCTGTCAGAAGTCTTGACCTTTTTGACTGTGCCTTAAAATTAAAATCTTACAAAATAGTTTTGAGTCAGTCTAATTGTCATATGTATTATAATAGTCATTATGTAATATTTGTATAGTAGAGTATATTATAATATTAATGTATTATATTATTTACGTCATTCATTTATTTATTATTCATATACTGCATATCTGCAAAATCACTGTAATTTGTGAATTTACTGATATTGAAATTTATTTCTCTCAGAACCACAAATAAAAAGAAATAGAAAACAGCTCATAAGAGTTTTATAATCCTTTCACTGAGTATTTGTTAAAAATAAATTGTACCCTATCCTGGAAAGCCCCTCAGACAGTTCCAAGAATTGCAGAATTTTATTTAGCAGGATGTTCCCACCCTCATGAAAGGAAACTTTCCTGAAAAAAATCCCTGTCCGCAGGACGTTTGGTTAAACATAGTTTTCTAACAGTTTCATTCACGCCACCATCTCTCATAAGAGCATTATCTCTCACATCGGTAGAGTTCTGCTGTGGACGCATGCCATTTAGATCCAGGAAGTCAAACACACATATTGCATGTGTCTCAAGTAAGAATAATGCATCCCTCGGGCTGGATTTATACCTCCCCCTGTGATTTATCCTGCGTTTATCATAAAAACGTGTTTTCATGCTTGTCAAAACCAAAATCAATATAACAAATTATACCATAAAAATGAATAAAATAAAGGAATACCAGAGTGAAAAATCTATTTATTGTGGTAAAAGTGGTACATTTTAACCTTTTTTTAATTTATTTTTTATTTTTTATAAATCTAATGATATGATGATTTGGGTAGTCAGTGCATTGTAAATTTCACCAGCTGTGATTTGTTTTTGATTCTCTTTTCACAGGTGCTCTGCAAACTGGTCAGGAACACAGTGCGAAAGACCCGCAACCAAGACCAACCGCTCAGAAAACGTCAGCGGGAGTGAGTTTCGCAAACACACGTACATGTTTTCTAAAAAAAACTTCATTGCAATCACTGTTGATTCCAATTGAGTTTGGTGTTAGCACATGTTGCTAAGCTAACAGCATAAAAGAGCAAAAAAAGTTTCGCACATAAATATTGGGTGAAATGTTCTGTTTTCAATTAGATTAAACTATTTTTCACCAATTGTTTTCTTTTTTTGTGTGTGTGTATTTATAGTCAACACTTCTCTAGTCCTCCATCTTGAAGCCTAATGTCACGTTAGTCAGTCAGGAGAGAAAACGCAACTGCTTTTGCCCTTCTGTCCGAGTTTGTAGTGATGACCTTTCTTCTAGTCTTCACTCAGACGGTTGCAGACATTAATTTTATTTCTGCAGAGAAGATCTGACATTTGAGGACATATCTCAGCGTGACATTTTAACTCCTGTGCATGTCTAGCCATGTTAGCTAAGAGAGCATTAGCATCATCGCAGAACAACTCCCTCATAAAGTATTTTATGGATGTGTTCGTGATAAATGATTATGTTAATGTTTATAACTGTGAAATCAGAAAACTAACACACACTTTTGTATAATATATTTTTTTTTTGCATTTGCATTTGCATTCATATTACTCCATTTTGATGTATTTATGTAAACGCTGTACATGTAAACACTGTAAATGTAATTCATTTTTTGTTCTGTTGTTTTTTTCCAGGAAGTATTGCCATAATAGTGCCTCTAGTTCTTCTTGTATGCATCATCACTTCTGTTACAGTGGGACTGCTTATTTGCAAAAGATGTCGAAGGTAAATATATAAACAGATCTGTTATTAGATGTCTAATCAGAACATTAAACAGGATTTATTAATATTGCTGTAGCAAATATCATATACCAGCTGTGATTGTGTTAAGCTGGTGTGCTAAATGATAGCTACGAACATAATAAACCTAATATATATATTACCCCTTCACAGAGGTAAGCAGGTTCAGCGGCAGCCCATGGCGAACGGTAGCTTGAACGTGGAGATCGGAAATCCATCCTATAACATGTACGAAGTTGAACATGACAATCACGTAGACGTCGGAAGCTTTCTTCACCCCAGCTTCACCCTTGACCCTCATAAGGTACTAAACGAGTAGGAATTCGAAGTGCTTGGCATCACTTGCTGGACTTAACTGTCGTACGCAGTTTGATTGTAAACAACGTAATTTGATTCGTTATTTCATTGTTGCAAATAGTCTGTTTTTGGGGTTTAGCCAATACAATTGCTTGATGACAAGTGTCAAAATCTGTGGGATGACAGCAATTTCTCATGAATTTCAGTATAAAATATTTGTATAACAATTCTTGCATTCATTCGCATTTAGTTCAGATTGGCAGTTTACAGAAGAATAGTTCTACGAACAATTCTTCCATGAATTTGTTCTGCCCGTGTTTCATAAATGAGGCCCGTTAAAAACAAAACACCTGCTAACACATATACCAATGTGACTATACCAAAGAAAAGTTACGAAAATTGTGCGAAAAAAAAAATCAAAACAGACACCAATGTCACCATGTGTTTTTTTTTTTTGTGTGTGTTTTTTTTTTTTTTTCATTTTTTCGTTTTTTTTTTTATTCTATAAAACTAAGTTTGGTTCATTGTTCTTTTAGTATCATTGATATACTATTATACTATATAATAAATATGACATACTATTATAGTTTATTATTATTATTATTATATACCATCATTATTTACATTTTTATAATATTTTTTTGATTGTCTATATTGTTTTTATAAAGTTTTAGTTGTGTTTTTATTTCATGTTAGTATATATTTTTTTTAAACCCTGGTTTGGGTACCTGAATGAATTGTTTGACATTTAAAGTCAAACAATAAAATAACACATGACATGATGGTACGAAATTTGTAAACCAATCTCATGGGAAAACGTAACTATTTTACAAGGTGGTTTATCTTACGATTTTGTATGAATTCACATTGTACGAAATATGATTATATGGGGAAAAGGCCCCTAACCCCAGCCTTAAACCTAACTGCTTCTGGGGCATAAGCAAATCCTACAAAAACGTATGAATACGATTGTACGAATTAGCCACCAATTAGCCAAACCGTAAAATAGTTACGAATTGCATTGCGTTGAAATTTCGGATTCTGTGTCCAAAAATGTGCTGAAACATTCAAGGTGATGTAAAATGGTCTATAGGTTTATGTCTCTGCCCAAATATAAACTCTATTTTTCTTTGTTTTTGCTTGGTTTAGTAAAACAGAATATTTTCTTTGTTTAATTTAGCTAAAATCCCACAAGGACATTTAGCTTTGATTTCTTTGCCTCAAATTAATGGAGTGCGTAAAAGCAGAAAAGTTATTCTAACCAAAGTAGCAATTTTAGATTTAAACTCTTGCTTTATATGTACAGTAATTTGGGTTGCATTCCCCAAATGACTTTGTCTAATTTATTATTTTAATCTGTAAGTTTGTTAATGTGTACAGTGTGTTGGTGCATTCCGTTTAAATTGGATGTTGTTTTTCAGGGCTGGTGTGTGAAGTCAAGCGACCAACGCAATTTGCCCCCCGCCCGCCCTTTGACTGCACACACGTTACCTATCCAGAACGTTCCAAAGGAGCTCATTCCAGGACAGGTGGACTCCCATTATCCAAAACTACATTAAATGAAGAATTTTAGGGTGTGTTCACACTGAGCAGGTTTGGTTCGATTAAAACAAACTCCGGTGCGATTGCTCTGTTTGAATAAGTGTGAACGCTGCAATCTGAACCCTGGTGCGCACCAAACAACCGGACCAAGAACCCGGAAAAGATGGGTCTCCGTCCACTTCCGAACGAACTCTGGTGCGGTTCGACTGAAATATGAACGCAACGCGGACCAAAAACATGACATGATGTCACAAGATGCGACCCTAAAAAGGACAGAATTCTCAAGCATAATTGTTTTTAGTCGCGATGTTTCCCATCACAGTTCGGTACAGGCGTCAGAAACGGCATCTCCTCGCAGTAGATCTTAGTTTGTGTGTGACGGAAGGATTCCTGATGCTGTTTTGACTCCATTACACATTTTATAAGCTCTTCATGAGTTGTCAGCTGATAAAAATCATCATATGTACACATTATTTTCCAAAAGAATCAAGACACAAAGAATCAAAGTGTGAACACACCCTTAGTTTATGAAGTAAATACAAACCAAACTAAAACATCATTGTGTATTCACAGGCCATGAACTATTCAAACCCCATCTACTCAAAGATGTATCATGACGGACAGCACTGTCGAAAGCCAGTCATCCACCTCGACATGAGACGCGATTTACTCCCAAAGAGACTGGACACGACCATTCGAGAAACGGCGGCGTAGCCTAGCTTTTCCTGCTTTGTTTTTATATAGATCTGTATAAAATGTATAAAACAAAGAACTTTTTATGTCCAGTCAGGTTAAATCATCTCACGTTGTGTCCCACATATATGTGCCAATTTCCTTTTTACAACGTCTTTATTTTCAGTTGCAACCAAAATGTCTTTTTATAAATTACAAATGCAGTGTTTTTCTTTGCTTTGTGACTTTGTAAATGCACTACACAAATACGAAAAAATGAAACGAAACAGCTGCTGAATCTCAAAAGGCTTTATACATATTTAAAGAGAATTTTATATAGGTTTATTTACATACTCACTATGTATATGTTTTCCTGTTGGTGGTGCGGTCACCAATGCCTAGATATTCCCAAGTTGCCTCTTACATTTAGCAGTATTAGAAAAAAGAGACACCTATTTAATAAATGCATCATATGCTCATCACAGATTTTATTTTTGATATTTGTCATTGATGTTTCTCTTTAAGTTGACCAGATGCTTCAAATATGCAGTCAAAACCGAAAGTGAAACCAACCCACGATGTTTTTTTTTGCAACTGTACTACAACTTGAAAACATGTTATATTTCATTTGCATATTGCAAAACATATCTTTCAGCACTTACAAGGACTAAAAAAAATATTTTATGTCACTCACCTTCACTCACTGGTTGTGAAACGACATGCGTGGGACTCTTGTAATGCCATGTTTGATGAAAATACACATTCTCTGTGCAAATGTACACAACTATAGGAGGAGAAAAAAACGTTTTATAATTTTATAGTTGATTTGTACGTCCGGTTTGCTTGTATTTTCTGGAAATGTATTAAATGTAGACCTTTTATACAAAACGATGTACGCAGTATATTGGTCCATCTTCACTTTGAGCTTCAACTGGAGAGTTTTTTTAATAATGAAATTAAATAGCTTGAATATTGCACTGCGCAATCGTACAGGTTGCTATTGTATAAAGGGAAATGAATTGGAATACATATAGATACACCTAATGTGTTTTTGGACCAAGAACTATGAAATAAATGGTTTTTCTTGCCATTTTAAATGTGTTTTTGTTGTGATTGAAGTGTGCACTTTTGCATAACTCAGGCTATTTGCAAACTTAACATGGCTTATTTGTGTTGCGTGTAGAATTATTAGATGTTATCTTCCTTGTTTAACCGGTTTGCTCCAGAATAATTTGCATTTCAGGAGAAGCGGATGCATTTTCCATAGAACAGAAGGTAAGAGTTGTGGAAACCCTCATAAAAGTAACTGTGTTTACATTGGAAGATGTCGCTGCCACAACAATTTGCGAACAATCTGGAAAAAACACTAAGAAAAACTCCTGGATTTGGCACTTTACCATTTACCGTGATATTAATCGGATTGGAATTATTAATGGATCGGGGATTTTCGTGCCCATGTACCCCGAGTCTTAATGTGACACTGATCAGCTTAATCTTTCTTGGACCTTCTCTTCTGGCTCTGACTGTCATGATGTTCATTCGAAGGCCTTGCAGACGTAATTCGAAGAATTTTGCTGAGTTTTTTTTATTTTGTCTGATTCCACCTTCATTGTGGATCTTTCTGTTGTTGTTTGAGGGTGAATATGTTGCTTGTGGCATGGTACACTGGGAAGGAGATTACGTGCTGAATGAAGAACTCCAGATTAAATGGTGTAAACCCAATGGAGTGAACGCAACAGACCTGCTAGAACTGACCGAAAAACTCATTTTCTACTCAAGGGTGAGTGTACTTTACAGTTTTTAAACCTTTACACATCAACTAAACCATTTAAAATCACTGTAGGTTTTTAGATAAATGTGCAGTTTGCGAAGGAAATACCAGCTCATACAAAAGAATGTTAATGTAACTTTTGTAATTTAATTAAATTTGTCATTTAAACGTAAGAAAGAAGACCCATCACTGTTCAGTATACGAATGATCATGATGACCAACATTCTAACGTTCTATATCAGGGTTCCTCAAATCCGGTCCTGTAGGGCCACTGTTCTGCAGAGTTTACAGTAGCTCCAACCCTGATCAAACTCACCTGTAACTCTGTAGAACCTGACTAGGTTGTTCAGGTGTGTTTGATCCGGGTTGGAACTAAACTCTGCAGAACAGTGGCCCTGCCCTACAGGACCGGATTTGAGGAACCCTGTTCAATGTAAATGTAATAGAAGACAATTTTAAAACTTTAATTACATTTCCTAAAAATTGCCATTATTATAATAGCTAAAGATTAAATTATCTATATAACAGGTTGAATGTAAGTTGTATATGGTTTAAATCTATTAATTGCAAAAACCAACAACAAAAAAACTAAATGGAAAAGGCATGTTTGATGAATATCAGTACTGTTATTCCATCTTATCACTCTATGGTTGTTTGTTTGTTTGTTTTTTTAGCTTTCAGCTTTAGCTCTACTGTCAGTCCTGTGTGTTTCCTTCATGGCTGCTGTCATTTATAATGACTGTAAGAGCAGAACTTTGGAGCAACTGAATAAACATGATGAACCAACACGACAAACATCTCTCAGCAGCTCGGAAGAGGAAGTACAGCACCCGTCTGCCTAAATACAACATGTCAAACAACTGTTTAAGGTTATAAATATTCATAAATAGTCATAGATTTAAACTTTCACTAAGGTACAACTTTCATTTCTGTTTAGATGTATGTTGTCTTGTTTCTTTGTAATAACATGATATGTGGTTTACTGCACTATATAGAGCAAGCTTTTCTCATGCGTGCCTATAGGGCTACACAAATGCATGTATAATGCAAATACAAGCCACCTTTGAAAGATAATGAAACATTATGGATGTTAAGTTTCTATGCTCTTGATAGTTTCTATGTTCTTGAAAGAATTAAATAGAAATGCTGAAGTTCAAATAGAGTTGTCTAACTTTTGTTTCGATTAACCATTAGCATCTCTGTTGTTGGATGTACAGTTTTCATAGTTTTTGCATACAGTGGATATAAGTCAACGCATTCCTGTTAAAACAGCTGCTTTTGAGATGTAAAAAAATTAAAGATAATTATATCAGAACATTTGCAGGTTTAATGTCGAAATTAGAACCCATGTAATGCCAGTTAAAACCACAGTGACACATTACAAAGAAAAAAATCTTGGAAGGAAGATCTAACTGCATAAATGTGCACACCCATCCATCCATCCATCTTCTTCCACTTATCCGGGGCCGGGTCGCGGAGGCAGCAGTCTAAGCAGAGATGCCCAGACTTCCCTCTCCCTAGACACTTCCTCTAGGTCCTCTGGGGGGACACAGAGGTGTTCCCTGGCCAGCAGAGAGACATAGTCCCTCCAGCATGTCCTAGGTCTTCCCCGGGGTCTCCTCCCTGTGGGACATGCCCGGAACACCTTCCCGGGAAGCCGTCCAAGAGGCATCCGGAACAGATGCTCGAGCCACCTCAGCTGACCCCTCTCGATGTGGAGGAGCAGCGGCTCTACTCTGAGCTCCTCCCGCGTGACCGAGCTTCTCACCCTATCGCCCAGCCACCCTGCGGAGAAAGCTCATTTCGGCCGCCTGTATCCGGGATCTTGTCCTTTTGGTCATGACCCACAGGAACGTAGATTGACCGGTAAATTGAGAGCTTCGCCTTGCAGCTCAGCTCTTTCTTCACCACAACAGACTGGTACATCGACCGCATTACTGCAGAAGCTGTACCGATCCGTCTGTCAATCTCCCGTTCCATCCTTCCCTCACTCGTGAACAAGACCCCAAGATACTTGAACTCCTCCACTTGAGACAGGAACTCTCCACCAACCTGAAGTGGTTTTCCGACTGAGAACCATGGCCTCGGATTTGGAGGCGCTGATTCTCATCCCAGCCGCTTCACACTCGGCTGCAAACCGTCCCAGTGAATGCTGAAGGTCCTGGTCTGATGGGGCCAGCACGACAACATCATCTGCAAAAAGCAGAGACGAAATCGTGTGGTCCCCAAACCTGACACCCTTCGGCCCCTGGCTGCACCTAGAAATTCTGTCCATAAAAATTATGAACAGAACCAGCGATAAAGGGCAGCCCTGCCGGAGTCCAACATGCACCGGGAACAAGTCTGACTTACTGATGGCAATTCGAACCAAGCTCCTGCTCCGGTCGTACAGGGACTGGACAGCCCTTAGCAAAGGACCCTGGACCCCGGACCCCATACTCCCGGAGCACCCTCCACAGGCCGCTGCGAGGGACACAGTCGAATGCCTTCTCCAAATCCACAAAGCACATCCACAAGCACAAACTCCCATGAACCCTCCAGCACCCTGGAGAGGGTATAGAGCTTGTCCAGTGTTCCACGACCGGGACGAAAACCGCACTGTTCCTCCTGAATCCGAGGTTCTATTATCGGCCGTATTCTCCTCTCCAGTACCCTGGCATAGACTTTCCCGGGGAGGCTGAGAAGTGTGATCCTCCTGTTATTGGAAAACACCCTCCAGTCCCCTTCTTAAAAAGAATGTGCACACCCCTGAACCAATAATTATTTGAAGCACCCTTTGATTTTATTACAGCACTCAGACTGTTTGGATACAAGTCTATCAGTTTGGCACATCTTGACTTGGGAATATTTTCTCATTCATCACTCAGGGAAGGTTTAACTAAACAAAACTGTATTGTGAAACCTTTCAGAAATCAGAATAGTTAAGGTAAGGACTCAAGGAAGAAGTTTAGACTGTCACATTTCTTCTCTCTGTGTTGAACGATGGTTATCATTCTATAACAGGATGTGTGTTTGTTCTGCACAATAGGTACAGTGCAAGCGTTTCTCATCTGCAAGCTTTTCTGAAGTGCTGTAGTCTATTTCAACTTGATGAAGGTTAGAGATGCAGCCATCATTGATTTTTATGTATCCCTTTATCCCCATAACTCCTTCTTTTGTTTGCATATTGCTTAATAAATCTCAAAAAAAAATTATTCTAACATGTGAATTTCCATGAAATTATTGTGCATGTGGTGATATTTTTGCAAAATATGATGTTGCTTTTTGCACATCTTGCGTCAGTTTACAAAGTGAAAAATCTAAAATGTGCATTCAGTTGTCTCCAAAACAGATAAATGTGACTGTGCCAACATTTTATTGCTTTTGTTCACGTAGTGCAGTGAATCGAAAGTGTCCTGTGAAGCAGGACACTTTTTTTTTTAAAGAACCATTTTCCATTTTGTATCTTCAAGGCTTTGAGCTCTTTTGTGGAGTGTTGTGACTCGTGTTTCACAGGACTTGTACATGATACTGTACCATGTTAGCTTGAACAAATCGTTCTTTTCAAATGGATATTTAGTTGACGGCAGAAGATGCACATCCGAAGCTGAATGCACAGTTCTTGCACAGCACCCTTATGAGCCAATGAGCATGTCCAAATGTGTCCAGCCAATAAGCATGACCAGAAATGAACAAATCAAACCTACGGTACAGGCAGATGTGAAAGTCTGCTTCTCCCTCATGTCCGACTCAAAAAGAACCAAATGATAAAAACATTTTTTTTTAAACTGGTTCTTTGGTTCAATAACTAGGTCTAGAAATGCTTATTGGCTCATTCGGTACTGCACAAGGAGTGTGTGTGCTACTTCAAAAGTGCGTCTTGTGTCATCAACTGAGACTGCGTTTAACATTTATTTTAACAAGACAACATAAATAAATTCAGGTAATGAACAATGTAATTCAGACATGAGATAACAAGAAACTATAAAAAATGCTCACCATACATCCATGTAAGGACAACACCAGACAAAGAACATGAGAAACACTGGGGTTTAAAAACACAAGGGGTAATTGGCAAATAAAACACACTTCAGAACAATTACAGAACTAATTAACAAGAAAAACTACAAAGGACTGCAAAACATGGCGCAGAACAGGAAATAAGTCCACACAAGACCAGGGGAACACAAGACAGGAATGTGACGTCAGCTTCATATTTCTCTCTGTATTCTCTGCAGTGTCTCATTTGCTATTTGTGAATTTCTCTGATGTTTTAGTTTTTAACTGTTCTTAATGACAATGACCAGAGTGGGTCCCATTTTCAGCCTGGGATTTTAATGCCCAAGACAACCCCCCACAAGCCCCATTTGGGACCGATGGACAGAGGTGGAGATTGCAGCGAAGTCAGTTGGACAAAAGCCTGGGCAAGTATTACAGGCCCCGGAAGTCCAAGGCGATGCCAAAGACGGGGACCTTGCAGAGTGGAGTGACACTGTAGGTTTTTTTTTTTTTTAATACAAAATGTTTTTTCTAAATGAAGCCCTAGGACACCACCTTAACTAGAAAAGCCAGACACAGTTAAATAAAATATAAGTGTGTTATGTGAACAAGTGCTGATATTATGCAATAACAGGATGTGTGGTAAATTGCATTGTGGGCACAGTGCAAACTTTTCTCATGAACTCCCAGTGTTACACACTTAGAGCAAGACGCTAATGTTAAGATTTGATCACAGATGTGCCCAGACATCTCTATGAAGTGCATCTCTCACCTTTATGAGTCAATATGAATGTGTGATATTATGGTATTATTTTAAGTAGCATACAGTGTTCCTGTCCATGTAATTTGCTAATTTGACTGGACTAGGCTAATTCATTGAGTCATTTGTTACAGTGAGACGCATCCATAAACTTTAAAATACTCAATTGTACAGTATAGCCACACAATTGATGATCCTAATCTTTTCTGTGTAACATTACATCTAATTTTACAGCTTTGCCATGACAATGTCATAAACCCTAAAATGACAGTAAAATGATTAAAAGCTTTATGGCCTGAATAAAACAGGAGTTTTAACATGAGAATCAATGTAAGTGCTTTTATTCCATTATAAGCTTCATATTTCTGCTCTTAAATCCTCCAGAAACTGGCCCCATTCACTTCCATTTTGAGTAACTCACTGTAGCCTCCATCTTTGTCATTTTTAAAGAAAAAGAGGAAAAGTTTAAATTAATTACACATGTACTGTTGAATTAGTTAAACTTTTCTGAACCTGTAATATTGTATTTTCTAAAATGTATGGCCGTAACTATTTGCATATAATTGCATGTTGTGTTCATTGAAAAGTGTCAATACTCAAAACCCTGATCAGCAATGCAGGTCGATGATGAAACGTAGCCAAGACAGACATCAAATGCAAGTTTGATTCTGGGTGGTGATTCTATTTCCTCTCTCTGTCCCTAATAATTTTCCTCTTCACTGTCTTTATTCTTTTAAAGTATAGCAAAAGCCAATAAAAATGCTGAAAGTGCTGAGAAAGTGCACATTTTAATGACATGTGTATGTGTTTGTATTTTATTTGAGTGCAAGAGAGAAAGCACACTAGTGTCATCACATTTTTTTTTTTTTTTTTTTTTTTGAGAACACAGAGAGACACTTTCTTTCCTGTTTAAAGTTGCTACATATCCACCTTCAAATGTTGATACCAAAGAACAACAATGCTCTAACACCTTCTCGAAAAAGACAAGACGAGCCGAAACAGTAAGTAAATAATTTTTTTTAAAGCCATAGAGTAATCATTCACAGTGCAGTCTGAAAAAATGCAGAAATAGGCCTATACAAAGTTTTTCTTACAAATTTAGGTCAGAGAAAAGTTAATTTCTTTATTACAGAAACTATTTTGTAAAGGTTTTTAAAAAATAATTTTAAGTGCAAACTGGTCATTTCTGAAATTGAAATTTATACATCACCTGATAGCCGATTAAATAAACTTTCATTGATGTATGGTGTGTTATCCATTTATGTTCGCGATTTTGCTGCATCCATTCACAAAAATATATTTTTTTTATATTTACGGTAGGAAATTTACTAGATATCTTTATGGAACATGATCTTTACTTAATATCCTAATGATTTTTTTTTTTTTTTAATAAAAGTAAATTTGATCATTTTGACCAATATAATGTATTTTTGTAGCCTAGAAATCTAGACGCACCCTAGCGGCAGCAAAATGTATTTTACAGCCAGGGCAGTCTAGCAACTCTCCATTGACTTTCGAGCTGCAAAAACCTAAATTGGGTCAGGCCAATCACGTCGTGTATACAGTAGGCGGGGCGGGCTTAACATATGACGACAGAGTGAACTTGCGACGGTTACCTGCCACTTGAAAACAAAGAATGGCTGCTGCTGGCGAACATCTTTCGAATCGGCTTTGTCCGCGACTCTGGAGGACTTAGAGTTAAGTTTTTCTTTGAGAAAAGAGCATAGAACAGCACTGAAGTCATTCTTAAAAAAAGGAAGATGTGTTCGTAGTTTTACCGGCCAGATACGGCAAAAGTTGAATCTATCAACTAGCTCCGCTGTTGGGAAAACGCTCTGGTTGGTTGAAGCGCTGTCCTATTGCGTGCAGAGGGAATTTGAAAGACAGCCGTTTATCCCGCCCCTCGGATTGAGCGTGTCTATGGTGAGTTGCCAGACCTAACATCTTGATGTAGGTCTGGCTGGCTGTCCAGGCTAGTATTTTTGGCTATTGCCACATATATACCTGTGCGACATGTGACTGGTTTTGTGTTCCAGGGTCACATATTCGTACCCAGAACTAGATGTTCCCTGTCATGTAGGGATTGGGATATCGTCTGCTAATCACCTTAAAGTGTAATCTAAACAAACCAAACGACATTGATGTGCGAGATTTGCATCTATTTTCTACTCTTTTAAGTGAACAGTATTAGTGGACAAATGTAGGGAATAGTGAATGAGGATTTGCAGGGTGTGCAGAGGTATGAAAACACATGTTGACAAGCAGGTAGGACAGTACTATATTATCAGTCCTGAGCTATATGTATTTTTTTTTATATTTAGACCACTTCTTTTATTGATAGGTATCAGGATGTGATACCCTAAGCATGGGGTCCTCCTTCATTTGTAACTGCTGCTCAAATGGTATCATGGTAAATTTGGGGTTATTTATATTTACTCAACACCGTTTTCAACTAAAAACGTACAACTTTTCATGTGTTTTCAGGCACCTGAAAACGCAAAAGTTTTGAAAACGGGTTTCAAAGTGCAAGTTTTTGAATGCGGTCTTCATGTAAACGACATAAACGCGAATCTCTGGAGACAATAGGCCTTTATCGCATCACATTAGAACGTCGGAAGTAGCCGTGAAAAATTGCTAAAGCAGTGTACGCTGCGTCTTCCGGTTCTCTTACGAGAGTACTCTCGTGTTGCGTAAGCTAGCTTACGCTACGGGAAAAACCCTTTTCTCGAGAATACTGAAGCCAAAAAATTATCCTTAATTTTTGCATTAGTTTAAAACGCATTGCTGCATAAGCAGACCTAGGCAGAGCGGCTCGCGCGCCTATTGGTTGCTCAGCAGCAACTGCTGCAACCTATCCAGGACCTGCTCGTGACGAAGCACCAATGAGGGCGCGGGCGCCCGTGCGCGTCACGTCCCGCCAGAATGGGCGTGGCTACAGGCTATAAAAGCAGGCCCGTGAGGTTGTTCTCTGATTTTTCAACTCTTCAGCGAAGTGGACACTCACCTCGCTGTTCTCCGGAGAAGCTGCGCCGTCGAAGAGCCTTCAGCGGGACGAGCTTCAAGCCGGCCATCTCGCCGCTTCCTCTGCCGTTCCTGCTGCGCTATCCGGCGCCGAATATCCTTTTTCATTACCGCGTGTTACGTTACACACGCTTGCATCTAAAAGAGCGAGGCGTTGTTTCAAATGCCTCTTTTCAAAAAGTGCGGCTCCTGCCGAGCCGATCTCAGCGACGGGGACCGCCACATCCTGTGCGTTTCCTGCCTGGGACAGACACACGCGGACCACGCGCTTTCCCTGGGCGGCTGCCCGGAATGTGAAGTGATGTCTATGGCGACCCTGCGGGCTCGCCTAGCATCTTTCAGCGTGGATCCCGCCCCTCCGCTTCTCTCTTCTGGGCCGCGCCGTAAAAAGCGCCGTTCACAGAGAACACCGGAGGCATCTGCCGCGAGCGCTTGCATGCCGGATCTCTCCCCGTGTGCATCGCTCTCTGCATCCCCCACCTCTATCATGGCCGGCCAGCCGCCCGCTGTGGATATCGAGTCGGGGGGAGATGACGCAGAAGGGGACAGCTGCTCTATCCTGGCTTCTGACTGCGAAGGCTGGTCGGGCTCCATTCCGGACCCCGCCCCTTCTCTTCAGGAATCGAGCGGTGTGCGGTCTACGTTCGACGCCGAGCTTCTTCGCCTGCTTACCAAGGCCGTGGAGGACCTCGGCCTCGATTGGTCGCTTCCTGACGAGCCTGCACCCAGCAGGCTGGACGGTTGCTTTCTGCCAGGCCGCCGCTCGACGCCTCACACGAGGCCTGCCCCCTTTCTTCCGGAGCTCCACGAGGAGCTCACTAAGAGCTGGAAGGCGCCATTTTCTGCCAGGCTGCGTTCTACTGTCTCTTCGACGCTCTCTCTAGTAGACGGCGCGAAAGACAAGGGCTACCTCTGCATTCCTCCGGTCGAGGAACCGGTAGCCACGCACCTCTGCCCGCCTTCCGCCGGATGGCAGTCTCATCCTTCACTGCCTTCCAAAGCCTGCAGGACTACTTCGGCTTTGATCGGTCGCGCCTACACCGCCGCCGGTCAAGCCGCGTCCGCACTTCACACGATGGCCGTGCTTCAGGTGTATCAGGCCGACCTTCTCCGTAAAATGGACGAGGCGGGCCCGAACCCTGAGAATTTTAATGACCTCAGGAGCGCGACCGACTTAGCGCTACGAGCCACTAAGTCCGCTGCTCAGGCCATCGGGAGGAATATGGCGTCTCTCACTGTCACAGATCTCAGACGGCTGAACAGAGCCCTTATGCAGAGATCGTTCAAAATGCTCACGACCAGTCAGATTCTCGCGCAAATTCGCCCGAGGGACTGGTTTATCTCTGTGGATCTGAAAGACGCATATTTTCAGATTCAAATAGCGCCCCATCACAGGCCTTTCTTGCGATTCGCCTTCGAGGGGCTGAGCTATCAGTACACCGTCCTGCCGTTCGGTCTGTCCTTAGCACCCCGTACATTCACGAAGTGCATGGATGCAGCGCTCGCTCCCCTGAGACAACGGGGGATGCGAATACTGAACTATCTGGACGACTGGCTTATTCTAGCCCAGTCACAGTCAGAGTTAATAGCGCACAGGGCTCTATTACTCGACCATTTACGGGATTTGGGTCTCCAAATCAACTGGACCAAGAGTTTACTGTCTCCCAGCCAGAGAATCTCTTTTCTGGGAACAGACTTAGACTCTGTGTCAATGACAGCGCGGCTGACGTCACAGCGCGCGCTGCAGATTCAGCGCTCAGCTGCAGCTTTCAGGACCGGCAGCATTTTTCCTCTCAAACGTTTTCAGAGGATGCTGGGTCTTATGGCTTCGGCCTCGGCAGTGCTTCAGCTGGGCTTGCTTTTCATGCGCCCGCTGCAGCACTGGCTGAAGACGCGGGTCCCGCTGCGAGCATGGTCCGCTGGCCGCGTTCGCCTCAGGGTAACTCAGAACTGTGTCACAGCACTGAATCCCTGGAAGGCGGCAGACTGGTATCAGTCAGGAGTGGATCTGGGCATGGCTTCGAGACGAAAAGTAATCTCGACAGACGCATCCAACTCAGGTTGGGGCGCCCTCTACGAGGGCAGACCAGTGTTTGGTCTGTGGGCAGCCTCAGAAAGGCGCCTACACATAAACTGTCTGGAGATGAAAGTGGTCGAAAATGCCTTGAGATACTTTCTCCCCCTCCTCAAAGGCCACAACGTTTTGGTCCGCACGGACAACATGTCAGTGGTGTCATACATCAACCGCCAGGGCGGTCTCAGGTCACGGAGCCTTCACAAGCTGACGGAACGCCTCCTCTTGTGGGCCCATCACAACCTGCGCTCACTGAGAGCATCACATGTCCCGGGCTCCCAAAATGTGGGCCCAGACATGCTGTCCAGGGACAACGTTCCCCCCGGGGAATGGTCCCTGCACCCTCAGATAGCCCAGTTACTATGGGACATCTTCGGCAGAGCGGAGGTCGACCTCTTTGCGTCGACGGAGAACGCGCACTGCCCAGTATTCTTCACGAAACAGAGAGATGCGCTGGCCCACGACTGGCCCAGCCGTCCGCTCTATGCGTTTCCCCCGATCGCGATGTTACCACAGGTAATCAAGCGCATCAGGGAGAGCAAATGCTCTGTGCTCCTCGTGGCGCCGCTCTGGAGGAATCAAGTGTGGTTCTCAGAGCTGATGCAACTGACGAGCACGACCCCGTGGCCGATTCCGGTGAGGAAAGATCTCCTCTCCCAGGCCAGGGGCGCGATCTGGCACCCGCGCCCCGACTTATGGGCCCTGCATGCATGGGCCATCAACGGGTACCCGCTGACCTCCCAGCAGCAGTGTTGAACACAATTACTCAGGCTAGAGCACCCTCTACTAGAAGGCTCTACGCCTCTAAATGGTCAGTGTTTTCCGGCTGGTGCTCGGCCCGAAACTTAGACCCACAGCGCTGTAGCGTTGCAGAGGTTCTCTCCTTTCTGCAAGAGCTTTTGGACGAGGGCAGGTCCCCCTCCACGCTCAAAGTGTATGTGGCGGCCATTGCGGCGTTTACAAAACCTTTGCATGGCCGGTCACTGGGTAGAGACGACCTCATCGTTAGGTTCCTAAGAGGAGCTAGGAGGTTAAATCCTCCTCAGCCCCCTCTGGTTCCAGCCTGGGACCTCTCCTTGGTCCTGGAAGCCATGAAGGGCGAACCCTTTGAACCCCTCCAGTCCGTGGATTTGCGGTATCTTTCACTGAAGACCGCTTTTCTCATGGCTCTCGCTTCAGTTAAGCGAGTGGGTGACCTTCACGCGCTCTCTGTGAGTGCTTCGTGCTTGGAGTTTGGGCCTAATGACTCTAAAGTCATCCTTAAACCGAGGCACGGTTATGTCCCCAAAGTGCTTTCCACTCCGTTCAGATCACAGATTATTTCACTGTCAGCTCTTCCGAGATCTGAGGGTGAGGACGATGTGAATTTTCTCTGCCCCGTCAGGGCGCTGAGAATATATGTCGAACGGTCTGATGCTTTCAGGCAGTCAGAGCAGCTCTTCGTTTCGTTCGGTGGCCGCACTAAGGGCTTAGCCACATCGAAACAGAGCCTGTCCAGATGGATAGTTGACGCTATCGCTATGGCTTATAGGTCTAAGAACCTTCATTGCCCTCTGGGCGTCAGAGCGCACTCCACCAGAGGCATGGCCTCGTCGTGGGCGTGGTCTCGCGGAGTCTCGCTCCATGATATTTGTACGTCGGCGGGCTGGGCCTCTCCGTCTACATTTATCAGGTTTTATAACCTGGAGGTGCCTGCCCTACAGGCTAAACTGTTGTCAGTCTAACATACTAGCTCTGTTCGCTCTCGCTGCAGATCGACACAGACTGTGTGTGGTTTGTGTTATACACAGGCTCCAGATCGACAGACCAGGTCTTCCTGTCTGTGATCTTTTTTCACCTGACCTTCGGGTTCAGGTGGCTGACAGGCAGTGTTATCATTCTTAGTTCAGCCCACGGATGTACCTGGCTGTTCTATTGTATTAAGCACCCATTCCCACACTCTGGAATGGTTATCTCTCCCTGGGCCCAACCCTCATCGGCCCAGATATTACCACTTACGTTTGTCCCCGGGCACATGCCCTTGGGAACGTGCAGGTGGACCTTCTCTAGCACGCACGGCGTTTTACATTGGGTTCCCGTAGCGTAAGCTAGCTTACGCAACACGAGAGTACTCTCGTAAGAGAACGCTCTCGGTTACTAACGTAACCTCGGTTCTCTCTAGATGAGGGAACGAGTGTTGCGTAACCCTGCCGTGCTTGTGCTACTTCTGGTTCGCTTCAGATTGAAAAACCAGAGAACAACCTCACGGGCCTGCTTTTATAGCCTGTAGCCACGCCCATTCTGGCGGGACGTGACGCGCACGGGCACCCGCGCCCTCATTGGTGCTTCGTCACGAGCAGGTCCTGGATAGGTTGCAGCAGTTGCTGCTGAGCAACCAATAGGCGCGCGAGCCGCTCTGCCTAGGTCTGCTTATGCAGCAATGCGTTTTAAACATTAAATTTTTTGGCTTCAGTATTCTCGAGAAAAGGGTTTTTCCCGTAGCGTAAGCTAGCTTACGCAACACTCGTTCCCTCATCTAGAGAGAACCGAGGTTACGTTAGTAACCGAGAGCGTTATTGCGTTCACCATGGCTGCCTGTTAATTATGACTGTACTACTTCACTCTCGCATCTCCCAAAAGTTTCTATTTTCTTTCTTTTTCTTGATTCCATTTTAATGGTTTAATTAAATTGCTATAACCAATTATTTAAAATGTAACGATTTAAGCAAAACTTTCTTCAAGGTTATACCAAACGTTTATTTTGACGGTATCGGTGTAGACCTTTGAGTCTCTCTGTGTTTTATGATATGACGATCGTTTTTCTCAAATGAAGCTAAAATGCTGCTGAAGTGACTCTCAGAGCGGCTGTGTTGATGAAGTGCATTAATGTCCTCATATAGGCTGAAAACATCGCGAGCGTCATGCCTTAAGCCGCTTGTCCACCAGCGTCTCGATTTCTGACGCGACGCCAAAGCCCATTCATTTCCTATGGAACTACGTCAGGCAGCAAAAACGCCCCGCAAAGCATGATGCGTCGCGTCAATTTGGTCAACAGCGGCGCTGCAAAAAAGTATCTCGGTGGATACTTTATGCAAATGAGAGCGTCAAAACGCGGGGCAGCAGCCAATGGAAACTCGGCGGTGAGAATTTGTGTATGGGCGTTGCTATGGTTTCATATTTAAAGTACATTTTTCCCGGCGCGAAAAGCAGCGAAAACGTCACAGGCGTCGCGTCGGAACAAAAATTGATCGGACGCTGGTGGACAAGCGGCGTTACGGTGCGTGTCCACTACAGCGGCAAAACTCCGCTCAGTGCCGCTGGCAACGCTGTAACGTCTCCGCTTTGGGGTGTGTCTGTAGCGAGTGTGTTTAATCGAAGTTTTTTTCAACACACGGACAGTATAATCATCAGCGATGCACGTGATACACAAGCTTTGTTTCCAAATGCACCAAGCAAAGATCCTTTCAATTTGATAAACTTTTATAAACCCAGCCAATATAATCACAATGAACACATCCAAAATAAAATCTTTAACATATTGTCACGGTGTGACAAAAATTAGAGAAAAGACTAAGGTCCTTGTGATGCAGTGTTGTTGTGGAGACCTCCAGTGGACACCCGTCTCTATTGCACTGCGAATCTGTTGCCATGGCAGCAAGGCCAATTGCCCGATTGACAGCAGGTGTGGAGTAATTACAGAGAGTGTTGTGAGAGGGACACGTATTGAGATGGGACTTTAAAAATAGAGAGGAAGCAGACTGTCGTGTGGTTCTCCTCCCCGCCTGGAGGTTCTCCTCCCGTGAGATACTGTGTTTTTGTCGACGGGTTGTTCTTTTATTGAGGCTGGGCTGTGAAGCGGGCGAAGATCGAAGTTGAGAAGTAGAGAGAAGAGAGTGAAGTATTTGTCAGCGAAAACCCAAGGAATATCGTCAGCAGTGGGAAAGACGCAAAGTGATGAGTATTGGATTCGTTGTTTATATGCACTAAGACTGAAGTGGTGTTGAGAGTTTGGAAAGTGTGTGGCACGAGTGAATTAGTACACCGAGTGAATTGTTGATCTATCTCCAACTTTTGTCCGCTCCTTGCTGAATTTTGCAACCCTCATTTGCGTACCTAAGATTTGGGGATAGACATTTGCACAAAAAGAATAAATAACTTACCGTAGCCTATTTTATAAGTCGCTCCGGAGACGCATATCAGTCAAAAAATGCGCCACGAGGAAGCAAAAACATATAGCCTAAGTCGCACTGGACTAAGTTGCATTTTTTTAGCAATTTATTTCACCAAAAAAAAAAAAAAAAAAAAATTACAGACAGTTCTCCGTTACGGACGTGAGCGCTCTAAAGCGGCAACAAAATAATGTTTTAAAACTTTCACAGAGACCTCAAACTGAAAGCACAAAGCCTGTCTTTACATTTCATTTCGTTTTGTATTAATTGTATCTTCATTTTAATCGATGTTTCATCAACCATTTGTCTGGATTTAATAAGAAGTAGCTAAATATAGGCTATTAGAAAATAGATAATTAGGACACGGAGGCGCTGGCGAACCTGGAGCTCGTCTCATAAATGAACCGAAACTCAGCGTGGGCCTATAAGGTAGCCAATTGCCTCACAGACCTGAGACATATAGATAGCTTGAAATGTCTACTTTTAAGCAGAACAATTCAAAACGAAAGAAAACAGACTGCGCTGCTTATGTAATTCGTATGAAATGTGCATTTCTCTCTGGCGCTGCGAAGATCGCGAGTCGTCAACTTCATCTGTCTAGCCGACACTGACATAAAAAAATAACTGTTTTATTAGTAAACAATTAAAATGTCTCCTGCTATATGTAACATTTGCCTGTTCCTTACAAAATACTGACAGTGGGGTAGGCTATTTGATTTTTTTTTTTTTTTTTTGCAGCTGCGGACAAATCTTTTCGACACACACACACAATATTACATAACACTCTGCGCTTATGTTTTAAAAAGATAATTTAACATATAAATAACCATTCTTAAATAGACCACTTAAAGTGTTTATTACAAATAAATGACTAAATGCTAAAAATGAATACATTTTAATGAACAAACATATGCGTTGCATTTACAATTCTGTGAAAACAGGGGGTGCTGCAGCACCCCCACTTCCCGCGGCCCTGGATATCCAACACCACAGATTGCGCACCTATAGGTGCGCAATCTGTGGTGTTTGATAGGCTTGCTTTAAAATAGTAACTCTAGTAAGCGCTTTAAAGTTGTCATTTCTTTGGTTTTCAGAGTTAGAAAAGCAGATATTTGCACATTTAATTTCCAGAGCTTGAAACAGTTATGTTATTTTGAAAGTTACAAGGTTTTAAAGATCAGACATTCTGTTGCACTTCTCTTAATTTTCAGTTGAAATTAAAGTTCATGTGAATCATGTCACATGACATTATCCATGCATCCCTCTAATTTGTTCCTCCTGTGAGGTGGGTTAAGGAAAAAATGCATTTGAAAATGTGAGGACCAAGCAACAACCCCAGGTTCTCCCCTGAGAACAAGACCAAAAATGTTATGTGCACCCCTGGTAATAATGCTCCTATTGTTGAGACCTTGTAAATATAAAAGGAGCTTTTGTTCTTCTCAAGTACGAAACAAATTTAAAAGTAGCTGTTGTTCTTCTCAAGAACAAAATAACAGTGGAACATCTCAAGGAAAAGACAGCAGTGGAACATCTCAAGGAAAAGACAGCAGTGGAACATCTCAAGGAAAAGACAGCAGTGGAACATCTCAGGCTGAAAAAAATGAGCTTGTGGAAAATTTGAGTTGTTGTAAAGTTTTTGTAGTTTGTTGTATTCCATGTCTTGTGTGGATCTGTATATTTTTCATTGATGGTGATTATCTTGCATGTGGATTAACCGACTGTAATGGATACTATACCTGTGATAACGAACTGCATCCAAGATGTGTGAATTGGTGCACACCCACCAAATTAAGCCCCCCCAAAAATGAGACTGAATGTTACGAAAGAACTCTGGAGTTGATTTGGATATCAAAGGTAAGCTTCATTAGCCTGGCTAACGTCAGACCACTTTCTCTTTGAGACGTGGGCCCTGTCCCAAATGGCACACTCCGGACTTGTGGACTTCCTCAGAGTCCACACTTTGGTGACGTCATGTAGTGCAGACCTATAGGGCCCTTGGCGCGAGTCCACGAGGGCACATTGAGAGGTATTTTTGGGACAGACTCGCTCGGCATGCCGGAAATAACGGTCTGGTTGTTGTTGGACAGGAGAAATCACATTTTTGCGCTCCGACGTCTTATCTGCATGTCCACTACACAGCCTAATTTTACAGTTCTATATTTTGATATTGTGCATATCACCTGGGCATTAGACAATTGATAAATCATGCTTATTTAAATGATGTATACAGTTGTACATAATAATACATAATGTTCCATTTGAACTAAGATTGCAATTTTAAAACATAATTTAAACATATTTTTTTCAATTTACAGGTTTCAATATTCATACTATGTTTACATATGAGTCAGTAAAGCCCTGCCATTCGGTTCTATTTATTTAATGAATCATAATGCGATCGTATTATTAAACACGCTATTATTATGTTTGAGACATCAACCACTGGTCGATGACCATAATGTTTGTATAAACTGTAGGTAACAACTGGTAAAATGTACATTTAGGTCATAAAAACAGTAATATTTTCTTCTCAGCCATGTCAACAATTATCCGTGAGTGAAATCTCCTCCCATCTGTTGTCTGATTGGCCTTTCGCAAGGATTCCTGGGTAGTTAAAGTGCGTGGAGCCTGCATCTATGCGGGCTTCGTGGAAGACCGCTTCAAGGGTACAAAGGGGGCGCTGCTGAGCACACTTCAGAGCGGTAAAATGCTGAATGGGACGGCCTACGGACTCGTAGACTCAGCGAGCACGCGCAATTCAAGTCCACGAGACCGAAAGTCCGCATGAAGTGCGCCATTTGGGACAGGGCCGTGGTCTGGATACTACATGTTCATTTTCTCGTATTTGAGGCGTGGTTTACGAATGCCCAGAGCCGTTTATTGGGCGCTACAAATGTCTATCAAATGCGCCTGTACGTAGCTTATAGCCAATTGTCGGTACACGATCCGTTCCACCTGCACGATCCGTTTCACGCATGCGTAGTAGACGCAGTAGAAAACGCACATGCGCAAATGATAATTCTGTTTTGCGACGATTTACGACACTGCACGATCTGTTCCACGTAGTTCTTTCTTCATGTAAGTGCAGATTGTCTAGGCAGAAATGCATATTATGTTCCTTATTGTCTTCTGTAAACAACATTGAAGGGATCATTTTCCTCATTTAGATTATATAGACCCATACCATACTAATACAAAATTACTCAACTTAAAAGTTAACTAATATTAGCAGCTTTTAATAATAAAAAAACGACACAAACCGTCTTTGACAATACTACTGACCTCAGACCAAAACACGGCAAGTTAAGCCTAATACCATACAGCAGTGAATCGCAAAGGAGAGTAGCCTATGGAGGAAACTGATCATGTATGTTAATGTAACAACTCACAACTCCTTTATTATTTTTGGATTGGCAACCACGTAAACACATCGTAATGCATAGCGTAAGCTACATTTAAAAGCATCAAAATAGACCCGCTGTGAAATGTTAAACACAATACAAAGTTACACAAATATGCCGCAAGTTGTGCCATCGCATGCGTGGTTCCGATAGTGTAGGAAAACCGTGACGTTTTCTACTACGTAATTACGCGCATGCGTGTACGGATCGTGCAGGTGGAACGGATCGTGTACCGACACCAATCGTTTCAAATTATACCAGATGACGTAAGTAGAGCGACAGATATTCAACGAAGAAGACGACGATGGGTCAGAGATTTATGTGTACACCAGAGAGTCCTGCACGGGTCCGATTTTGTAAATCCGCACCCGACCCGCTTAAAATAGAACCGACACCCGACCCGCACCCGAAATAAAATCAGTTTAGACTATCACATTATAGACACTTACAAAAATATTTATTGCCAGGTCATACAGAAGTTACACGACAATTAACACAAGGACAACTTCAGCCGAAGCTGTCAAAAGGCCGGTACATTAAGAACATGGCTAACGTTACCACACAAATCGAACAGACGCGGCTACACCACTATATGCCACGCAATTTCGTCTAGCCTACATCTGACAATTTTGGGTTCAAACACGCCCTGCACACCACACATACTAACAGTGTTAAATATGAAAAATACCGTTCGATAGAACGGCTTTGTTACCAGTTATCTGCGTGCTTCCTAAGGGATGAAGTTCCACATTTGCGGCTATCCAACACGAAAATGTTTGCAGCAAAGCTTTTTGCAATATTTTCTTCAGATAACTCCAAATTTCTCCCACACACTGGACTTGATTTTTGATGACGTATTGTCGACAACTTTACAATCTCCACTAGCTATTCTTTTCTTCAACTCCTCAGCATCCATCTCGACGACTGCAAGCAGATCGCGCGCGCGGGTATGATGAATTTTTAAAAGTGGAAGTAGCCTAGGTAACGTTATAGATCCTGGGAGGGGTGGCGCGTCGGCACAAATAAACTGATGTGGATTTTAAATTATTTTATCAACTTGAAATACAGGCATATTTTTGTAGATGAGATGCTTGCTAAACTAAATATGCATATATTTTTACATCTGTCATGTTGGATCCATAGATAAACAAACTGCTTCGGTGTGTCGCATATACTTCGTCATCGTCTTGCTGCTCCCTCCCCGTTCTGTGATTGGTTCCCTATTTCAGGGGAAAAATTAGCCCATGGTAGCCAGACTACCTTGCAGCGTGAATAAAATCGCGCTGCTCAAGGCAGTATGGGGAAACCCAGGCTAAAGCTTCATAGGATTTTGGCTCAATTTTCCCTTATACTGTATGTGACAGGTTAAGACTGCATTATCCTGTTTCACAACTATTTAATTGTTCTACATATGTACCTCAAATAACTCCAAAGACATTGTTGTTTATTTAAATGTTGTTTATTTATTAATATGTATATATATATATATATATATATATATATATATATATATATATAATAATTTTTTTATATCAAGATTACAGGTTATGTTCTGGCTATTATCTTCTGCATCCTAGCCATTATTTATGTGAGTTTTGACTGCAAAAGTCAAACATCAGTGGGCCGCACTGACCAAGAGAGTCAAGGACAGCAAGGTCCAGGTAATGAGGAACAGCCTGAGCAACGCACTGACAACCTTCCGATGAGCAGCATTGAAAATGCATCTGAGGATACAAGTCTCTTAAACAAACCGTCTACAACACAGCCCTGATGTTAATGACATCAGATGCCATCAGCTTTTGTGTGTCTTGTGACCTTATAAAGTTTGGATGCATCTATTTGAATGAGGCCTGACTTGACTGAAATATTTTCAGTGATTGACGGATACAATTTCACTCTCTTCCTCACACAGAGTATGCTGTCAGAGCAACTGGAATGGAGCACGAGATATTTTGACTGTTTTTGTATTTATTTTTTTATAAATTACCCATAAAAAGATAAATATATTTTGCAAGCTATACAGAAATACATAATAATAGAGGAATTCAGGTTCATACTGTATGTTGTCTTTCAAAGATTCCATTTGTGTTTTTTAATTAACTGATTTGTGTTTTAATTTCTATTTCTTCAGTTAATTGATTGTTTGTTGTTTATAACTGTCCTTTATGAATATGTATAAAACATCTCAGACTCAGTTCTTATAAAATGTAAAAATTTCTTACATTGTTTGTTTGGAAATTTGGAAATGATACTGTAAAAAACAAACAAATATCAGACTTCTTTTTAGACAAAAAGAAAACTTTTACAATACATTTACAACTTGATTTAAATATGACAGCTTTTTGGATTTGAACAGGGATTTCTTCAGATTCATTTAGTTGGTAAAGACATCCAATACATTTTCCACATAATTCCCCAGACCAATTATAAATTATTCCAATTAGAAATAATAATTTCAGTGCTAGCTCATGTACAGTAACATTGGAGGGCAATGAGGACGTGGACCACCTGGACAAACAAGCCAAATCTGCATTAACTAATGTTATTTTGTTGAAAATGTTTTAAATTCTAAGATGTAAATCTTGTTTTGACTTCTGCTCTAGATTTCGGTTGAAAAGTGGCATTGCAGTACAGTGCAGTATTGGTGGCTCTTTCAAGGATAAAAGATCTGTTAAAAGTCTAAATGTGAATAGATTACACATCCATTCCTTTTTTATGTACTCCTGCCTGCATGATTCTTATGAAACCTCTTTGTTGATATTTTTTAAGAATTTTTGTGTAAAGATCTGGCATTGTATATGGCATTTTGTCATGATGTATTATGCCGTTTTCTTTTTGTTGGACAAACAATATAAAAGTTAGTTCTGATGGATGATTGAATTTAGTTCACTGGAACATTTCTGCATTACTCAAGGTGTTCTCAAAAGGAAAGATGTAATTCGCATGAATAGCCCATTGTTCCCATTATCCTTTTTCCAAGTTCACTTTCTCATCTGTTATGATGAGACAGTCTGAGACGATGAGACATCTGCTATAATGTAAACAGATCCTTGTAAATCGTTAAAAATAAAGATCCTAAAGTGCCACAGAGATCCACTGTTACACATAATTCGGTCAACAAATATTGATGATCTTCATTGCTTGCTTCCCATTTTTACTCTGTCTGATTCCACCTTCATTGTGGATGTTTCTGTAATTGTTTGAGGGGGAATATTTCGCTTGTGGCATGGTACACTGGAAAGGAGATCTTGCATGATGAGATAAAGATTAAATGGTGCAAACCCATGAGACAGAATGATGATTTCTATTTGACAGTGAGTGTACTTGACCATTTTTAAAGATTTTATTTAACAAATAACGAAGCCGTTATTACTCATTATTCATATTATTATTATTATTATTATTATTATTTTAAATAATCTATAATATTAAATATAGGGGAGAGTGTGGCACAACCTAACGCGGGGCTAGTTGTAACACCCTTGTTTTAAATACTTCCACATATGCTAGAATGACGAAACTAGTGTATTTACTAGTTGCCATATCAACACTCTGGAGAAAAAATTACGCCAAAATTCAGAAATCTTTGGAAGATATCACTGAACATTTATTTAAACATAGCAAAAGCAGAACACAAGTAATTGTGTTAATTTTTTATCTCTATTTTTGGTGTTTATTTTAACTATCTGATATTATGATATGTGTTATTTAACAGTTGAAATGGTTCTTTAATGGGTTTAAATCCCAGTTGTGCAGGCGGGGGCATGTTGTAACACTGCGTTACAAGGAGCCCCTATTATAAATATGCTATTCTATTCTATACTTTTATGAATTCTATTGAGAAAACATGAGAAAAAGGTGAATAAAGACTGAGAGTCACTGTTCAGAAATTATTCATTATTATTATATTTTGAACTACGTTGTATAGCTGTGTTTTCCGGTGTGGAAACTCAAAAATTATTTTATTTTTAATTATTATTTTATATGAAAAAGATATTTTATCGAGGAAATATTTTAGTTTGTCTTGTGTATATATATATATATATATATATATTTTTTTTTTTTTTTTTTTTTGGATCAGATAGTGTTTTTAAGCTGTCATATGGTCATGTTACAATGTGCCCCTCACATGTTAATGTACACCACCTATGGGCCAAGTTGTCACATTTTACTTCTATTCTTTCGGGGTATATAAAAAAAAAAATTATACACCGTATTAATAAAACAAAACTTGGGAAATGAATGTGGGAAAAAATAAATAGTCTGAACCCTAAGTAGATTCACACAAACTGAGAAAGTCAAAAAGCGTTCGGTTTAGAAAGTCAAAAAGTGTTTAGATATTGTAACTTTTTGTTTCATGTTCATTTGTGCAACCTTTGTTTCCACAATTTTAAAAGTCTCTTTTGTAATATAAATAATGTACAGTAAAAAAATTGAAAATGGAAGTGTTTTATACAGAAAGTTTGAAGAACAGCCTTTATTTGATTATGTGAAAAAAATGTTTGTAACATTTTAAAAGTCTGTAATGTCATTTTTGATAATTTCAATGCCAAATAAAATCATAGGGCCCTATTTTAACGATCTGAAACGCAAGTATCAAGCGCGAAACGCAAGTAACTTTGTGGGCGGGTCTTGGGTGCTATTGCTATTATACCGGCGGGATAAATTACTCTTGCGCCCGACGCAAATCTAAAATGGGTTGGTCTGAAGTAGCTTCATTATTCATAGGTGTGGTTTGGGCGTAGCGTGAAATAAACCAATCAGAGCGTCATCTCACATTCCCTTTAAGAGCAGGCGCGCTTGTTTTAAAGCGGATTCCTATTGTAACGGCGGATTTGCCAGGCGCACGCCAGGAGCGGTTCACAGCCGAGGAGACTGACGTTCTCGTCAGGGCCGTAAAACACAGAGAAGTGGCTTTGGGGATGGAGAAACACACCCAAATTATCTATCTATCTATCTATCTATCTATCTATCTATCTATCTATCTATCTATCTATCTATCTATCTATCTATCTATCTATCTATCTATCGTAATATCGTAATATCTATCGTAATATCTATCGTAATATCTATCATAATAATGTATGATTTGCAAAAAAACTGCTGCTTCTGTGTAGATGAGATAATTAAAGTGTATGCGCGTTGTGCACACGCTACATTGATTATGGCCAAGCATGCGCCCTTAAAACAGCATATGAATAACATGCGCAACGCTCCACTGACTTTAAACTAGTTTTTTTCGGTCAGTGGCGGAATTGTTTTCTAAACCTGCAAAATAGCATGAGGGAACGTTTGCGCCGGAACACGCCTCCTCTTTGCGCTGAACCGCCCCCGGGAGCGCAAGTGTATTTCTTAGTTAACCGACGTGCTTCTGTGGAGGGTAAAGTCCGCTGTGCGCGGGTGCAAAATAGGAATGATACATGCGTCAGTGTACAAAGTCAATTGCGCTGGGTGCAAGATAGGGCCCATAGTGTTCTCAACCCTTTGAACAGCAGTGTAAAGGCTTTTAAAAATGTAAAACCAAGATTGAGGTTTTTCTTAAACTATTACGCCATTATATAACATTAAAACTGCAGTGTAAAAATAAAACGTATATCTTTAATAATTTTTAAACCACCTGAGCTTTGTTTCAAGCAATAAAATATTTGCAGATATTTAAAACGCTGTACAAGATTATTTCTATAGATTTCATACATATGGCAAAAAAATTGTGCCAATTCATTCGCAAGTAATAGCCATAGGGGGGATTACACTCATCTTCCCATGGGACACTGACATTCTTCAGGTCTTCGTGAAACATCTGTCTCCGTGTCTTCCTTGGTCTTCCCTGTCTCCTGCATCCTCCTGGTGGTGTCCACTTCATAACTGTCTTTGGGTGGTGTTGTTTGGGCATGTGTAGGATGTGTCCAGCGAGGTGCACCCTTTGCTCTGTCACAGTTTCTGAAAGTCTTCATGTGGAGTCCCACTCCTGCTCAGGATCTCTTTGATATATGCAGAACCAATATTGAAAATAATGATTTATCTTTTTCCATACTGTTAAAGAATTTTGATTTTCTTTTCAGCTTCATAAACTGTACTTGATGTCTGCCCAATGCCTTTATCAAAAAAGCGTCAGTGCTCATCAGGAGCTTTGCTAAAGGACATATTCATTGCCATCCATTAGCTTCATTAAACCTTTTATTACAGTGGTCACTATAGTAAATGTCCACCATAATGGTATCATTATATCACAACCTGGTTAATGCAAATGTAATATAGTCTTACCCGTGAATGTATTTTATAGAAGCATTTTCTTGCAGACATTTATAATAATTAACTATTTTAAGTTGCCTTTCATTTAGTTACAATAATCACAATGATATAGAATTAAAGTTGAGAATGTAAAATGTTCTGCTTAAGTTTTTGCCTATTTGTTCTTTAAAGGGAAGAAACAAATGTATTTTCACATAACAAAGTTGAATCTCATCTCTTGGTTTGTAAACATATTATTACTTCATCAGTGATTTTTTTTTTAACGTTACTGTATGTCACTATAAGCCGCTAAAGTACCCGTATGTTCCTGCGGTGCGAACACGGCGACTAGGAACGACTTTAGTTCTAGGAACTCCATTTGGAGGAACTAATTTAGCTCCTACTTCAGAGTAGGGTCTAAACCAGCACTATAAGGAACTACCCGTGACGTTAGTGTACGCTGACCGAACGCACGCAAAACACCAGCACCTGCCATATTTAAAACAGCTATATGTAAATACACAGATTATAGCCTATATATTTACTCCAGAAACTAGATACAAACATGGAAAACAGTGATAGATGGGCCTCTAAACCTTTATGCTGAAGAGAAAATCCAACGCAACTTTGAGGGGATCAAGTCAAACATGATTATGTATTTCTGCTCAGCTAGCAACACTGGACATCAACCACACTGCATAGGCTAATAACTTTTTTTTTCATATACTGTGTACTTTCTATAACAATTATATCTAATAACATGTTAAACAGTACTGTTAGACAGATCGCTAACTAATGAACACAGAGAATGCGAGCATTGTTTGCTCTGGCGTTCTCAGCGCCGTCAAAATAAAGGTCGCCGTGCTTGTGTCACCCCCTGACCCCTCCTACCAGTTCCTATGGCCACTTGGCCAGTGCGAACCAGGGGGGCAGGGTTTCATAAAATATTGAAGCTTCCCTGGGCGCCGCCATTGATTAGCAGACCCCCACCTGCTGTTAGCATTCCATTGACTCCCATTCATTTTGGCGTCACTTTGACAGCGAATAACTTTACATCTGAGGCGTTTAAAGTCTCCATTTGTCCATTGTTTATTTCTAAAGAAACACAAAAATGTATAAAAGGCTCCATTACCTTGTAGCTTACGTTATGGCCCCGTAGAAGCAATTTTTGTAAAAATAAGCTAACGATTGCGTCATAACCACGCGACTCTCTGTCGCACAGTAGAGAATTACCGTATGGACAGAAGGAGAAGCTTGCGGGCAATCGGGGGAACGTGGGGGCAAAATGACAAAATAATTAATCAGAATACCTAGCAAAAGTTTCTCCTGCTCCAAGCTCATGGACACCTCCTACTCACACTCTCCGTCTCTGCAAGTTTCGGAAGGGAATGATTCAGATTTCTCTTGGCACAGCTACTAGAAGACAGACGGGTTGCTCACGTCACATCTACGACGTCAAGCTCAGTTTGAGTCTGCGCAGTACGCTCGACCCCCAGGAAGTAAAAGCTTCTAATTGACTTCACTTGTCTCCGTTGCATCCAATGGGGTCGCTGTGTCCAGTTTATATACTGTCTATGGTGCGAACGCAAACAGCAAAACCGAGTTTGGGGGAGAGTAGTTCATAGAACTGTTTAGAAGTGGACAGTTCCTATAACTAAGTTCCTGTAACTACTTGATCGGAAAGCGGCTATAGATTGCCCCTGTATCTGGGTCTTTTTTCTTTTCTTTTTTTAACCACACACAGGAGTCTTTTGTTTTTTAAATGTGAATTGTATTCAGGGCCGGCGCTAGCCATTTGGGTGCCCTAAGCACAAATGCTTGGTGGTGCCCCCCCACCCACCAAAGTTTAAAAAAAAAAAATTTGATTTTAGGCATGCAGGGCTAAAGCCCCGGATCATTTGCACTATTATAGCGACGCCCCTGGACATGCATACGCATAGGCGTAATTTGCGGGTAGGACATGTCCCCACCACTTTTGAATCATCTCGCGGCACGAATGTACCAATACAAACAAACAAAACATCTCCAGTTAACCAGCAGAGCATTCATTTCATTCGTTTTTTAAATAAGAGTCGATCTAGCGCTGAAATGTGTTGTTTTTTTTAAATCAACTGATCAAAGTGCTCGTTGCCGAGCGATCAGTGGCGCGGATACTATGTTTGTTTCTGGCTCGCGCACAGCCTTCACTCAGACGCGCGTTTCAATCCGTTGTGGAGAGACTCTCTATTCGCTCCGGTACAATTAGAAAACAAAAAGCACAAAAAGTGTCCCTGCCTGATATACAACCACTAAAAAACATAATCGGTTTTGATGAAAAAAAAAATTATTCTACCACTGGACCACTTAAATATACACATAATTTTCGTCGGATCAACATATAATAGGCCTCATTCAACGACCACTTAAACCCAATATTAACATGCTTTAGACATATTTTATTTGTTATTTATACTAGTACCCTATTGTGATGATTTTTCACGACCCAGATTTTTTGGTGCCCCCCCAAGCACTTGGTGCCCTACGCGCAGTGCGTGATGTGCGTGTGCGGAGCGCCGGCCCTGATTGTATTATTTAATTAATTGTTTAATTTAATTACACGGAATACATGTTTAACAGCCAAAATATTAAAGGTATCTATCCCTGCAGCCGGAACCAGAAGAGATCTGTCATCATTTACCATAAATGGGCAAGTAAGTGTGACGCATTTGTTCAGCTGGGTTGTTATTGGCTGTGACATTATCACAGAACTCAATGTGATTGGACTATCTTTTAACCCACATAAAACGGCGCTTCATGTTACAATATGTTTTGGTGTTATTATTATGTTAGTTATACATTAAGTTAACTATAAAGTATCTCTATGTTTTGAGAAATTACTCCTTTACCAAGATCCCAACCCTTACCGTAAGCATTTCTCCACATTTCAATGAACTACAGCACAATGTTTCCTGTTCCATTGATAGAATGATAGAGATATGTGGGTAATGTAGTTTAAAACGTTTAGTAATGAAACAATAAATGTTAAATAAATAATATCTTTAATGGACAACTGGATATCTAAATATTTTTATTGAACAAACCTTTATGACATATGTGACAGGATGAAAAGTGATATGTTACTGTGAGCACTTTTGATAACCTTTATGCCAGCTTTCCATATATGTCTGAAAACTGTGCCCAACATTATTTAGCAAACATAGCATTAGCAGTTGACCTGCTGATTTTTTCTTTTATACACTAACCAGACTTACACTACGGAGTTACAAGCCATTTGAAATGTGCATTTTTTTTTATAATTTTTTTTCTACACAGATCTATTCTCCTCATCATGGACAACAAACTTTATTGAGTCCCATTTAAATATACCCCATATTGTATTAGGTTTTGATGGGTATTGTGAGACCATCTGATATGGAAATATTTTAAAGAAATGCTGTAATATATAATAATTATTATTATTTCTCTGCTTTTTTGTATAAACATCAATAAATATAATGGATGAAAGTGAAACTGCAACAATATGCCATTATACAATTTCCAGTGTCGGAAGTAAACAAAATCAATTTATATATTTACACTTCAGTATTACTAGTACACAAGGATAATGCACCATTCAGTAAAACAACAAAGAAACAGTGCCAACATTTCCTTTTCACCCCCTGATTGCTTCTCATATGCCTGACATCAGTAATATCTATGCTTTCATTTTAAATGCAGTAGTAGATGTACTAGAATGATCAACATGGATCATCTTCAATTGTGCTTGAAGTAGTTGTAGCAATGTAGCCCACTGCAGCCTCTTGTTATTCACATTGTTACAGTAGAGGCTTCCTCTCCGCTTCATCCGGATCACCAGAGGGCGCTCTCACCAGAATATTGAGTATTACTATTCAGACTACAATTCCCATAGGCCCTCATACCTGGGACTGATTACACACACACACCTGGGCTGCGTTCCAGTCCAAAATTGTCATGGCCTTCACTCGCTAACTTCCCTCCGTCTCGTTCACTCGGATGTACGTCATTGCGAGTGCTCACTACTGGCGGAAACTGCAATGGGCTGAATTGGAACGTCCTAAGCCCTTGATCACTTGGAATCAGCTGTGGAGTTGATTTATTATTTACATTTTTTTTCCTTTTAAGAATTTGTTTAATGCAGCATCCAAATGTTTATAGGTGTGTTTGGGTTGTTTTAAATTAAAAATATATATTATTAATATATCATAGAGTTGTCTGTTGTGGTGGTGATTAGATGAGATATGTGGTGATGTCACAATCGTACTGCATTGTGGGACATATAGGTGCCTGAAGTGTACATTTGAAGCAGACTCGCTCCCTCGGTCAAAATCGAGAGAACGAGGGTCTGTCCATATAAACTTCCCTCGTCCACTTCACGAAGTGGAACGCACTTCAAAATGGCGGCAGGGATTCCCCCAAGGGGAAGTGCTTAGGGAAGTTCGCAAGTGCGTGTCTAAAAGTGGACTGGAACGCAGCCCTGCAGTTCATCACTCAAACACTATTTCAACACTCCATACACACACCACTGTTGCGAAGTCTTGATTTGCATCATATGCTCATCACAGATTTTATTTTTGATATTTGTCATTGATGTTTCTCTTTAAGTTGACCAGATGCTTCAAATATGCAGTCAAAACCGAAAGTAAAACCAACCCACGATGTTGTACTACAACTGTACTACAACTTGAAAACATGTTATATTTCATTTGCATATTGCAAAACATATCTTTCAGCACTTACAAGGACTACTATGCAGTTTTTAATCGTTGAATACAAGTGTGTTTGATCAAGGTTAGAGCTAACCTCTGCAGAACAGTGGCCCTACAGGACCGGATTTGAGGAACCCTGTTCAATGAAATAGAAGACCATTTTAAAACTTTAATTACTTTTCCTAAAAATTGCCAATATTATAACAGCTAAAGATTACATTATCTATATAACAGGTTGAATGTAAGTTGTATGGTTTAAATCTATTAACTGCAAAAACCAGTAACAAAAAACTAAATGGAAAAGAAGGCATGTTTGATGAATATCAGTACTGTTATTCCATCTTATCAGTGTATGGTTGTTTGCTTGTTTTTGTTTTTTTAGCTTTCAGCTTTAGCTCAACTGTCAGTCCTGTGTGTTTCCGTCATGGCTGCCGTCATTTATAACGACTGTAAGAGCAGAACTTTGGAGCAACTGAATAAACATGATGAACCAACACGACAAACATCTCTCAGCAGTTCGGAAGAGGAAGTCCATCAGCACCCGTCTGCCTAAATACAACATGTCAAACAACTGTTTAAGGTTATAAATATTCATAAAAAGACAGATTTAAACTTTCGCCAAGGTACAACTTTCATTTCTGTTTAGATGTACGTTGTCTTGTTTCTTTGTAATAACAGGATGTGTGGTTTACGGCACTATATAGAGCAAGCTTTTCTCATGCGTGCCTATAGGGCTACACACGCAATGCAAGATGCTAATGCAAATACATGCCACCTTTGAAAGATAATAAAACATTATGGATGTTAAGTTTCTATGCTCTTGATAGTTTCTATGTTCTTGAAAGAATTAAATAGAAAATGCTGAAGTTCAAATAGAGTTGTCTAACTTTTGTTTCGATTAACCATTAGCATCTCTGTTGTTGGATGTACAGTTTTCATAGTTTTTGCATACAGTGGATATAAGTCAACGCATTCCTGTTAAAACAGCTGCTTTTGAGATGTAAAAAAATGAAACAAAGATAATTATATCAGAACTTTTGCAGGTTTAATGTAGAAATTAGAACCTATGCAATGCCAGTGTAAACCACAGTGACGCATTACAAAGAAAAAAATATTGGAAGGAATAACTAACTGCATAAATGTGCACACCCCTGAACTAATATTTATTTGAAGCACCCTTTGATTTTATTACAGCACTCAGTCTGTTTGGATACGAGTCTATCAGTTTGGCACATCTTGACTTGGGAATATTTTCCCACTCAACACTCAGGGAAGGTTTAACTAAACAAAACTGTATTGTGAAACCTTTCAGTAATCAGAATAGTGAATTTAATCATAAAAGAAAGGGCTAACTGAGCAAAACACTACTGTGAAAGATTTCACAAATCAGAATAGTTAAGTTAAGGACACAAGGAAGAAGTTTAGACTGTCACATTTCTTCTCTCTGTCTGTGTGAACGACGGTTATCATTCTATAACAGGATGTGTGGTTTTTCTGCACCTTAGGTACAGTGCCAGCTTGTCTCATCTGCAAGCTTTTCTGAAGTGCTGTAGTCTATTTCAACTAGATGAAGGTTAGAGATGCAGCCGTCATTTATTTTTATTCCATATACTTCCCTTTATCCCCATATCTCCTTTCTTTTGTTAATAAATCTCTAAAACTTGTTCTTTTAACATGTGGATTTCAGTGGTGCTTTTATTTAAAAAATAATAATGAATATATTGTGCATGGGGCAACATTTTTGCAAAATATGATGTTGCTTCTTGCACGTTTTGCTTCAGTTTAAAAGTGAATTGTCCAGTGAGTGCCACTAAAACGTGCATTCAGTCAAATTTAACTCAAGGTTGTTTAACTGAACAGAAAACTAAACCAAACAAGTGCGAAATGTAGCGTCAGTAAAATCAGTAATGTAGACTACGATGTAGGCATGAAATGTAATGTAATGTGGCTCCAGTGTAAGTGTAACAAAGGAAAAACCAACAAAATAAACAAACATAAAAATGAGGAGCCCTGAAGAGTAGTAGAATGGCTCCTTTTAAAGGGCATCATCTAGTTAAGGGGCGTCACATCAGAATGATCATTAATGATCATCACAGTAGTAACAAAGAATGCTATTTTATAAAATTATATGATTAATATCATATTTTTAAATATGATGGTTTCATTATAAATTGTATTATAAGTTTAATTATAAGTAAGTATCTCTAAGGTGGACACCCATCTTGATATATGATATTTACCATCTGAATCTAACCATGTCATGAAAAATGGAAAACTAAATCTATTTATTATGATGTTAATTATTAACAATAATAACAATAATTCTTGGGGTCGTATGCCCCTAATACCATACTTTGACATATTCTTCTGTTATTGAAAAACTGATGCTTTAATTAGCTTAAACAAAACTGAAAGACCTTTGTCTCAAAACATATTAAATCATTTCAGTGAATCTCATTTGCTACTTAATCTACAGCATTTAAAAAAAACATCAAATATGAATCAAGTTAGCGCAAAATCAACTTTGCACTGCATGCTGGCCGTGATTGCGTCAAGGATCAGCTGAATTTCCACGTGCATCTTGAAAAGATGTTTTGGTTGAGTTCAAACCATTGAAATAGTATACTTCTAGTACATTAAAATTAGTACTGCATAAAGTATACTTAAAAATACACTTGAACATTACTTAAATATAATTAATTAAATTAACTTAAAGTATACTTTTTTGTAAGGGTAAGAGAATGTCTCCATTTAAAGGTTTTTAACGTCACATGATGATATTGTGAAGCAGTAATATTTTATTTATTATTTCCTTGTTATATTAACACTTGTGGGAATTGTAACGGTTAGCCAAAGTCAGAGCACTGAGTAGTGTAACATCTAAATGAAGTCTGAGCATTGAGCATTGAAACCTATGCCACTAAGATTATTCAATAACCTCTGCTCTTTTTTATTATTATAACTTTGTCTCATTTTTTATTTTATTTTTTGACATATGGAGACAAAATCAATGTTGGAGGCCCCCCAATTTTTTTTTTTTTTTTTTTTTTCTGATATGTCCATATTAATCAAACTTTAACTAAAGTAATCTCTTATTTGTTTGAGGATGCAACTTTTTTTTTTGTGTGTGATTTATTTCCTGGACACCACCATTTTTCCCTCCTATTGAACCAATAGATATTGCAGTGCACTATACACTCACATCAACTGCTAGTGGAAGTGAAAAAGACAAATATGGAAGTGAAATAATGACAAATGTTTTAGAAACAAAAAAGCTTGTTGAATTGCACTACTTGAAAAAAAATATGCATTGCATTAACCCTTCACACACGTTTTCATTAATACAAATTCAATAATCCGTATTCACCATTCAGATTTAACTTCCAAAATATTAATTCTGTTTAAAAATACAACCTAAAATATTCGACATTCGGGCATTTCTGTTGAAACTGTCATTATTTATAGTCACAAAAAATTGCCATTTTTTTTCAAATTCGTTATAGCTTTGGTGTCAACTCTACTATTCTTTAATACTGAGAAAGATTTTTAGAACTATATCTTTATCATTATCTTTATCGTTATCGTCCTTGGTGTGAACGGGCCTTTACAGTCATAACCCGAGAAGTTTCATGGTCCCCAGAATATTTTGTTGTATGAATATCTGAACATGTATATTTTTGTTTCTGCTTCTTTTTTTGCCTATTCTTCGATCAGGAGATTCAGTACTCTTTTGCATCTATACATTCATATTTACTTTTATATATTCACAATTTACTTCGAAGACAATTCGAATTTACGTGTATATATTCAGGCTTATAATATATTCACTATTTATATGTAATTATTACCTGTTTGGCCCCTGTATATCAATGGCAAGCAGTAACTGGAAATGCTGGTGGTGTGTCATGTCAAGAAATGTGCCAGGTGACCAAGCATACCTGAGGGTATACAGAAGAAAGTGGAATGAGCCCATGAGAGTGGGACCCTACAACAATAGTGAGAGCAACTCCAGCAACAGTTCAAGGGGAAGGAGGAAGTACCTTATACCATCGAAACCACTGCACGAGAGTTCCCAGAGTAAGGACAGAAAAAGAAGGAAGGAGACTTAAAGCATACGATATGGGAGAATCTGATGAGAAGAGACCAGGGAAACAGGTGCAGAAGGAAGAAAGCTCAGAAAGAGATGCACAAGGACCTGAGCAAAGCAGAGAGGAAGTCGTGCATTAAGAAAATGGTAAACCCATACCTTATTGTTTTATTAAAAGTCCTAAATAGGTATTTCATAGTTTTCCCATATATTCTTAGACACTTGGTTGTAACTAATTGCATAATTAAATGTTTGATCGATATCCAAAACTTTGATCAGAAATGCAGGTTGATGACATAGCAATATGAAGACAAATATCAAATAATTGCTCATGCAGGTCTGATTCTTGGCCTTGATTCCATTTCCTCTCTCATTCTTTCCCTAATAATTTTATGTCTTCATTCATTCAAAAACCAAGGAAAAATGTTGAAAGAGCTCCAGGAGAGAGAACCCACTAGCTTTAGTGGGGCAAGTGTAGTTTTTTTTTTTTGTTTTCTCTTTCCTGTTTAAAGTTGTTGCACAGCGACCCTCAAATGCTGACACCTCATCGAAACAGACAAGACGAGCCGAAATAAGAGTAAGTCATTACCTATAATCTGACTAAACCAATACCACAAACAGTTTTTTTTTATTGAAGCCATTGTGACATCGTTCACAATGCAGACTAAAAAATGCAGAAAGATACATAATTTGACTTTAATTTACATTTTTTAAAAATCTTGCAACTAGGTCAAAGAAATGTTCATTTTATTATTATAGAAAAAAGTTTTGTAAGGTTTACCCTAAATAATAATTTTAAGAGCAAATAGGTTTGCAAATGGAGTATTTGTAGCCAGAACTATTTGTTTCTTCTAAATGAAATAACCAGCACAATTACAAGGGAATTAATGGTTACAATTGTACCATTAGAAGTACCCTGAGGTTAAGCTATAGTTTAAGGGGTTAACACAAATTTAAAGGCATACGTTTCACCTAATTCTTATGGTAGTTTTCTATTTAAAAATGAAAATGAATTTAATTTGATTACTGGTGCAAATAAAATGATATTCTTCCATTATTTATAGTTCAGTTATTCTATGTGCTTATAATAGTAGGCTATTCTGTTTATTCCAGGGCATCCTGTGGACCGGATCACATTCCATAGAGTAGAAGGAACAGGAGCAACCAAAAGGATCACCCAAGATACTTATTGTACTGTGTATAAACCTCAGAAAATGGCAATTATGAAAAAAAAAACCAAAATTACTATCCAGAGCGCTGCAGTGAGCTTTTTGTTACTAGGTTTTCAGGTGTTTATGGGCGTAAAGTTTGCATGCCCATGTCGTTTTTTGTGGAACCAAGTTATAGCACTCCTCATCGTAATTGTCCCTGCTTTCTTTGCTGGGCTAATGATGCATCTATTTTTAAGATTTCAAAAACAAAATAACAGTGGATGGTCTGAAGGACAAGACACAGGAAGATCTAAGAGTGGAAAAAAACTTCATTGTATGATTCGCTTAATTCCATCACTACTGTGGCTCTGTATATTTTTCATTGATGGTGATTATGTTGCATGTGGACTGACAAACTGGAATGGACACTACACCTGTGATACAGATGTTCATCCCAATTGTGTGAGCTGGTGCAAACCTGAATCAAACCAAGGAACAAATAATACTGGAAAATATATCTCCACACAAGAGAAAATCAATATATCAAAGGTAAATACCAAGTATTTTTACCCCACTCTATTCCTAAGTTTTGTCAGGGAAGGACAAATGAAACATAAATAGATCAACAGACCTAATAATATTCCAACTGAAATAATAAGAAAACTGTAACACAGGACCTTAAAATCACTAATTGTACACATTTCCCCATTTTGGGTAATTTACCATTTCACAAAGATGAAAACAAAAATATAGGGAATCAAAATAGAGCGGCAATCATCGGGGTCCAAGCATAAATGGCCCATGTGGATGATAGTTTGGATTTGATGAAGAAAGTTAGAAATACATGCTGGTTTCAAAAGGGACAGGAAATCCAAAGGAAATCACTTATTTCAGCCTTCAAAAATTATTTTAATAATTCAATATCTGTCTGTGGCCAGAGATGTTGGGATAGACTCCAGGGCCCGTATTCATAAAGATTCTAAGAATCCTCTAAGAAAACTCTTAATTTAGCTTAAAAACTTTTACGTAGGAGTCTTAGCTTAAAAGCGGTTCGGGACCGATCTGAGAGCAACTCTGAGTAAGGAAAAGACAAAAACCTTCATCTTAGTAAGGAGGCGGGGTTGACCCCGTTGCTATGTATGACACAATCTTTTGAAGACTGTGATTGGTTGGTTGTCCAAGAAGAAAAAAAAAAAAGTGATTTTAAGAATAGGGTCTATTCTAAGCCTTCACTTTGAAATTACATGCGTAATTTTTCCTATTTGACCGTTCTCACACATACACACACATTATATATGTGTATATAAATCCTTTTTATTTTATTTACCATGCTGTTAATTTCCTATAAGGTATTTGATTGGCTTAGAATGATAAAACTTGTTCCACTCTTTCCAATTACACTGATTGCTGGCATGTCTATTTAAGTGGTGGTTTGAATGTTGGTTTTAATGTATCAAACATGGAATTTTCCCAGTTGCCAAATATCGTAATGTAGTGATTACTTTCATTTTTGGCGCTATGGCATATGTGCTGTATCGGAGATATTAGCGTCTCTAATAAGATCAGTCACAAACATGATCCCTGCACGATCTAATCTGCGTCTTATTAACTCACTGTTATACATTGTCTGCAACACATTTCTTCTCCCTCTTCGTCTTTCTGCCATTTTCTCCTCTGCTAAAGAAACTCTTAAGCCTCTTAAAAGTCCTCGTCCGTGCTTCTAACAATTTTGACCTTAAGACCTCTTTTAAGGGTTAAGGCTCTTTCTGAATTACTTTTTTCTTTACTAGGATTTTTTCTTTAATTTTAAGAGTAAACGCCCACATTTCTAAGATTTTTCTTAGAATTTTGTCACTAGGAGCTACTCTTTGCATTAAGATTCTTTATGAATACGGGCCCAGGGGCCGTATTCACAAAGCATTTCATCTTACCACTAGGAGTACTCCTAAATTGCACTAAAAGATTTTAGCTAGGAGTTTTCTCTTAAAAGTTATTCACAACACCTTTCAGACCTACTCTTAGTAAAGAAAAATGAAAACTCCTAAATTAAGAGTGAGTCTTCGTTGCTATGGATGACGTCATTTCTCATGCACGAGCTTGACTGAAGTGACCACCTTGATTGGCTGATGATTGTAACGCGGGAATGATTCCAAACACCTCCCCTACGATGATGAGTGACAGGTGACAGGTCTGAGAATGCGTGCGCTACACAAGTAGTGCGAAGGACGGAAGATGATGAATAACTGAATAAATAGCCTAAATGAATAAAGAGTAAGACAAAACAAATATATAGTAGCCTAATGAAACATATGGATTGATGCAATATCTTTGCAACATTATTGAATTAATCTGTCACTATATGCCTCTGCCTACGTTTGCAAAGAGAAGAACATTTTAATTTGATTCACAATGAAACGTTACAATTAGTTTACATGCAATGAGTAGCCTAGTTTTGGTTGTTGTTGGTGGCGTTATTGCATCCAATGCAAAATTGTTCCCTCGCGATTGGAAGCTCCTGTAGCCGCCGCATACGTGAAATGCCACAAAAAGCGGTTTGTGAATAGGTCTTAGTGAGTTAGGAGTCCTCTCGACTTCTTTTAAGCTGTCCCAGGCTTAGGTGCTACATTTAGGGCTAAAATGCTTCGTGAATTACTCTTAGTCAAAAAAATGTGGAGTCCTAAAGTTACGAGTGACACGCCCATTATTTTTAGGAGTTGCTCCTAAATTCGCCAGTTAGGAGCTACTTTTAGCCTTGAAATTCTTTGTGAATACGGCCCCAGGGCCCGTATTCATAAAGATTCTAAGAATCCTCTAAGAAAACTCTTAATTTAGCTTAAAAACTTTTACGTAGGAGTCTTAGCTTAAAAGCGATTCGGGACAGATCTGAGAGCAACTCTGAGTAAGGAAAAGCCAAAAACTTTCATCTTAGTAAGGAGGCGGGGTTGACCCCGTTGCTATGTATGACACAATCTTTTGAAGACTGTGATTGGTTGGTTGTCCAAGAAGAAAAAAAAAAAAAGTGATTTTAAGTATAGGGTAGACTTGTAGTCAAGACCGCCTAAACCGAGACCAAGACACTACCAAGACCAGAGGGTATCGAGACCAAGACAAGACCAAGACCAAGACAGACCAAGTCAAGACCAAGACCAAGTCGAGACCAAGACCGAGACCAAGTCGAGACCGGAGGGGAAAAAAAACAGACTAGTGTTGAAGCTAAGCAACTTGTATGAATTCAAGAACAGCAGCATACTAGGGTTCAGCCGCAGTTTACATTCAATACATATTAGACGGTATTACTTCAACTACACAGGCAGAACAATACAGAGACAGACCATGTCATGTGTGTGACTGTGAGCTCACTGTAAATGTTTTTTGCAGACTGGGTGAGATCAACTATGTGTAGCAATTGCATGACGGCTGTTACTGCACTATTAGAGGATTGAGACTCCCTTAACTTTTGTGTACTGTTGAGGACTGACATGACTGGTACTGATGGTTCATCTGACAAAACATCAAACACCTCCAACAGCATCTTGTTCCTCCAACAACTGTCTAAAGAATGAGAAATATGTAACCAATTGAAATTGTACTTAATGTGTAGATGAAATCGTAACATCAAATTAAAGATACACAATTGTAAACTTGGATTAGGCCTAATGTTTAGTCAACACAACGGAGATATGCATATGATATTTAAAAGACTATTTATTTAGTCTAACACCATCTTAAATACAATACTGTAATTAAACAACACACACACACACACACACACACACACACACAGATATCAAAGTCACAAATTCATCTAAGCAAATGCCTGCCTATCTCTGCCGATTTCGGAGTCTCCAAATGAATCCATTCTGCAACTTTTAAATACATAATTCAATTTTAAAAAACGAAATTATAGGCTTAAGTGCAGGATCCGAAAGTTGATCGTTTTGTCGCTATGGTTACACACACACACACACACACACACACACACACAGTTGGCGGTGCGCTTAAAGTCATCTGTCAGTTGTGAAGTTACCCAAAATCTCCTGAATGAAGTTAAAACCCATCATGTCACTGATATGTGTTTTTTTAAATCAAGTGATCAAAGTGCCCGTTGCCGCGGCGATCAGTGGCGCGGATAAAGTGTTTTCTGGTGTGGCTCGCGCACACGCCGCACTTTCACTCGGACGCGCGCTTCAATCCGTTCCGTTGCGGATAATATTGTTGCATTATCGAACGTTGTGTCGTCGTGGATATTGTAGTATTGTATTGCTAAATCCCCCGACCACTATGTCGGTCTGAGACAGCGAGACCTAGACAAGACCGAGAGGTCCGAGACCAAGACAAGACCAAGACCAAAGACCGTCAAGGCCGTGACAAGACCGAGACCACGTAAAAGTGGTCTCGAGACACGTCACTAGTATAGGGTCTATTCTAAGCCTTCACTTTTCCTATTTGACCGTTCTCACACACACATACACATTATATATGTGTATATAAATTTTATTTTATTTACCATGCTGTTCATTTCCTATAAGGTATTTGCTTGGCTTAGAATGATAAAAATTGTTCCACTCTTTCCAATTACACTGATTGCTGGCATGTCTATTTAAGTGGTGGTTTGAATGTTGGTTTTAATGTTGGTTTTAATGTATCAAACATGGAATTTTCCCAGTTGCCAAATATCGTAATGTAGTGATTACTTTCATTTCTGGCGCTATGGCATTTCTGTGCTGTTTCGGAGATATTAGCGTGTCTCTAATAAGATCTGTCACAAACATGATCTCTGCACGATCTAATCGACAGCGTCTTATTAACTCATTAATTCATTGTCTGCAACACATTTCTTCTCCCTCTTCGTCTTTCTGCCATTTTCTCCTCTGCTAAAGAAACTCTTAAGCCTCTTAAAAGTCCTCGTCCGTGCTCCTAACAATTTTGACCTTAAGACCTCTTTTAAGGGTTAAGATGCTTTCTGGATTACTTTTTTCTTTACTAGGAATTTTTCTTTAATTTTAAGAGTAAACGCCCACATTTCTAAGAATTTTCTTAGAATTTTGTCACTAGGAGCTACTCTTTGCATTAAGATTCTTTATGAATACGGGCCCAGATCTTTAAAGAATAGATGGATAGATTGATGGATATAACAAATGAAATGGTCTTCATTTTAAATTGACAGCAATATAATTATTCATGTCTGTTTACTTTTTTGTTTTACTGGATATTTTCAATATCTGCCGCAGGAAGGCCCAAAAAAACCCCACAGGTTTCAAATGGCAACACACCAAAGAACTAAACTAAACTTGGTATGAAAACAAAATGAGGCAATGATCTAGTCACAGGTGAAACTAATCAATAAACTAATCAGAAACCATGTCGACAAACAAGGGTATACTACCGAGGGCATACTGAGGCCCCATCCACTAGAACACTGGTATTTTCAAAACCAACGACTTTTGTTGCAACAGTTTGGCCATTCATCCGCACGCAAACGTATCAGGATACTGAAACCAAACCTTTTTGAAAACTCCTGCCAGGGTGAAGATTTTCAGAAACTCTGGATGCAATGTTGTCGTATAGTTGGTGAAACCGGAGATTTTGCCTTGTGAAGTCAGCGTGCGCGCTGTTATCTCCTTTTTTTGACATCAGATTGTGCGTCGCTATCTCCTTTGTTTACATGAGGCGAGTCTGCAATACTATGCAGGCCATTGCATGTGACACCATGTTGTTAGCCAACCGGAACCGGTAATAACCATTTTTCAGACTTCTGATTGGCCGACATGGCTTTACGGTTAGGGTTATTTGGCTTCCTCTTGACAGCGCTTCATTGCGTTTTTTGTTGTTTTTTTTAAACGGAGGAAAAACTCCTGTGTACGTGTGGACTAGGCCTCAGAAACTATGACAACCAAGTAAACATGAACTTCACACAGGGGAAAGTAGGAACAAAAACAAAGATGAATCTTGACAACAAAATTTACGTGTTATAATAATGTTTTTATAATGTCTAAATATGAATGCAAAATCACTTTACTTTATTAGTAAGAAAAAATACAAAATTATGATTATAACCAGCAGATGGCAACAGAGGACCACTCATTGGCTCACTTTCTTTTTAAAAATGTTGGTTTCCAACAGTAGTCTCCACTAAATCAATGCAATTTTTCCATGTTAACTCCATTAATCAGACTAACACACACACACACACACACACACACACACACACACACACACACACACACACACACACACACACACACACACACACACACACACACACACACACACACACACACACACACACACACACACACACACACACACATATACATGTTTTCAATGTTTTTGGGATATGCCATTGTGAAAATATATTTTAATGGTCTAACAGCATTTCACATATTTCTTTGTGATCTAATAATATCAAACTACATTACCAGTGCACAAAAAAAAAATAAAAAAAAAAAATAATAAAAAAGAAACATTTGTTTGTCAGCCAACGCTATCCTGCGGGTCCCTCTGTTTGACAACAGCAGTACTGCAGCCTTATTCTTTCAGTTGTAATAATTGATAGTTTTAGAATTTACTGTGAGCACTCCGAGCATCAGAAATCCATGAAACCCGGCATGTTTCTTCACAAATGTATCCACATGTACACAGTTTTGTAAAGTTTCTACTTTGTGCACACAATATACTGTATAGACATGTTACTCACAATGGGCCATATCAGATAAAACATTTGATCTGCTAAACGGTTTAATCCCCACGGTCCCTAGATGATGCATGTCAAGTTTCAAGCAAATCGAACAAACGGCCTACGAAGAGTTAGAAAAAGTAGATTTTTCAAATAATCTAAAATATTTAACAAATCATTTGATTGACAGCAGTGGTTCTTGAGGCAACGTCGTTCAGAATGAGGAGATTCAATATATGATATGAATATTGTGTATATGTGTGATACGTTGTGTGATTTATAAGGTCTAAAACATGGCGTGACACTTCATGCCAATTTTCAAGTCAATCGGACTAACGGTTGCGTATTATAGCAGTTTTTATGTTTTTTTTTATGTTATAGCGCCACCAAGTGTCCAATTCCTGCATTAATTTTACTGTGACCTCGGATTGAAGGGATACTTCAGCATTTAGCATTAAGCTTTGGATCAGTAGAAAATCTGTAGTATCGAATTACCGTGCTTCCTACCCTCATATCCCCCTGAGACGAGAGATATGTATTTTTTTGTCTGGAAAAATCCTCAGATGACGCAAAAATCGGCATTTTGCGTCATCTGAGGATTTTTTGGCCAGAGGCTAGAAACTACAGTCAGTAATAGGAGCTAGTTCTGCATGTTTTCAACCCGCCCATAGGGAGTAGGATCTCGCTCACAGAATGTACAAATAGTGTCAGCCATCTTTTTTGGAAGCTAAGCTAACAGGCTCTTGTTCTGTGGAGAAAGCTGAATTTTTTTCCCAGACATGTCCGGCCGTCGAGATCGTCCAAAATGTCCAGGATTCGGCTTTTGCTTTCTGCAGTCGCCATTCATTTTTTACATGCACACCTTTTGTTTCAATCTAACTGAATTCATTCCGACTGGTGAATCTGAATGTAGTTTTTACATGAAACAAGTGATCGGTTGATGTGCTTTTTAGCATTGCTAAGAAAATTCCCGCTCCTCCGTGAGAGATACGAGACCGGTGCGTCTCACAGGTGTCGCTCATCAGTAATCACACCACCTGCCTCGCGCCGTTCTCCCACGGCCCTCAGTCTCGTCCTGCTCGCCACAGCAAACATAATGAATGGTGACTGTAGAACGCAAAAGCCAAATCCCGGACATTTTGGGAGATCTCGAAATCCCAGGCAGACTCGTCACGGAGACTCACCATAAAACGGCGTCTTTTTAAGTTATATCATTAAATTTATAATCCAACGGAAAGGCCTAATGATGAGACTGTTTTATTACATTTAAGTGAAGGTAGAGAATTAAATCTCTGGACTGTGAAAAACGTTTTAAACCAAAAAATGAGACAGAAAACCCTGTAATTTGTCAAGTGAAATCAACTCAAGTCACCGGTTTTCCGTAAAAAGTAGAATTGGGTGTTTTGTCTCTTTTATGCTACTAAATCAACCCAGACAGCACATTCAAATAGTTGGCATTTCAGTCTAAGTGAATTCCACCTGATTTTTTTGTACAATCTGTTGATAGGTAAGAAGCAAATTTCTCCAAAAGAACTTGCAGGGAAAGATTCCTTTCTGTCATTATTATTATTTTGTCATTATTTTTGACAAAAACAATTGTGATCCTAAACCATTAAAGTGTTAGTTCACCCAAAAATTAAAATTCTGTTATTAATTACTCACCCCCATGTCGTTCCAAACCCGTAAGACCTTCGTTCATCTTCGGAACAGAAATGAAGATATTTTTGATGAAATCCGAGAGGTTTCTGAACCACCCATTGGCAGCACCGTCATTACAACCTTCAAGGCCCAGAAAGGTAGTTGAGACAGTTAAAATAGTCAATGTGACTACAATGGTTCAACCTTAATGTTATGATGCAACGAGAATACTTTTTGTGTGCAAAACTTCCAAAATTAACAACTTTATTCAACAATCCCTTCTCTTCCATGTCAGTCTGCTACTCTGATCATGTAGTAAACACAGTGCAGCATCTCTGGGTTCTACGTCAGAACGCCAGCTCATTATTGGCCGACGCTGTTCACGTGAGAACCACGACACATGCATGTGATGCTGAAACAGGAGCTATGAATGAGCCGGCGTTCTGACGTAGATTTTAGCAATGTCTTTACTACCATTCTGGGCCTTGAAAGTTGCAATGACGTTACTGTCATGGGTGGTTCAGAAACCAAAAATATCTTAATTTGTGTTCTGAAGATGAACGAAGGTCTTACGGGTTTGGAACAACATAAGGATGAGTAATTATTGACAGAAATTTCATTTTTGGGGGAACTAAAGGCCATTGCACACTGAGTCCGAAATTTTCGTATGCGTTTTTTCGTGTTCGTCAGCCTTAAAATTCGTCACGCACAGAAACCTTGCACACTGAGTCCGATGCGTATTTATTAAACCTTTGCGGGAAAAAACGCAAAAAATACAAAATGGATTCGTCAAGCAGTGAGGATGATTTTGTTTTTGTTGCCCTCTTTCTTCTTAAAAAGAGAAAAAGAAAGAGGAAATATTGCGTCCATCCAATCCTGAGATTGCGCCGAGAGGAAGGAGATTCACCTCCTTATCAAGGAGTTGCGAAATTATCCCAAACGATTCAAAATTTACCTCAGAATGTCAGTGGAACAGTTTGATGCTTTGCTAGCGATACTGGAGCCAAAAAGAAGACCACCAATTTCCGTGAACCAATCGATCCTGAACAGAGACTGGCAGTCTAAGGTATGGGCGCGCGCGCGCCCACACACACACACACACACACACATAGCCTACACGCACACGCACGCACACGCACACACACACACGGCCGGCGGAAGCGCTGGGCAGACAGAACAGATATATACAGGTTATATTTTATACCCAAATAACACATGATTAATTGGCTGCTCAATCCATTGTGGATTTTGTCGTTCGCTTGTACGGTGGCTCTGAATTGTCCAAAAAACCTCTCCAAATACTGGCTGTGGATGCGAAAAACGCAGAAAATCGAACCCGATCCGAATTTTTTTATTACGGACGAAAGTTTCGTAGACAGTGTGCAAGCGTGATTGACATAACGTGAGGTCGAATTTTTTTTTTAACGTGCGAACATTTCGGATGCGAATTTCGGACTCAGTGTGCAATGGCCTTAACCCTTCAACATACATATAACTTATAGCATAGTATAGTTTTTAGTTAATTTATTGACTTCAATGATCATGACATTCAATGTATTTTTATTTGTATTTTATAAAGTTAATAGGTTATGCCCTGGCCTTGGTCTCCTGCTGCATCCTCTGCATCATAATGTGTATGAGTAAAGGCAACAACAGAAGTGGAACTTCAGTGTCAAGACAACAAAGATCAGAGGGGGTCGCAGAAACTGAGATCACTGCTCTGCAAGTTCCACAAAGTGTATGAAATTATCACCTCGTGTTCATATGTTCTGTTAATGCTCTCTTCTGCAGTCTGAGATTAATTTCTGATTTGTGAGAGTGAGTTTTCATTTCTGTTTCAATGTGTTTAATCTTTAACTGATCATCTAATCGTCTATGACTAATATAGATTATCAAGTGCTTTTCATGTAACTTTTAGTACATAGTATTGTTTTCCTTTGTTTATCTGTATATTACATACAACTTTGTATAAAGTTGTATAAAGTTGTATAAAGGTGCGGTTTAGGGTGGAGTATAAGATCCAAGCACTTGAATAAGGTCCAAGCACTTGAATAAGGTCCGGTTCGTGTTCAAGGCCATCAATGGTCTGGCCCCGGTCAACCTCGCCGATTTAGTAATGGTCTACCAACCACCCAGAACTCTCCGCTCCTCTGAACACACCTCTCTGATCATTCCCAAATTCAAATATAAAAAGTTTGGAGGCCGGTCATTTGCCGTCCAGGGCCCTAATCTGTGGAACGCTTTACAAACACTCCTACGAAGCATCACCGTGTCATTTAAGTTCCAGTCTTCTCTGTGTTCATTGTTCTGGTCACGTTTCCGTATAGCGGTTGGTTTATTTTATGCATCTTGTTTGTATTGCCCTCTGAGTGGATTATTAAAGATGTTATTCTTCATCATGTGTTCTTGTGCTCTTGCTAAAGGTGCTTCAAATATCCTGTCGGATACTCAAGGAACTTCAAAATGTATTTTAAATGCCTCAAAGATATTTCACCTATAGTAGGGTTACTGGTGGAACCATTGACAGTCTTGGCGGTTCTTGCTGGAACTTATGGGAACCTTTAAGCACTTTTTATTCAGTTCATAGGTTCTGTAGTCACCTTTTTTAATACCATGAAACCTCAAAGTGCATTGGGAGAAATTAGAGGGACTCAAAATTGTGAGATCTGTAAACATTTAAATGGTTCCTGGAAGAGCCAGCATCTGGAGGAACCCAGAAGTTCTGTGAGGCCACAGTACAGCCTTGAACATTTATTAATTCCTACTTAGGGATGCACCAATACCACTTTTTCCAGAACAAGTCCAATAACGATACCTGTATTTTCACTGCATTTGTAATTTTTAAATGTAATAGGTAGAGAAACCAAAAGAATATGAATCGTTTTAATTGGCTTAATTTGGTCAGCAAATATAAATTTCCTTCAGTTATTTTCATGCTTAAAGGGATGGTTCGGAGTAAAATCAACCTAGGGATTGGAAAACCAAAAGGACCTTTGCAGTAGGGCAGTAGGGGGCCCAACCTGATGTTCTTTCATAGGGCCCAAAATTTCTTGCGGCACCCCCATGCCCAACACGTCTGTGTTTGACGGCTAAAGTTTCTCAATCAATGAGAAATCAATGGAGTAAGCATCAATATGTGACGAGTTGGGAGTGAGAACGGGTTGGTTGTTGCCATCCACTGTGCTGCATGTGCTCGACGGACGTTTTTGACCGTTGCACTCGTGTCTTTTTAGAATGCTGTGTCAAGTTAAAAGAAGTTCAACTTCGAAAACAGGTGCCTCGAAACCTTGAAGCATTTATTCCATTCTATTACCCTGCATCTTATGTTTAAAAAAAAAAAAAAAAAAAAAAACATTCTGTGTGAACGGCCCTAACAATTTCTTTTGTTAGCTATTATTAGTGATTAATGAGCTTATAAAAAGTATTGTTATATGCGTGTCTCTTTTCTTTATTGCAGTAAGAGATACAAATAGATATGCCATTAATCAAAACAACTAGCATTTCTACTGTTTTTACCCAAAACAAGTTACAGTTCACAGCACATACAGTGACCAATATTGTTAGCACAATTTAGTTTTTATTATTATTATTATTATTTAAAATGTGGGTGTGGGTGGTTACCATCATGGTGACGAGTGGAGGATGAGCTTAGTTTGAGAACAGACATGTCAAATGTTCTATATTGCCTTACTCATGCAATTAGCACGTTAACATTTACTGAATTAGCTATAGTTATTATTAAAGAATTATATACTGAATCAGTTACCTCAACATTTTTAAGTGAATAAATTCAAAGAGCTCACAGATTTTTATTTTGGACTCATACATTTTAATTGCTCTTAAATTGAAAGTTAAATGATTGAATTAGCTTACTCAAATATTTCTCATATTGCAATTTAAAATGTATGAGTATACAATAATATATATATATATAAACCTGCTAGTTCTGCTTATTTATTCTTGAAATTTCATAACTGATTATCTCAAATATGTTTTGCCAACTTATTCGGGATTACAGTGTACTACAGGCGGCGATGTTGTGTTAAAATGCTGCCTGTGAGCTAAACAGAGGATGTATAAACAATTGACTCCCATTCATTCATTGCTTCATCCAATCCGTTGCTCATCTACTTGGCATCCATTTTGTTGGCATTTATTTTGTTAAAGTCCATTTGTGTAGTAGTTTGTAGTTTCTGTTTGATTATTGATTCAATTTCTTAGTAGTTTAGTCATTTTCCTTATAGTGAGTGATATTTTATTTACTCTTGTATATCTTTTTGTTAATACATTCATTTTTATTGCAAACTGTCATTCTTGTGTTGAAAATCAGAGGCTTTACAAGCTCGCCAGAATCTCACGAAATTGATCAGATGATGATCTTCCTATAATTTATATAATTCTGTAATGCTTTATAATATCTGCATTCTATGAATCATTAGTTAAGCATTAGTAAATAGTTAATTCATTTATAAAGCATTAATAGACATTAATAAGCAGTTTCCTAAATACAGCAAACGCTTTATTCTTGATCTATAAGCATATCTATAATGTGCTCAGTAATGTGCTCATACTTTATTAATGATCAGTTTATCATTTCTAAATTATGTATTACATTATTTACAAACCAGTAATTTTGGAGTTGTCAGTTTTCATAAGATAATTTAGAAAGTGTAAGTAAATGATTAATAAACTATTTAAATGAACATTTATACATCTTATTATTTAGACATATAGTGATAGTTACTCTGTGTGTTGATAAATGCTTTATTTAACATGTATTCCTAATTCATGGTAAATTTATTTGTAAAACATGTAGAAGTTGTCATTTAACTTTTTTTTTTTGTTTTTTTTTTGAGCTCAGCTAAAATGAATGCCCTATTGTTTGCCCTGTGTCTTTGTCGAGTATTGTTTGTTAGCTCCGGCTCCAGTATCTTGTTCTCTAATTCTGTGTTTGTGTTCCTGCTTTAGTTCAGAGTTTTCATTTTTTGTCATGGTTTTGTTTTGTGTTTTATTGTGTTCTTGTTGTAAAAAAAATTGCGTTTGGGTTCTCACCTCAACTTGCCTCCACTGGACTTCAATCATTACACTGACACTCTCACACTCACCTTGACGTGTTACTAAAAACTCAATATTAAAATGAATACTAAATATTAATATTTAAGACCATAAATCACAGTACTATTACATTTACATATTTGGCAGACGCTTTTATCCAAAGCAACTTACAATGCATTTCAAGGCAGGGACGGACTGACAATCTGTGCATTCTGGAAAAGTCCAGAACGGCCGTCCAACCGAAGGCCGTCGGCAAAAAAAAAGAAAAAAAAAAAGAAAAAAAATCTAATAAAGCAATACAGCCAACAGCAGGGGCACTAATATGATCACTTATATGCTACGTGTAAAAAACAACAACTGAGGAAGAAGAGTCGGCCTATAGCCACTGACAGAAAGTTAGTTCTCTTACGAGAGGTCTCTCGTGCTTGCGTAAGAAATCTTACGCTAGGGGAAAACCTCTTTTCCTCGAGATATTGAAGCCAAAAATTATCCTTAATTTTGCAATAATGTAAAACGCATTGCAGCAGCATGCAGACATGGGCGAGACAGCTCGCGCGCCCATTGGCTGCTCTGCGGCAACTGCACCAGCCTATCGATAGAGGCTCCTCATGACGTCAGAACCAATGAGGGCGCTTCGCGCCCATTACGTCATGTCCCGCCGAAATCGGGTGGGGCCAGGGCTATAAATACGGCCCAGAGAGGCTGGTTTGGTCAGTTTTTCATCTCTTCAGCGGACTTCGCATCGCTGGATCCCGAGAGGAAGCCACGCCGTCTGAGTCAAGCACCCAGCGGGATTAGTGCATCTGAAGCAGCTGGTCGACATCTCGCCGCCTTCAGTCGCCGTTTCTGCTGACGCTATCCTTTTATTGCTGTGTGTGTGTTCGCCGCTGCGACACGCACATTCTCTCCTTCTAAAAGAGCACGAAGCGTCTTTTTCAAGATGCCTCGTTCTTCCTGCGGCTCTTGCCGAGCTCCACTCAGCGACGGGGACCACCACGTCATCTGTGTTTCCTGCCTGGGTGAGGATCACGCAGCTATCGCGCTCGCCGAGGGCGGCTGCCCTCACTGCGAATTAATGCCTATGGTGACTCTGCGGACTCGCCGAGCATTCTTCCTCGAAGCTGCGCCCGCGTAAAAAGCGCCGCGCTCAGCGGGTCCCTGAACCTCCTCCATCCCGCGAAAGCTCGCCGGTGCGCCCGCTAGCTTCGCCGCCTGCTTCACCCGAGTCTCTCACCGCCGGTCAGCGGCCGCTGTCTGCCGCCGCGTCCGCCATTGAGGACTATGAGGAAGCTGTACGAGTGGAGGACGACAGTTGCTCTATCCTAGCGTCGGGCAGTGAGGACTGGTCGAGCTCCGCGGACCTCGCACCATCTTCTCACCGGCCCTCTGGGAAAAGAGCCAGCATCGAGGCGGAGCTGATGCGTCTGCTCGAGCAGGCCGTCGAGAGCCTCGGCCTTGAGTGGTCGACACCCCAGCAGCCTGCACTCAACCGCCTGGACGGCTGTTTTCTACAAAGGGAACGTGCTTCACATCCTTCAAGACCAGATCCCTTCCTTCCTGAGCTTCACGAAGAGGTAGCTAAGTCTTGGAGCGCCCCCTTTTCAGCCAGAGTGCGTGCTCCCGTGTCCGCAGCATTCTCCGTAGTCGACGGTGCTAAGGACAAAGGGTACCACTCTCTTCCTCCCGTCGAGGAAGCGGTAGCCGCCCATCTTTGCCCGCCCTCTGCTGGATGGCGTGCTAAGACGGCGCTGCCATCTAAAGCCTGCCGTACTACCTCAGCCCTGCACGGTCGCGCTTACACCGCCGCCGGGCAGGCTGTCTCGGCGCTTCATTCAATGGCCATACTCCAGATCTTCCAAGCCAACCTTCTCCGCAAAATGGATGAGGAAGGACCGGAAGCTGTGAATCTCACGGATTTGAGGAGTGCGACGGATCTCGCCCTTCGCGCCACTAAATCCGCCGCGCAGGCCATGGGGCGGAACATGGCTTCTCTCACCGTGGCTGAGAGACACCTCTGGTTAACGCTCTCGACGCCCCCGTCTCCCCCGCTGGCCTCTTCGGATCTTCGGTCAAGGATTTTGCAGACAGATTCGCAGAGGTTCAAAAGACATCGCAGGCCATGAAACATTTCCTGCCCAAGCGCTCAAGCTCCGCAGCAGGTCGCTCAAAACAGCCGTCTGCTCGCAGCTCTCAGCCGCAACCCTCAGCTGCCGCCGCCCCACAGCGCCGACAGACCAAGGATCAGAGACCGCGCTCTCGCTCCGCCGGCCGCCGCCCCCCGCCGCGTGGGCCACGGCCGAGGATTGAGGTAAAGCCCGAGGCCTCTAAGTCTTCCTAACCAGCCTACGGAAGCGACGGTGTTCAAGTCCCGCTGCGGCCGGACTTCCACCAAAAATTTTCGCTCGCTCAGTTCCAGTAATTGCGACTGTTCCAGTGTATTTCGCAGTAAACAAGTCGGCAGTACAGCCCGCTTGCCTGCACACAAACGCCGTTTTTACGGCGACCCAGATAAATCCCAAAAAGAGTGTATTTTCTGGTATTCCGGCCACGGCCGATGGTGTTATGAGTGTAGTAAACATGCCCACTGCCCAGTGCCCATTCCTACACACAGACACGGCCCGCCACACACGGCCCGCACAAATAAAACCGACTCATGTCGGTTGTGCACCAAATGTAGTGATTGTGCCCACGCCCCAGTGCCCGCAAACACTACATGCTACATGTCTCACGGTTTCTGTAAAAACGAAACCAACGCACATACAGTCTGCACAAACAGACGGTGTTCTCAGCGTTATGCATGGGCCCGTTGTCCCGCGCCCTCATTCGCTCACAGACATATTAAACCCCACGGGGCTCACCACGCTCGCTCTCCCTCAGCACACGGCTGCAGGAGAACTGAGCGCGGGCAGACTGCTCGCTGTGATCAGCGCGCCCCCAGTCTCGCACGCTGCAAACGCGGCGCTCATGTTACAGCACACTGTTGCTCTCCGCTCGCCACTAGATCGCGGCCAGAGCCCAGATATCATTCTACCCCTAGCCACTCACGCGAAAGCGTGGGCAGAGCTCCCCGGGGTATCAGAGTGGGTGCTGAACATTATAGAAAGAGGCTATTCGCTACAGTTCGATCGACGCCCGCAACGCAAAGCGGCGCGAATCGAAACTACGGTGAAAAAGGAAGTAGCACACCTACTTCGAGCCGAAATAGCGAAGCTACTGAGCAAAGGGGCTATAGAACCCTTATCACAAGCTCAGAGCGAAGGGGGCATGTACAGCAGATATTTTCTGGTACCCAAGAAAGACAGGGGTCTCAGACCCATTCTAGATCTAAGACGGCTAAACAAAGCACTTCTGAAACGACGGTTCAGAATGCTCACGACCAAGAAAATCCTCTCGCAAATTTGCCAAGGGGACTGGTTCATGTCGATAGATCTGAAAGACGCTTATTTTCAAATACAAATAGCGTCACGTCACAGGCGATTTTTGAGATTCGCCTTCGAGGGTCAGGCATATCAGTACACAGTCCTGCCATTTGGCCTATCCCTGGCACCTCGCGTATTCACGATGTGCATGGATGCAGCGCTCGCACCCCTCAGGCTGCGAGGCATACGAGTGCTGAATTATCTGGACGATTGGCTGGTTCTAGCTCGATCACAGTCAGAGCTCATAGAACACAGGACCGTATTACTCGATCACCTCGAGAATTTGGGTCTCACAGTCAATTGGGCGAAGAGTACGCTGTCTCCCAGTCAGAAAATATCTTTTCTGGGCACAGATTTGGACTCGCTGTCTATGACAGCACAGCTGTCGCTGCAGCGCAGACTAAGTATTCAGCGCATGACAGAGATTTTTCGCCACAATGCTTTGGTCCCGCTCAAAAAGTTTCAGAGGATGCTGGGTCTCATGGCTTCAGCATCCTCAGTGCTTCAGCTGGGTCTGCTTCGCATGCGCCCGCTGCAGTACTGGTTGAAAGCGCGCGTGCCGCGCAGAGCTTGGACCTCCGGTCTCGCGCTCCTCAAGGTCGATCAGAAATGCGTTGCAGCTCTGAAACCTTGGACAGTGACCGACTGGTACCGGTTAGGTGTAAGCCTGGGGACTTCCTCGAGTGTGAAGGTGGTGTCTACGGACGCCTCAACCTCGGGATGGGGAGCGCTGCTCGAGGGCAGACCGTTATTCGGCCAGTGGTCGGAACGGGAGAAGCTTCTGCATATAAACTGCCTGGAAATGATGGCAGTCGACAACGCGCTGAGGCGCTTTTGTCCCCAGATAAAAAGACACCACGTCTTGGTCCGTTCGGACAACATGTCAGTGGTGGCTTATATAAATCACCAAGGAGGTATCAGATCCAGAATCCTTCACAGGCTGACGGAACGCCTCCTGATCTGGGCTCAGCACAATCTGCGCTCGCTCAGGGCAGCGCATGTGCCCGGCCTTCTGAATGTGGGGCCAGACAGACTGTCCAGAAACAATCTTCCAGCAGGAGAATGGTCTTTGCACCCACAGACAGTCAAACTGCTGTGGAATACATTTGGCAGAGCGGAAATAGACCTATTTGCGTCTCAAGAGAACGCATTTCTCCAAGAGCAGAATTTCTCCAAGAACAGGGACGCGCTGGCTCACGTCTGGCCCCGCTGCCCGCTCTATGCGTTTCCCCCTGTCACGCTCCTACCCCAGGTGTTGCCCAGTGCTGCACGTCGCCCCATTCTGGACAAACCAAGCCTGGTTTCCAGTCCTGATGCAGCTGACGAGTACCACCCCGTGGCCGATACCGGTGAGGAGGGATCTCCTCGCGCAGGCGAACGGCTCGATCTTGCATCCTTACCCGGAGCGTTGGTCCCTACACGTGTGGGCCATCAACGGGTACCCGTTAACCTCCCAGCGGGAGTGTTAAACACGATCACACAGGCTAGAGCTCCATCTACGAGGCGGCTCTATGCCTCAAAATGGTCTGTGTTCACTAGCTGGTGTGCAGCGAGTGGTACTCCGCCCTCACGCTGTGGGGTGACGGAGATCCTCTCTTTTTTACAAGAGCTTCTGGATAAGGGCAGAACCCCATCCACGCTCAAAGTTTATGTGGCGTCCATAGCAGCGTTCGCTGAACCACCGCTCGGCCAGTCATTAGGAAGGAACGATCTGGTCATTCGCTTCCTTAGAGGAGCTAAGAGGCTGAACCCTCCCAGACCCCCCTCAGTTCCCGTTTGGGACCTTTCCACGGTTCTGGAAGCCATGAAAGGTGCCCCATTCGAGCCAATACAGTCAATAGACCTGAAACTCTTGTCTTTCAAAACAGTGTTTCTTCTGGCTCTCGCTTCAGTGAAGCGCATAGGGGATCTGCAAGCGCTCTCAGTGAGCGCGACGTGTATGGAGTTTGGGCCTAATGACTCGAGAGTCATACTCAAACCAAAGCACGGATATGTTCCTAAATCCCTCAATACACCGTTTAGGGCACAGGTTATCTCCCTGTCGGCCCTGCCGGTATCTGAAGAGGAAGGGGACGCAGGCTTCCTTTGCCCGGTCAGGGCGTTAAGGGCATATGTGTCTCGCTCATCTGTTTTCAGACAGACGGAACAGCTCTTTGTTTTGTTCAGCGGACGTTCTAAGGGACTAGCTGCGTCAAAACAGAGTCTATCCAGATGGATAGTGGATGCTATTGCGCTAGCTTACACATCCAGGGGCCTGCAATGCCCGATAGGTGTCAAAGTGCACTCCACAAGAGGCATGGCCTCGTCGTGGGCTTGGTCCAGTGGGATTGCCTTGCAAGATATCTGTATGGCGGCAGGCTGGGCCTCCCCATCTACATTTATAAGGTTTTATAACCTCGAGGTTCCCGCTTTACAAGCTAAGTTGCTCTCGGTTTAATTTTTCAGTATTGCCCGCCCGATGCTATCGGCTCAGGATGCTGAAACTGCTAGAGCGTCGATCACTGATCGTCTGTATACTTCTGTGGGCAGTGCGTAAGTCCCCCTTATTTATCAGTCCAGGCCGAGTTCGCCCTGGCTGTGTGGAACACTTGATATAATATGCTCTTATCAGAGCTTTATATTACAGGAATGATGCTATTCTAGCCCCTCTTCCCGGATTCTCTGTGAGTCCCTTGTGATTAGGCACTGTATGAGCCCTGGGCACCTGCCCTTGGGACTTTAGTGTTATGTCTCAAGCACGCAAGGCATTTTACATTGTGTTCCCCTAGCGTAAGATTTCTTACGCAAGTACGAGAGACCTCTCGTAAGAGAACGTACTCGGTTACTAACGTAACCTCGGTTCTCTCTAGAAGAGGGAATGAGTACTTGCGTATCTTGCCGTGCATGCGTCATGTTCTGATTCGCTTCAGCGATGAAAAACTGACCAAACCAGCCTCTCTGGGCCGTATTTATAGCCCTGGCCCCACCCGATTTCGGCGGGACATGACGTAATGGGCGCGAAGCGCCCTCATTGGTTCTGACGTCATGAGGAGCCTCTATCGATAGGCTGGTGCAGTTGCCGCAGAGCAGCCAATGGGCGCGCGAGCTGTTTCGCCCATGTCTGCATGCTGCTGCAATGCGTTTTACATTATTGCAAAATTAAGGATAATTTTTGGCTTCAATATCTCGAGGAAAAGAGGTTTTCCCCTAGCGTAAGATTTCTTACGCAAGTACGAGAGACCTCTCGTAAGAGAACGTACTCGGTTACTAACGTAACCTCGGTTCTCTCTAGAAGAGGGAACGAGTACTTGCGTATCTTGCCGTGCATGCGTCATGTTCTGATTCGCTTCAGCGATGAAAAACTGACCAAACCAGCCTCTCTGGGCCGTATTTATAGCCCTGGCCCCACCCGATTTCGGCGGGACATGACGTAATGGGCGCGAAGCGCCCTCATTGGTTCTGACGTCATGAGGAGCCTCTATCGATAGGCTGGTGCAGTTGCCGCAGAGCAGCCAATGGGCGCGCGAGCTGTTTCGCCCATGTCTGCATGCTGCTGCAATGCGTTTTACATTATTGCAAAATTAAGGATAATTTTTGGCTTCAATATCTCGAGGAAAAGAGGTTTTCCCCTAGCGTAATATTTCTTACGCAAGTACTCGTTCCCTCTTCTAGAGAGAACCGAGGTTACGTTAGTAACCGAGTACGTTTTATAAGGCTGCACTTTTAAATTTGCTTACATTATATTTGAATAGCAGTGGTCTCCAACGTGGTGCCGGTGAGTTGCCCGCTAAACACATTCTATAAATAGCCCCAACTTGCCGTCGGGGTTCCAGGCTTCGAATAAATGGTATAATTTTGCGACCTTTTCAACTAACGTTTCAATTTGAATTTTTGCCTCTACAAAATTACCCAACTCTCTTTGATTATCTGTCATTTGCATTGCGTATGAGAAACATCAAATGGCAAACGCTCAAAAAGCGGAACAAAACTTGTTTGATCTGAGCAGCGCAGAGCATTATCAGATCGTGGACAAAGCAGCTGTGCGGGCTGATCTCGCTATTATACAGAGCTGTGCGATCCACTGAGTGAGAAGCATTTCAATTCAGCGCAGAATTCTCCATCTCTATTATAAACCCACAAATGACTTTGTGATTTAAGCTTGTAAAAAGCCAGATGAAACAGCGCTGATATTCTCAACATATTTAATATTGTTGACATTTTGGGCACATTCGCGTTGCGCACTATTTGCGTTATATGTAGAACTATGGCTTATTGGTCTTTGTGTGTTGTTGCTGGTTTTGCGTTATATGTATGGGATATTGGTCTTTGTGTGTTCTTGCTGGTATACGTTGCAAATAGAGGGGCGGCACAATTGTTTTTCGCCTGAGCGGCAGAAGTGCATTCGCCGGTCCTGATCAGGGGGTGAAAAGGAAAATTTGGTACTGTTTCTTTGTTGTTTCACTGAATGGTGCAATATCCTTGTGTAATAGTAGTGAAGACAGTGTAAATATATAAATAGATTTTTTGTTTACTGCCAACAATGGAAATTGGATAATGGCAAGTTGTTGCAGGTTCATCCATTATATTTATTGATGTTCATAAAAAATAAAAAAAAAAGCAAAGAAAAATGAATTATTATTATATATTACAGCATTTTTTAAATGGAATTCTTAATGGATCGGGAATTTTCGTAACCATGTTCCCCCGAGTATTAACGTGACACTGATCAGCTTCGTCTTTCTTGGACCTTCTCTTCTGGCTCTGACTGTCATGATGTTCATTCGAAGGCCTTGCAGACGTAATTCGAAGAATTTTGCAGAGTTTTCTTTTTATTTTGTCTGATTCCACCTTCACTGTGGATCTTTCTGTTGTTATTTGAGGGGAAATATGTTGCTTGTGGCATGGTACACTGGGAAGGAGATTACGAGCTGGATGAAGAACTCGAGATTAAATGGTGTAAACCCAATGGAGTGAACGCAACAGACCTGCTAGAACTGACCGAAAAACTCATTTTCTACTCAAGGGTGAGTGTACTATGCCGTTTTTAATCGTTGAATACAAGTGTGTTTGATCAAGGTTAGAGCTTACTTTGGAGCAACTGAATAAACATGATGAACCAACACGACAAACATCTCTCAGCAGCTCGGAAGAGGAAGTACAGCACCCGTCTGCCTAAATACAACATGTCAAACAACTGTTTAAGGTTATACATATTAATAAATAGACTTCCGCCAAGGTACAACTTTAATTTCTGTTTAGATGCATGTTGTTGTTTCTTTGTAATAACATGATATGTGGTTTACTGCACTATATAGAGCAAGCTTTTCTCATGCGTGCCTATAGGGCTACACACGCAATGCAAGATACTAATGCAAATACATTCCACCTTTGAAAGATAATGAAACATTACGGATGTTATTAAGTTTCTATGCTCTTCATAGTTTCAATGTTCTTGAAAGAATTAAATAGAAATGCTGAAGTTCAAATTGAGATGTCTCACTTTTGTTTCGATTAACCATTATCATCTCTGTTGTTGGATGTACAGTTTATATAGTTTTTGCATACAGTGGATATAAGTCAACGCATTCCTGTTAAAACAGCTGCTTTTGAGATGTAAAAAAAAATAAACAAAGATAATTATATCAGAACTTTTGCAGGTTTAATGTAGAAATTAGAACCCATGTAATGCCAGTGAAAACCACAGTGACATTACAAAGAAAAAAATATTGGAAGGAATAACTAACTGCATAAATGTGCACACTCCTGAATTAATATTTATTTGAAGCACCCTTTGATTTTATTACAGCACTCAGTCTGTTTGGATACGAGTCTTATCAATTTGGCACATCTTGACTTATTTGGGAATATTTTCCCACTCATCACTCAGGGAAGGTTTAGCTAAACAAAACTGTATTGTGAAACCTTTCAGTAATCAGAATAGTGAATGTAATCATTCAAGAAAGGGTTAACTGAGCAAAACACTACTGTGAAAGATTTCACAAATCAGAATGGTTAAGTTAAGGACTCAAGGAAGAAGGTTATCATCCCCCTTTTCAAAGTTAGGCTCGGGGATCGAGGAGAAAATAACAAGATTAAAGAAAAAGCCACATGGAGCTTCTCATTCCCAACCCCAGCACTAAGGAACACTGCCAACCACCAAAATCAACTGTACATTTTGTTTATTATAAAAAAAAAGAATTGTAACAGGAACACAAATAGGCTTCAGGAGGGGGCAAGGCCAAAACAACAAAACAAAATGGAGTCTGCCTTAGTTTTAAATCTAACTTACCTGTCACAAAAGAAAAGAACCAAAAAACAATAGCACTTCCTTGACTCCCTAACTCCCTAACCCTGCGGGCTCGACTTGAAGTTTTTGACCAGGATGTCGCTCCGCCTGTCCCTGCTGGGCCGCGCAAAAAGAAGCGACCACCGGAGACCGACGAGGCGCTTAGAAGCTCGCCGGATCCTCTCCCTCGAGCTTCCCTCTCGCCTTCCCCGCCCCCCCTCCCGGCCGCGCAGCCGCCGGCTCCCGCCCGCGCCGCTTCAGGGGATGAGGCGGACGAGTTTGATGAACGCGCCGCAGACAGCTGTTCCATCCTGGCCTCTGACAGCGAGGAGTGGTCTACTGCCTCCTCTTCAGTCCAGGAGTCGGGCCGTACTCGAGCGGGCGAGGACGCGGAACTGTTACGCCTCCTCACGCGAGCTGTTGAACAGCTGGGCCTTGATTGGTCTCCTCCTGAGGAGCCAGCACCGAACAGACTCGACGGCTGCTTCCTTCATCATCGCCGCCGACAGCCAGCGGCCAGAACCGCACCCTTCCTGCCTGAGCTTCACAGCGAGCTCTCTAAATCGTGGAATGCTCCATTCTCCGCGAGAGTTTCTTCACACGCCTCATCGACGCTCTCACAGGTTGACGGCGCCGCTGAGAAGGGGTATAATGCCATTCCCCCGTGGAAGAGGCGGTCGCAGCGCACCTTTGCCCGCCCTCTGGTTGGCGCTCAAAGGCTGCCCTCCCGTCTAAGGCTTGAAGGACCACATCAGCCCTCGTCGGCTGCGCTTTCGCCACCGCCGGACAGGCTGCTTCTGCACTCCACTCGCCATACTGCAGGTCCTCCAAGCTAACCTCCTCCGTGATCTGGACGAGAAGGGCTCGGAGTCTGCTTCCATTACGGATTTGAGGAGCGCGACGGACCTCTCCCTTCGCGCCACGAAATCCGCTGCCCAGGCCATTGGACGGTGCATGGCCTCTCTGACTGTCGTAGAAAGGCATCTCTGGCTCACGCTCGCGGATATGAGGGAGTCTGAGCGCGCGGTGTTCCTTAACGCCCCCCTCTCCCCCACCGGCCTGTTCGGCCCAGCGGTAAACAGGATCGTGGACCGCTTTTCGGAGGTTCAGAAGACCACACAGGCGATGAATTTGTTTCTGCCTCGGCGCTCCAGGCCTGCTGCACGCCGTCCTCGTGACCAGCCTGCGCAAAGCTCTGCCCAGCGCCCAGCTCGACCTCCGTCCTCGCAGCGACGACAGGGCGGCCGCCCTCGCTCTCGCTCGACCAGCCGCGTCAGGCCGCCTCCTCCCCGGGGACCCCGGCAGAGGATCGCGGTGAAGCTTGAGCCTGCAAAAACCTCCTAGCCCGAGGAAAGAAGCGACGATCGTGTCCCGCCGCGGCCGGACCATCGTCAAAGCTTCACGCTCTGTCAGTCCCCGTTGCTACGGTTACTGCAGACTCTCATCTCGCAGCCAACGAGCCGGTGAATTCACCCTCTCGCCTGCACACAACCGCCGTTTTCACGGCGACCTAGAGATATCTCGAAAAGAGCATTATGCCTGGTCGCGCGACTCGCGCTGTATGTGTTTCAAATGCACTAAATGTGCCCACTTATCTGTGTTCACCTCTGCACACAAGCACCATAAACCCCGTGTTTCTCACAGAGCCCGCTCGCATAAAGCAGGCAGAAGCCTCTCGAGCGTTAAAAGTAGGTCACGTGTCCACCCCGCTGTGCCCACACCTACTCACTGCCCGCTCTGTTACACAACCCCTCACGACCGGTCATGTTATAAATACAGATGCTGTGTCCGCTCCCACGCGCTCACACATCCTCGCGAATACTTCGCCCCCGACGCCGCTTTCAAGCGCCGTGCCCCACACTGTATGTTCCCCGTCCAAAGCCACCGGGACGCTGTGTGTAAAACGGCCAGTTATCGCTGCTTGCGACCCGCCGTATCTAAGCACCGAGAGCGCGCGCGCCGCGCCCGCCCCTCCGTTTCGAGCTCTCGAGCCCGCGATCAGCGGCGATCAGAGCCCGGAGGTCATTCTGCCCCTGGCTGTACACGCGAAAGCGTGGGAAGCTATTCCAGGCGCGTCAGAATGGGTGCTGAGCACAGTAAAACAGGGCTATACTCTGCAGTTCGCTCGCCGCCCTCCGCGCTTTCAAGCGCGTATCGAGACCAGAGTGAATGGGGAAGTAGCACATCTACTTCGAGCAGAAATAGCTACACTTCTGTGCAAAAGGGCTATAGAACCGGTTTCCCCTTCCATGAGCGAGTCAGGCTTTTACAGCCGTTATTTCCTCGTTCCCAAGAAGGACGGAGCTCTCAGACCAATTTTGGATCTGAGACGTTTGAACAAGGCTCTTATGAAAAGACCGTTCAAAATGCTCACAACCAGACAAATTCTCGCGCAGATTCGCCCGAGGGACTGGTTTATATCTCTCGATCTAAAAGACGCGTACTTTCAGATCCAGATAATACCCCGTCACAGGCCATTCTTGAGATTCGCCTTCGACGGTCAGGTATATCAGTACACCGTCCTGCCGTTCGGCCTGTCATTGGCACCCCGTACATTTACGAAGTGCATGGACACGGCTCTTGCTCCCCTGAGGGGTCGGGGAATGCGAATTCTGAACTACTTGGATGATTGGCTGATTCTAGCACAGTCAGAGGCCGAACTCATCGCCCACAGAACAGTGCTTCTAAGCCACTTGGACAGCCTGGGGCTTACGGTCAATTGGACCAAGAGCTCGCTAGTGCCCAGTCAATCAACCTCTTTTCTGGGTTTGGATCTGGACTCTGTGGCAATGACGGCCCGCCTGTCGACACAGCGCGCGCGCTGCATTCGACACCTGGCCGCGTCCTTCCGGCCGGGCAGCACCACACCTCTCAAAACATTTCAGAGGTTGCTGGGTTGTATGGCCTCAGCTGCAGCAGTGCTTCAGCTGGGTCTCTTACGGATGCGCCCGCTACAACGCTGGCTGAATGCCCGAGTGCCTCACAGAACCTGGTCTTCCGGCGGCATCCGAATCAGAGTGACTCAGAGCTGCGTTTCAGCACTGAAGCCCTGGTTAGCGGCAGACTGGTACCAGCGGGGAGTGACAATGGGAGCCATCTCACACCGCAAAGTTATCTCAATGGACGCTTCCACCTCAGGTTGGGGCGCTCTGTTCGAGGGCAAACCAGTTTTTGGCCTGTGGTCGAGAACGCGCTCAAGCGCTTCCTCCCATTCATACAGGATCACCATGTGCTAGTCCGCTCGGACAACATGTCCGTGGTATCCTATGTGAACCGACAGGGCGGTGTCAGATCCAGGAATCTGTGCAAGCTGACAGAACGCCTTCTTGTGTGGGCTTACCGCTCGTTGCGCTCGCCGAGAGCCGCACACGTGCCGGGCCACCTGAATGTCGGTCCAGACAGACTGTCCAGGGACAACATTCCCCCGGGAGAATGGTCCCTGCACCCCCAGACAGTCCAGTTTCTCTGGCGCCTATTCGGCAGAGCGGAGATCGACCTCTTTGCGTCGAAAGACAACGCTCACTGCCCGAAATTTTTCTCGAAAAGCGAGGACGCGCTGTCCCAGACCTGGCCCAGCCTCCCGCTGTATGCTTTTCCTCCGATCTCCCTGTTGCCACAGGTCATTTCGAGGATCAGGGAAACGCACCACTCAGTGCTTCTTATAGCCCCGCGTTGGGAGAACCAAACTTGGTACCCAGAGCTAGTGAGGCTGTCGCACTCATCCCCATGGCCGATCCCGGTGAGAAAGGATCTCCTCTCCCAAGCCGGTGGATCGATCTGGTATCCCCATCCAGAGCGTTGATCTCTGCATGCATGGGTGATCAACGGATACCCGTTGACCTGCCAGAAGGGGTCGTGAACACGATCACACAGTCTAGAGCTCCCTCTACGAGACGGCTCTACGTGTCTAAATGGTCGGTGTTTTCTAAATGGTGCGCTACTAAGAGCTTGGATCCACGCGCATGCGGGGTCCCGCGGGTGCTCTCCTTCCTACAAGAGCTGTTGGGAAAGGGCAGGTCCCCTTCCACGCTCAAAGTGTATGTGGCGGCTATTGCAGCGTTCGCTGAGACGACGCGCGGCCGGGCAATAGGAAGGAACGAGCTCATTATCCGCTTCCTCAGAGGAGCTAGACGGATGAATCCCCCGCGGCCCCCCTCGGTTCCTATTTGGGATCTGTCCTTGGTCCTGGAGGCCCTGAAGGCTTTTCCCTTTGAACCGCTCGAATCCGTGGATTTAAAGTACCTGTCGCTTAAAACCGTTTTTCTGATAGCTCTGTCTTCAGTTAAACGTGTGGGGGATTTGCACGCGCTATCTGTTAGCCCTGCATGTCTTGAGTTCGGACCGAACGACTCGAAAGTCATTCTCAGACCGAGTCACGGTTACATCCCCAAAGCGATTGGAACCCCTTTTAGGGCACAAGTCATTTCCCTCTCGGCTCTGCCAGCATCCGATAATGGGGACAGTGATAACCTCCTATGCCCTGTCCGGGCGCTGAGAGTTTACATCACGTGCTCCGCCGCTTTCAGGCGTTCAGAGCAGCTCTTTGTTTTGAGCAGTCGATTTTATGTGCGCCTGTGTGACAGGCTGTGCTTGTGTGTAGAGATGGGCACTGGGCAGTGGGCATTCTTACTACACATGAGACCCCATCGGCCGTGGCCGGGACACCAGAAAATACACTCTCTTGGGGAATTATCTGGGTAGCCGTGAAAACGGCATTTGTGTGCAGGCAAGCGGGCGACACAACCGGCTTGTTGGCTGCAGAAAACACTGGAACAGTCACATTTGCTGGAACTGGACGAGCGAATAACTTTGGTGGGAGTCCGGCCGCAGCGGGACTCGAACACCGTCGTTTTCCTAGGCGTGCTAGGACGACTTCGGGGCCTCGGGCTTTACCACAATCCTAGGCCGCGGGCCACGCATGGCGGGGCGGCGGCTGGATGAGCGGGAGCGCGGTCTCGCGCTTCGGGCCTGGCGGCGCTGCGAAGTGGTTGCAGTGGACGGTGGCTGGGGCTGTGAGCTCTGTGCAGACGGTTTCGCACGGCCTGCTGCAGAGCTGGAGCGCTTCGGGAGGAAGTGCTTCATAGCCTGTGACGCTTTCTGTACCTCTGCGAATCTCTCCGCAAAATCCTTGACGGAGGATCCAAAGATGCCAGCGGGAGAAAGCGGGACGTCGAGGAACGCGGTGCGCTCGGACTCGGCCATTTCTGAGAGCGTCAGCCACAGGTGTCTCTCGGTCACAGTGAGAGAGGCCATACTCCGTCCAATGGCCTGTGCTGCGGACTTAGTGGCACGGAGAGCGAGGTCCGTGGCGCTTCTTAGGTCCGGCACGCAGATCGCGTCAGGTCCTTTCTCATCCAGCTTTCGGAGGAGATCGGCCTGGAAGATCTGCAGCGTGGCCATGGTGTGCAGCGCTGACGCAGCTTGCCCGGCGGCGGAGAAAGCGCGGCGGAGCAGGCTTGACATCGTGCGGCAAGCTTTAGAGGGTAGGGCCAGCTTAGCGCGCAGTCCAGCGGAGGGCGGACATAAGTGGGCCGCTATCGCCTCTTCGACCGGCGGCAGCGAAAGGTATCCCCTGTTCTTGGCATCGTCAACTCTAGAGAATGCCAAAGAAACAGCAGGACGCACTCTAGCTGAATAGGACTCTATTCCACTCTAGTTCCAGGACTTAGCGACTTCTTCGTGTAGCTCAGGAAGAAAGGGCGCTAGTTTGGACGCAGGCGAAGCGCGCTCCCCAGGCAGGAAAAAGCCATCCAGCCGGTTGTGAGCGGGCTGCTCGGGCGAAAACCACTCGAGGCCGAGGCTCGCCGCGGCCTGTGCGAGTATCCGCATGAGCTCCGTCTCAATGGACGCTCTCTTGCCTGACGATGTGCGGGCAGGGGGTGCGGGATCCTCAGAGCCCGCCCAGTCCTCACTGCCTGACGCCAGGATAGAGCAGGAATCACCCTCTCCCAGCAGGGCTTCCTCGTCAGCGATGTCGACGGAAGCGGCGGCAGACAGCGGCTGGGGGAAGGTTCCGGGACCCGCTGGGCACGGCGCTTTTTACGGCGCGACACCACGGCGGGCGGGGGAGCAGTCTCGGTGAAGAAAGCCAGGCGAGTCCTCAGAGTCGCCATGGTCATCAGCTCGCAGTGAGGGCAGCCGCCGTCAGCTAGCGCGAGAACTGCATGTTCCTCACCCAGGCAGGAAACGCAAACAACATGGCGGTCCCCGTCGCTGAGTGTGGCTCTGCACGAGCCGCAGGAAGGCATCTTGAAAAAGACGCTGCTCTTTTAGAATGTGTGTCGCGGCGGCGACACACACACACACACACACACACACACACACACACACACACACACACAGACTACAGAGAATAAAAGGATATAAGCGCCGGAAAGCGCAGCAGGAAGGCAAGGAAGGCGGCGCGGCCAGCGACTTCAGTGACTCTTCCCGCTGAAGGTGCTCTCTCTCAGACGGCGCGGCTTCTTCTCCAGCTCCAGCGATGCGTGTGCTTCGCTTGAAGGATGAAAAATCAGATAATAGCTGCCTGCGAGCGGTATTTATAGGCCTAGACCACGCCCGTTTCGGCGGGATGTGACGCAGCGGGCGCGAAGCACCCTCATTGGGTCTGGCGTCACGCCAGGCCTCGCTCGATAGGCTGCTGCAGTTGCCGCAGAACAGCCAATTGGCGCGCGAGCTGCCTCGCCTATGTCTGTATGCTGCCGCAACGCGTTTTGCATTCTTACAAAATTAAGGATAATTTTTGGCTTCAATATCTCGCGGAAAAAGGATTTTCCCCTAGCGTAAGATATCTTACGCAGTACGAGAGACCTCTCGTAAGAGAACAGCAGTCATTCAACATGTTTTCCTTGAAGATCATTAAGCATGTGGGGGTTAAAGTACACATACTGTGTACACAGTCCTGTATTGAATTATTATTTATTGTACAGTCTTTTAATCTTGACTTGCAAATAGATGCTCATTTTGATCATCATTTTATTGTTTTATTCTCCCCTAATTTGATGTATATTTGATGTATTTTATGAATATTTTTCCAAATCTGCGTTGCTGCACAATCAGGGCTTTGTGTGTGTGTGTGTGTGTATGTGTGTGTGTGTGCGTGCGCGAGCGATGACAAAGATTCAAATTAGCCGCCATTACTTTCATTGTTTAGTCCCGCCCATAAAGGTTAGCTGATAATAGGACAAGCGGGATATTTGAATTCAGTCTATGCTCATTAAGTGGATTTTGTGATCAACAGTGGTTCAAAGCAATGGTATTCGTCAAGAGCAGCCATGAGCACTGAGCAGGAGCGCTGATTCTGAACATATAAGTTATAGTCTGGGTGTGTCAGTCAGTCTGTTTGGAAATAACGCACACTTTTTCAGTGAGCCTGGTTCGTTACAGTGGACATCATGCCAACCGATTACCGGCTGAGGAAAGATTCTCATCATACTACATGTGAACAATATTTTATATTACATTTGTGTTAAGTTCACAGTTTCCAAGCTAACGTTAGCATTCTTAAATTATGTTCAGTCATTACTGGCGTCGAGAGCTGGAGGGCAAAACACAGAAAATGCAGCACACGTCTTTCAATTTTCCATCTGTTTTAAAGGATAACTGTCGCCAAAATGCAACCTAGGGTCTTTTTGTTAATCTACCCGAGGTAAACTTTAGTTTAAAAGCATAATTAGAATGGAAACGCCACTTTTAACTTTTACCATATTTTTGGTTTCGGTCAAATTGCCTTTTGAATGAGAGTGCTAGGGGCAGTACTGTGATAGCATCAAAAATCGCTATTTTTAAAACACTAAGAAGGCTCGACACAACATGGAACTTTGCTTGAAGTATCACCAGGGGCTCTTCACATGAACTGGAACATTGAGAACATTGTTTTTGTACACAGAGTTTACTAAAAAGAAAGATTTTGAACAACTCACTGTAGCATTGGTAGGTTTAGGATTAGTTGTGGGGGAGGGGTTAGGATTAGGCAATCAGGTACTGACTTCAATGAGGGGGTCGAAATTCGGCACAACACCTGCATATTGTCAGTCAAAAATAGTCGATATCTGAATGTGAATGAACTCACTCTGAATTTTAGTGCTGTTTCTTATGAGGATCCTTTTTCAAATACAAGGTCAATATTGATTTTCACTTACGACAAAACAACAAATTATCCGTGAATTTATATGGAACTAAGCTTAAGGAGCTTTCCATCTTTACTCCTCCCTGTTACGTTGCATTCGGAGATCGACTATTTTTGACTGACAAAATGCCAGCGGACGGAAACGCAGTGAATTGTTCAAAATCGTTCTTTTTTAGTGAACTCTGTGTACACAAACAATGTTCTCAATGCTCAAGTTCACGTGTAGAGCCCCTGGTGATACTTCGAGCAAAGTTTCATGTTGTGTCGAGCCTTCTTAGTGTTTTAACCCTCTGGGGTCAGAGTTGTTTTCTGGGCCGTGGAGGTGTTCTGACATGCTCTGACATTTGTGCTTATTTCTGTTACTTGTGACATTTTCATGGCTAAAGTCTGATTACACTGTATTTAGCATAAACTCTGCTACAATAATATATCAGCAGCATGTATGTAAAAGTTTGTAGTTTTGAGATAATGACGTTTATGCGTGGTTTGTGAAAAAAAATAAAAATAATTGTCACTGAAATAAGGTCATGAAACCCATACTGATTATTTTTTCACAAGACTTTTGAAAATTGCATCACATAGCCTAGAATGTTTGCTCCAAAACTATGTGAAAAGAAAGCTCTATTCTTTTGTGTAAGAAAGCTCTATGAGAGTAGGCGTGAACACATCATGAATATTGATGGATTTCACACCTGAGAAAGACAAAGACCCTCCCATAATGGCCCTATCAGGTGCTATCAGGCCCTATCATTATGAGGAACCTTGCACAAATAATGATGAGATTTTAAAAAGAATGGCTTTTTGATTGTTTGGATTTATTTACAACAAAGATATCCAATCCAAAGATACACAACAAATGACAAAAAAAAGCACATTATTTAACACATTGAACTAGGGGTGGGCGGTATGATCAAAATTCTGTTTCACGGTATGACAAATTTTATTTCACGGTAACGTACTCGGTTACTAACGTAACCTCGGTTCTCTCTAGAAGAAACGGGCGTGGTCTAGGCCTATAAATACCGCTCGCAGGCAGCTATTATCTGGTTTTTCATCATCGAAGCAACCAGAGCGTGTGCATGCACGGCAAGATACGCAGTACTCGTTCCCTCTTCTAGAGAGAACCGAGGTTACGTTAGTAACCGAGTACGTTCTCTTACGAGAGGTCTCTCGTACTGCGTAAGAAAATCTTACGCTAGGGGACCCAATGCAAAACGCCGTGCATGCTGAGATCTGACACCAAAGACCCAAGTGGGAAAACCCGGGGTACATATAGTGCACAATCACTCAGGGAACTCACAGGGAGTCCGGGAAGAGGGAGGGGCGCAGCCGCACTCTTCCACATATAGCAGCGTCGCTGAGACGCGAATTTCATCATACAGACAGGGCGGGGCACGGCCTGAACTGATGGGGGAATGTGGGTCTTACACAGTTTGCCCAGGCACACCTCGTGCTGCTACTTTTTACTGTCGAACATTGAGCTGTGCTCAGCAGACGCAGCATTCTGAGCTGATCGCATCAGGTCAGATAATACTGGTAAATTTAGACCGACAGCAGCCTGGTCAGGGCGGGAACCTCTAGGTTATAAAACCTTATAAATGTAGACGGGGAGGCCCAGCCTGCCGCCATACAAATATCTTGCAAGGCAATCCCACTTGACCAGGCCCACGAAGAGGCCATGCCTCTCGTGGAGTGCGCTCTGACACCCAACGGGCACTGCATGCCCTTGGAGGCGTATGCCAGCGCTATAGCATCAACTATCCATCTGGATAGGCTCTGTTTCGACGCGGCTAGTCCCTTAGAACGTCCGCTAAACGAAACAAAGAGCTGCTCCGTCTGTCTGAAAACAGACGAGCGAGACACATAAGCTCGTAATGCCCTGACTGGGCAAAGGAGGCTCGCGTCTCTTTCCTCATCAGGGACCGGTAGGGCTGACAGGGAGATAACCTGTGCCCTAAACGGTGTGTTGAGGGATTTTGGAACATACCCGTGCTTAGGTTTGAGTATAACTTTTGAGTCATTAGGCCCAAACTCCATGCACGCCGCGCTCACAGAGAGCGCGTGTAGATCCCCTATGCGCTTCACTGAAGCGAGAGCCAACAAAAACACCGTCTTGAAAGACAGGTGTTTCAGATCGATTGACTGTAAAGGCTCAAATGGCGCACCTTTCATGGCTTCCAGAACCGTAGAAAGGTCCCATACGGGGACTGAGGGAGGTCTGGGAGGATTCAGTCTCTTAGCCCCTCTAAGGAAGCGGATGACTAAATCGTTCCTTCCTATTGACTGACCAAGCGTTGTTTCTGAGAACGCTGCTATAGCCGCCACATAAACTTTGAGCGTGGAGGGGGCCCTGCCCTCATCCAACAGCTCTTGTAGGAAGGAAAGCACCTCCGTCACACCACAGTCTGTGGGTGACACACCACGGGCTGTGCACCAGCCCGAAAACACCGACCATTTCGAGGAATAGAGTCGTCTTGTAGACGGAGCTCTAGCCTGCGTGATCGTGTTTAATACTCCTTTAGGGAGTCCAACATGTACCCGTTGATGGCCCAGACATGAAGGGACCACTCGTGACATTTGAGGCATGGGGCGCGCTGATAACAGCGGGCAGATTGCCCGCGCTCAACTCCTCTGCGGTGGTCAACCGCGAGGGGGAGGGCTGGGCGGTTCCCGTGGGAACTGTCATGTCTATGTGTGGATGTGGGCGCGGGACAGCAGGCACATTTATCACACCGAAAGCATCGTTCGCTTGCGCGAAGCGAGTGCACGTTGGTTTCGTTTTTACAGAAACCGTGAGCAGTGATGGGAATAACAGCGTTATAAATAAACGGCGTTACTAACGGCGTTATTTTTTTCAGTAACGAGTAATCTAACTAATTACTGCTTCCTCCATTACAACGCCGTTACCGTTACTGTCAATAAAAATGTGGCGTTACTTTAATTGAGCTCACTGAAGCGGTTTTCATCCGAGTAGGCTCTCTCTCAGCCATAGGAGCTGCAAAGTTTTTTTCTCTGGTGTGTGAGTGTTTATGAGGCGCGGGACTCGACAAAAGCGAGGCGAATGCCGCGAGCGTGCTCGACAGTGCACGAGAGAGACCGAGTGTGTCCGAGAACGCGCTCGACAGTGCGCGAGAGAGACCGAGTGTGTCCGAGAACGCGCTCGACAGTGCGCGAGAGAGACCGAGTGTGTCCGAGAACGCGCTCGACAGTGCGCGACAGAGACCGAATGTGTCCGAGCATAAATACTTTATTTATAAATAAATTACACATATCAGCATTTGAATAATCTCTGTAGCATATTGGTATCATATGCAATGTTTTAATTAGTTTATATAACATAAACTCCAAAATAACCTGCAGGGAACGTTCAGACATATTTGTTTGACCGGTTGTGAGCACGTGCGGCAAACACGACTAGAATTTGGCTAAAATAACCTCTGATGATGACGTTCTCTGTAGGTTATAAAAATAAACCCCCAAAAGATTATATTGTATTATTATTATTTATGTTGATACATTGTTCAGTATTATATTGAAAGCACTTTTTGTTAAACTTACTATTGTTACTTACTATACTATTAAGTATTTTCTTACTATAAGAAAATACTTAAAGTAGGCTATACAGAATGTCTACCAGTTGTAAAGGTGTGTGAGTTTTATCATTTTAATTATATGCACTAGTGTATGTGTATGTATATTTTTATTAGGCTACTATTTATTTATTTCTGGTCCATTTCTTAAGAAGCATAATTTATTTTTAGACTTATTTGTTGGCCAGTTGTGGTCTGTGCAACAAATATTAAATGTTCTAAACCATCTATTGTTCCCTTTCAAGGGAACTCCCGTTGCGTCGAGAATGACGCTATGGGGAACGCTTTGCGTGATGACGTCTTGAAGCACATGTAAAATCAGTCCAATGGTGTGGCGGAACGTCAGAGGCGGGTGACGTCACGTACCAGGAAACTATAAAAGCCGGCCCAAAACAGAAAACGAAAGCTTTCTGAGTCTTCAGTTGCGCTCTGTGTGAAATCTGTCTGTATATTTGGTGTTGTCTGTCTATATCACATATATATATATATATTCAGTATGGCGAGCAAGCAGCAGTTTAGAGTGTGTGTCCATCCCTGCCCGCGTTATTTAACGGGAGGTGATACTCACACTCTTTGTGTTGTTTGTTTGGGTGAGGAGCATGCCTAGTCAGCACTCGAGGGTGGTGACTGTGTGCATTGCGACGCGCTTCCATTGCGTTCGCTCCGATCCCGCTTGGCTCGGTTCACGATCGCGGGATCCGATCCCGATCGCGTTCCCCAGGGCTCTGGTCCCGCCGCTGCCGAGGCACGGCGGCAATCACAGACCTGGGGTTCGCAAATGGATCTATCAGTGGATGTTGAGACGGGCTCTGCCTTATCTCAGCCTCCTTCTGATAGATCCAGTGCCTCTCATCAGGGTGTGGAAGCACGCGTTGCGGTTTCTTCCCCCCCGATGGAGGCACCAATACTGCAATTGTCCAGCTCTGAGGAGTTGGACGTTGTTAGTATTGACGCTGAGTCTGAGGATTCGCCACCTCAGTATCATGCGTTTGAAGAATTGCTTGATGTTATCACTAGAGCTGTCGAGCGATTATCTATTGAGTGGCCAGAAGATAGGCAGGGCGCTCGTTCGAAAAGCAAGCTCGACGAACGTTTCCTGCCATCTCGTGCACAGCCTCAGTGCAGAAGCCTTCCGTTTTTCCCCGATCTCCACACCGAGGTGTCGAGATCGTGGGGGAAACCAGTGTCATATCGAGTGTATACTGCACAAACATCACACTATTCATCCATTCACAATTATAAAGAGCATGGTTATGGGGAGATGCCGAGGGTGGAAGAGACGCTCGTGAGCTATCTCTCTCCAGCAACGGCATCTTCTCTGAAGGCTCCTGCACTTCCATCCAAGCCAGTAAAAGTTACATCTTCCCTGGTTCATAAAGCTTATGCCGCCGCCGGTCAAGCTGCAGCGTGTTTACATATAATGTCCATAATGCAGGCTTACCAGGCTGAGTTATTGGGTGATTCTGAGGATGGCGGGGGTATTAGTGCTGATACGGTGTCTGAACTGCGTAGAGCCACAGATTTGTCTCTCAGGGCCACCAAGGAGACGGCTAAATCCATCGGCCGCTCTATGGCAGCCCTGGTGGCCACTGAGAGGCATCTGTGGCTCAACTTAAGTGACATAAAGGACAAAGAAAAACATGTTCTTTTAGATGCACCAGTATCCACGCAAGGGTTATTTGGAGACGCAGTTAATAGTGCTGTAGCGAAGTCACAAGAAGCTTCAAAACAGGCAGCTGCACTTCAGAAACTTCTCCCCCGCCGTTCTTTCTATGAGGCTGCTGAGCGGGAGCAGTCTAAAAAGAGCGCTGAGCACCGCGCCACTCAGAAACAGAGCGTTTCCTCCCGTGCTCCCCCACAAAAATCTCGGGGACACGGAGGGCGCTCTCAAACCCAGCAGTCTTCGAGGGGTAAAACGGATCTGCGGACCGTTATTACCGCCAAGAAGGCTGCTGGGGAAAAGTCCTGATGTCTGAGGGCTCAGGACAAATGAGGGTAGTCCCCCCGAAGCAGAGCGGTTAACACCTCTTTTCACGGTGCCCTCAGGGGACCGTTCTGCCAACCCTGCCGCCTCCGGTGTTACAGGGCGCAGCGGTCTCCGGCGAGCACATATCTCAAGGTCCACCCGGAAACGTAGTGGCCTCGGGATGCCCGCCCCCTCTGAGGAGGGTGCTAGAGCAGTCTGTTCGGTCGTTCCCTGCCGGTGCGCCGTTACAGGGCGACGAACCGACTACTCAACAGCAGGAGAAAAATACGGTGCCGTCTCTTTTCGGTGCCCTCAGGGGACCGTTCTGCCAACCCTGCCGCCTCCGGTGTTACAGGGCGCAGCGGTCTCCGGCGAGCACATATCTCAAGGTCCACCCGGAAACGTAGTGGCCTCGGGATGCCCGCCCCCTCTGAGGAGGGTGCTAGAGCAGTCTGTACGGTCGTTCCCTGCCGGTGCGCCGTTACAGGGCGACGAACCGACTACTCAACAGCAACACAATCCAGAAACCAGTCTCGAGAGGCTGGTACCTTTAGTAGAATCTTTGACAGCGTGGAAGCTACTGTCAAATGTTTCTCGTTGGGTCCTGCAGACCGTGGGAATGGGTATCAGATACAATTCTAGAAACGCCCACCTCGGTTTATGGGGGTCCCGCCCACAGTGGTGGGCCCCGAGCAGGTTCTGGTTATGGAACAGGAAGTAAACACTCTGTTAGAGAAAGGGGCCATAGAATATGTACCTCCCTCCAACAGGAAAACCGGGTTTTACAGCCGGTACTTCATAGTTCCAAAGAAGGACGGGGGATTGCGTCCCATTTTAGATCTTCGAGTTCTGAATGAGTCAGTCATGCAGCTCAAGTTCAAAATGTTAACATTGAGTTAATCGTGCTACAGATCAGGTCCGAGGACTGGTTTGTCATGATAGACCTCAAGGACGCATATTGCCATCCGTCCGTGTCATTGGAAGTTCCTGAGGTTTGCTTTCGGGGGCAGAGCATACCAATATTGAGTTCTTCCATTCGGCCTGGCTTTATCACCCCGCACTTTCACCAAATGCGTGGATGCAGCTCTGGCGCCTCGGCGCCTCCAGGGTATTCGCATCATGAACTACATCGACGATTGGTTGATTTTAGCTCAGTCGCATCAGATGGCGGTTCAACATCGAGATGTTGTTCTCGCCCATATGAAAGAGTTGGGGTTACGGCTGAACGCCGAGAAGAGTGTGCTTTCTCCATTTCAGAGGACCACTTTTTTAGGCGTGGTTTGGGATTCAGTGTCGATGCAGGCGCGCCTGTCACCGCCACACATAGATTCCATCCTTGCAGCTGTGAAAAGTGTAAAGCTAGGCCAGCTACTCACTGTCAAACAGTTCCAGAGACTGTTGGGTCTCATGGCAGCAGCTTCCAACGGGATACCTTTTGGACTACTGCACATGAGACCCCTGCAGTGGTGGCTCAGGACCAGAGGGTTTTCCCCGAGGGGCAACCCATTTCGCACAATCAAGGTCACGCGGCGATGCCTACGTGCCTTGGTTATGTGGAAGAAACCTTGGTTCCTGTCCCAGGGCCCAGTGCTGGAAGCTCCTTGTCGTCGCAAACTGCTAACGACGGATGCTTCCCTCACGGGTTGGGGAGCGATCCTGAGGGTCGCTCATCTCAAGGTCTGTGGGAAGACCATCATCGTTCCTGGCATTCTATAGCCTAGAGATGTTAGCTGTCTTCCGGGCTCTGAGGAGCTTTATCACAGGTCTCGGGGGACACCATGTGTTAGTACATACGGACAACACGTCGGTAGTCGCCTATATCAACCACCAAGGGGGTTTACGCTCGCGCCCATTATCCAATCTGGCACGCCATATCCTCTTGTGGTCCCAGGGGAAGTTGCTGTCACTCAGGGCAGCCTACCTCCCCGGGGTACAGAATATAGGAGCAGACACTCTGTCGAGACAGGGGCCAAGGTCCGGGGAATGGAAGCTCCACCCCGAGGTGGTGGAGCTGATATGGAGGGACTTTGGTCTCCCTCACGCATCCAGCTCCTCTGGGACTGGATGCTATGGTACAGACGTGGCCGAGGCTACGTCTGTACGCTTTTCCCCCAGTGACTCTGCTCCCGGGAGTTCTGGAGAGGTTTGCCTGCTTCTTATAGCCCCGCGCTGCCGGGCAGAGTATGGTTTCCCGATCTTGTGTCCCTCCTCGACGGGCATCCTCTGGAGCTTCCTGTCAGGAGGGACCTTCTGTCCCAAGCAGGGGGCTCAATATTTCACCCCCGCCAGAACTGTGGAACCTGTGGGCTTGGCCTCTGAGGGGGCCCAGCTCATAGAGTCAGGTCTCTCAACTGAGGTTGCTGAGACCATTCTACAGTCCAGAGCTCCCTCCACGAGGAAACTTTATGCCCTGAAGTGGAGAGTATTCACTTCTTTGTGTAGTGACCGTCGGTTGGATCCAGTCAACTGCCCAATTGGTACAGTTCTGGAGTTCCTGCAGGACCGGTTCACTGCAGGTCTGACCCCGTCCACTTTAAAGGTTTATGTGGCGGCCATAGGTGCTTACCACATTCCTTTGGGTGGAATGTCTGTGGGGAAAGACCCTTTGGTATCTCGTTTCCCTCGTGGCACTTGGAGGTCCTCCTCCCTTTCGAAATCGGACCAGGAGGCGAATAATTTGCTTTGCCCTGTTCGGGCGTTAGACGCATATGTCCACAGAGCTGCCCTGTGGCGAAAGAGTGATCAATTGTTTGTTTGCTTTGGGTCCCCTAACAAAGGAGGTCCAGTGTCTAAGCAAAGGATGAGCAAGTGGGTGGTTGAGGCTATCTCACTTGCTTATGAGGCGGCTGGGCAGCCTTCTCCTTTGGCTGTCCGGTCGCACTCGACGAGGAGTATGGCGGCCTCTAAGGCCCTTATTTCAGGAGTTTCATTACAGGACGTCTGTGATGCGGCAGGCTGGTCCTCACCGCACACTTTCGTCAGGTTTTACTCTCTGGATCTAGACTCTGCTCCAGGGTCTCATGTTTTGTCTTCCTAGTGCTGCTCTACGGATTTCACACAGGACAGACATTTGTAGCTATGGAGGCGTTGGTATAGACGTTCCCCATAGCGTCATTCTCGACGCAACGGGAGTTCCCTTGAAAGGGAACGCCTCGGTTACGACTGTAACCTCGGTTCCCTGAAGAGGGAACGAGCGTTGCGTCGCCCTGCCATATCTCCTTCATGCCTGTCAGCTCGACTTCAGACTTTTACGAAGCTTTCGTTTTCTGTTTTGGGCCGGCTTTTATAGTTTCCTGGTACGTGACGTCACCCGCCTCTGACGTTCCGCCACACCATTGGACTGATTTTACATGTGCTTCAAGACGTCATCACGCAAAGCGTTCCCCATAGCGTCATTCTCGACGCAACGCTCGTTCCCTCTTCAGGGAACCGAGGTTACAGTCGTAACCGAGGCGTTTTATTGTTGCACTATAGTAATGATAATATTTTAATATTTAAGTTAATAGGTGTCTCTCACATTGTCCCACAGCAACATTAAAATAGTGTAGATTAGTGTACAATGTTTTATAATAATAAGATGTTCTAGTTAGTGTCAATTTCATTCATTTAACATTTCATATTGGGGGTATCCAAGAAATTTCTTATATTTAAACTTTTTTTTTTTTTTTTTTTTAAGTAACGCAATAGTTACTTTCCCTGGTAATTAGTTACTTTTGTAATGATGTAATTCAGTTACTAACGCAGTTACTTTTTGTGAGAAGTAACTAGTAACTATAACTAATTACTTTTTTTAAGTAACTTGCCCAACACTGACCGTGAGACATGCATAACGCGGTGTTAGTGGGCACTGGGTAGTGGGCACATTCACCATGTTTGGAGCGCAACCGATCTGAGTCGGTTTTATGTGCGCGAGCCCTGTGTGACAGGCTGTGCTTGTGTGTAGGGATGGGCACTGGGCAGTGGGCATTCTTACTACACATGAAACACCATCGGCCGTGGCCGGGACACCAGAAAATACACTCTTTTGGGGATTTATCTGGGTAGCCGTGAAAACGGCATTTGTGTGCAGGCAAGCGGGTGACAGAACCGACTTGTTGGCTGCAGAAAACACTGGAACAGTCACATTTGCTGGAACTGGACGAGCGAATAGCTTTGGTGTGAGTCTGGCCGCAGCGGGACTTGAACACCGTCGTTTTCCTAGCTGTGCTAGGACGACTTCGGGGCCTCGGGCTTCACCGTAATCCTAGGTCGCGGGCCACGCCCTGCGGGGTGGCGACCGGATGAGCGGGAGCGTGGTCTCGCGCTTCGGGCCTGGCGGCGCTGTGAAGTGGAGGCAGTGGACGGTGGCTGTGGCTGTGAGCTCTGAGCAGACGGTTTCGCACGGCCTGCTGCAGAGCTGGAGCGCTTCGGGAGGAAGTGCTTCATAGCCTGTGACGCTTTCTGTACCTCTGCGAATCTCTCAGCGAAATCCTTGACGGAGGATCCAAAGAGGCCTGTGGCGGAAAGCGGGGCGTCGAGGAACGCGGTGCGCTCAGACTCGGCCATTTCCGAGAGCGTCAGCCAAAGATGTCTCTCAGTCACGGTGAGAGAGGCCATATTCTGTCCAATGGCTTGCGCTGCGGACTTAGTACCACGGAGAGCGAGGTCCGTGGCACTCCTTAAGTCCGGCACGCAGATCGCGTCAGGTCCTTCCTCATCCAGCTAACGGAGGAGATCAGCCTGGAAGATCTGAAGCGTTGCCATGGTGTGCAGCGCTGACGCAGCTTGCCCGGCGGCGGAGAAAGCGCGGCGGAGCAGGCTTGACGTCGTGCGGCAAGCTTTAGAGGGTAGGGCCGGCTTAGCACGCCGTCCAGCGGAGGGCGGGCATAAGTGGGCCGCTATCGCCTCTTCGACCGGCGGCAGCGGAAGGTATCCTTTGTTCTTGGCATCGTCAACGGCGGAGAATGCCAAAGAAACAGCAGGACGCACTCTAGCCGAATAGGGGGCGTTCCAGGACTTGGCGACTTCTTCATGCAACTCAGGAAGAAAAGGCGCCGGTCTGGACGCAGGCGAAGTGCGCTCCCCAGGCAGGAAAAATCCATCCAGCCGGTTGTGAGCGGGCTGCTCAGGCGAAGACCACTCGAGGCCGAGGCTCGCCTCTTGTGCGAGTACTCGCATGAGCTCCGTCTCGATGGACGCTCTCTTGCCTGACGACGTGCGGGCAGGGGGCGTGGGGTCCTCAGAGCCCGCCCAATCCTCACTGCCTGACGCCAGGATAGAGCAGGAATCATCCTCTCCCAGCAGGGCTTCCTCATCCACGATGTTAACGGAAGCGGCGGCAGACGGCGGCCGCTGTCCGTCAGGAAGCGAGGCTGACGAAGCCGGGGAAGCAAGCGGGCGAACCGGCGAGCTTTGGCGGCTGAGGGAGGGTTCCGGGGCCCGCTGGGCACGGTGCTTTTTACGGCGCGACGCCGCGGCGGGCGGGGGAGCAGTCTCGGTGAAGAAGGCTAGGCGAGTCCTCAGAGTCGCCATTGCCATCAGCTCGCAGTGAGGGCAGCCGCCGTCAGCGAGCGCGAGAGCTGCATGTTCCTCACCCAGGCAGGAAACGCAAATCACGTGGCGGTCCCCGTCGCTGAGTGTGGCTCTGCACGAGCCGCAGGAAGGCATCTTTAAAAAGACGCTAGCTCTTTTAGAATGTGTGTCGCGGCGGCGACACACACACACAAATACAGAGTAATAAGAGAAGGATATAAGCGCCGGAAAGCGCAGCAGGAAGGCAGGAAGGCGGCGCGGCCAGCGACTTCAGTGACTCGTCCCGCTGAAGGTGCTCTCTCTCAGACGGCGCGGCTTCTTATCCAGCTCCAGCGATGCGTGTTCTTCGCTTGAAGGATGAAAAATCAGATAATAGCTGCCTGCGAGCGGTATTTATAGGCCTAGACCACGCCCGTTTCGGCGGGACGTGACGCAGCGGGCGCGAAGTGCCCTGATTGGGTCTGGCGTCACGCCAGGCCTCGCTCGATAGGCTGCTGCAGTTGCCGCAGAGCAGCCAATAGGCGCGCGGGCTGCCTCGCCTATGTCTGCATGCTGCCGCAATGCGTTTTACATTATTTCAAAATTAAGGATAATTTTTTGGCTTCAATATCTCGCGGAAAAAGGATTTTCCCCTAGCGTAAGATTTTCTTACGCAGTACGAGAGACCTCTCGTAAGAGAACGATATATTTCATGATATAGTTATTTATACATGTAGTTATTCTCAAAAAAATCTACAAAATGGGCTTTGTATAATAAATAAACCCAAATACTTTAGAAATGAAAAGTACTTAACTTTGTTTGAATTTTCTTTTCCTTTTATTTGGTAAATTATTCCTTTGGTAAACTATTTTTAATAGCTAAATATAGTCAACAAAACACTCTCATCAGCTTTTAGATGAACTGCCCCCCAACTGATTGATATTAAATACAACTCGTAGGTGCAATTAAACTTTAAATAAAGTGTTGCTGAATAATTTTTCAATCTCATGTTATTGCTTTACTTCATCAATCAGTTTATAGTATCTGAATATTTTATATTGAACTATTCTATTCATAATAAATTAGTTACTTCCTTTTAATTTGGCAGGATATTAGTAAATACTAGTTATGTTTATATGTAGGGCTGCATCTAACGATTATTTTTGTTGTCGATTAATCTATCGATTATTTCCTAGATTAGTCGACTAATCTAACGATTCTTTTTCCGATTAATCTAATGATTATTTTGGGATTAGCTGATTTATCCATTGGCAAATTTTCCAATAAATAAGTACAACAATATATCAGCTATATTTTGAAGAGAGTAGTGCATCTGATATTATTTTAACATGAAATCTATGAATGATGACAAAAAAATTGTATTTCAGAAAGGGTAATTGTCATTTTATTATGAAATATGCAAACAGGAAGCATTTTAAACTTTATTTTTAACTAATGGAACTATTTCATAAAATGTAAGATGTATACAGTCACAGGAAATGTGTTTACTATAGTCTGTTATTAATTACCGTAGTGGGAGTTTGATTTACTCAATTAACTTGTCCATTAACTTGTCCGAAAATGCACTTGTTTATCTGCAAAAAGATTGCAGCCTAGGCTACTGTTAATGTAAATATAACGTTAGTCGTTTGTTTTTAAAGTCTACATTAGAGAGCTGCGCGGGATGGATTTCTCCCTTAATAATTCCTAAAAAGCAGACATCTCAGTTCATCGCGATATCACAAATCTCTGTTATTATCAATGAAACTGGCTGCACAATGAATCTTTCATAATATCTACACGTTGTTTGCTATAATCAGATGATTTGCCAGTATGCAGAATTCAGCATTGAACAAAAAGTCAATTTTGAGTGGTGAGGGGATTCTATCTTAAATGCATCTGATTGGCCATTGCGTTCAAGAAATCAACACACATGTCTGTGATTGGCTACATTGTTCAACGCTGCAAACATGTTATAAATAGATAGAGACTCTGGCCTGTAAATCGTTTCTATTTTGTTTTTGTTGTTCTTGTTGCTTTTGTGCAACAGATAAATGAACATTTATTCGTTTTTAGATGTTCAATTTATAGATATTTCTATTTTGTGGGAGTCCCGCTCCTTTTGCGGGAGATAATAATCGTTTTATTCTCCCACAATCAGCACACACACGAGTGCATTACCGCCCGCGCCATCAGATCTATGTTCCCGCGCCGCACTCTGTTGCGTTGGGTCCCGTGGGAGTGCAGGTCTCTAGTTTACATGTGCATACACAACTTTTAAAATCTGGCAAATGCACTGAAAGCTTCGTTGACAGATTTAAGTTGAAGTTATAAATTAAAGTCCATTTTATTGTCGCCGAATGGGGCATAGTTTGCATAGTGAACAAAGCACCTTTCTGTTCGGCCGTAGTTTAAAGTATTCCCATACTTTGGATGATCGTGGTCTGTCATTTTCACCATGAGCGGGAGCAGAAGCCCCCATTACTCGATATTTCAACGTAAATAATTAATGTGACGCATCGCCGCATTTCATGCGTGTCGACGTATTTTCATAGTCGACATAATCGATGACGTCGACTCGTCGGCGGCCCTATTTAAATGTTTTCCCCGTACATTTTTTGCCATGTCTGCTTATTATACTGCGTTTTAAAGGGTTTGTTTAGCTCTTTTTGTGATATCTGGCAACCCGTCACCTGGAGCTTTAATCAAGAGAGGTTCAGAAGTGTCAAGTTCATCAAGTTCATAAGTGACTAGGAGAACAGCAGTATGAAAACCGAACAGCAGCTACTGTTAGTGTTGACTAAGTAGAGTAAATTATACACGCATTGTAACTGCGTCATTATTTTACATAGCTCAGTCGGTGAATGCCGACACGCACCGCGCTCCCTCTCTGTGCGTGTGCACGCGCGTGTCTTTTGCATCAGTAAAATGCGATCAGTTAATTTGAGTGACAAGTTGTAATCACGCATTGAATCAAAAGAAAATTCTTGCTGGATGAATGACCTTCACCTTCAACTCAACCTTGCCAAGACAGAACTGCTTATGGTTTCAGCCAAACCATACTTGCTGTGTGATCCTGCTGATTTGCCTTATACAACATCAGAAAGATCCGGCCCTTCCTATCGGAGCTACACAACTCCTTGTCAAAGCTCTTGTTCTATCCAGACTGGACTATTGTAATGCTCTCTTGGCAGCTCTTCCAGCATCAGTCAAACCTCTGCAACTGATCCAGGATGCTGCGGCAATACCTAAACTCACTGTTTCAGATCTATGTGTCCTCCTTGTGTTCTGCAAGTGAACGGCGCCTTGTGGTGCCATCATCCCAAAGAGACACAAATTCAGTTTCACTGACCTTTACCTGGACTGACCTGCCCAACTCAACACATTTTCAAGAAACTGCTAAAGATCCATCTTTTTCGTAAACACTTGACCAAATCTTTGTACTGTGCTAGACTAACTGGGACTTGTCACTGCACTTGTTGCTTCTATTGTTCTCTTAATTGGTAAGTTACTTTGGATAAAATATAATTGTAAATGTATAAAATAAGTTATATAAGGCTAAAAAGGTATACAGCAATTGACTTTTAATGTGGATATTTTAAATACTAAGCTTGTATTTCCTATCATTCACGTATCTTGATGTTCAGTGTTTGTTTAATGACTAATACTGTAAATGTGCAGGTATTCTCTACTTATATGTGACCGGGGATTTAGGTTTACCACCAGGAACACATTTGAGGGGTTCGATCTACTTTAAGTTTATTCCTTTGATGATATAAAATAAAAAAAACTACTGATTTTCAAATGTGGCTTATCAATTTAATTGATATGAAACAGTTCCGGTTCTTAAATGTTAACAAAATAAACAGAAAGGAGCAAAAAAATAAAATAAATACATGAATGGGGTTCACAGAGCTGGTGACAATAAAAACCCGCTGAATATCACAGTCCACTTGTGTATGATAAACACAAAACTCTTAAACACGGCAATGTAGTGACACAACCGTTTAAAATGCAAAGAAAGAAAAGGAAAATCAAAAATAAGAGTATCAAAACTTTTCAATACAATATAATACGGCAGTGGGAATACTGTTCAAAGAAAACAAAACAACATAAGTACATTTTTATATTACCCACTTATTTATCACTTGAGAGAAATTAGAGAAAATAACACTCACATAATAATCAGCTTTTACACACCAACACTTTCACTTCACGAAGGGCTGAAATCTCCAACACTATGGTGCACACTGAAAATAATCACATTAAATTATAATTACATGAAAAACACCTGAAACAAATGGAAAAGATGAAGTATATCACATTTGGCATAACGCCAAATAACATGGCCTAGACCGCATGGAGTGACGTCATATCATCGTGGACATTACACACAACATAACTTCCCAAACATGACAGTTCTCCGAGTCAACACAAAATATACATCCACAAATGGTATTAAACAACAATATATTTACAAAACATTGTATTTACCCATGGATGACTCAAATTGTCGACCATATCTCGAGAGTGCGCGTCTCTCTTGCACTGCCCGCTGCACATCTCACCAACAAAATATACTACGGATGCCGTGAGACAAGAGCGCAAACGCGTTGTCGTGAGCAACACACAAAGCGCCACCCGCTGATGACTCCAAAGAAATACAGGTAGTCTCTGTTTTTATATTTAAACATGGAAAATAATAATTAAATAAAAGACTTTAACATAAGGGAGAAAAACAAACTTTAAAGGCATTTACCACCCGGTTACATCCTCCCCTGCTTTAAGTCAGCGTCCTCGATGACTCCCTTAATCACCCATTTCGGCATTCATAGCACCCTGTAATGCCTTTTCAAACAATGCAGTGCCAATACTGGCCAATACTTGAGACACCATATCCGTGCTGACGTTCACTGCATGACAAGCGGACCTGGGTGCATGAAAAGGATTAGTGTGAATACCCGCAGTTGCTCGCTTGCTTCTGCGCACAGCTGGAACTGGCAATTCTCTCTGGACTGGGTTACGCACTTCACCAGTCTCTAGCTCCTCTGATTGGACACGCTCAACTGGAGTCTCTGCATTCAGGACCACACCGTCAGACTCTGCAGGGTCTCCATCCGTATCCGCTGATACTTGTACCTGGCCACCTCGAGAGCTGTCACCTCTCAACCCTGAAGTACCCAGTGCCTCTGAGCGCATTGAAGGGTGTGCAGCCCCTCTCACAAAGGGTTGCTCCTCTACTACCACAAAATCTGGCTCAGAAGTCTCGTTCACATCCAACACGACAGGTAGTGCATCGGGCTCAGACTTCTTACTCCTAGGCCTAGGAGTGGGTACGGCACCTGGGCGCAACTCTGACCTGTGAACCCTTTTTGAGAGCCCTCCCTCCAACGGCTCAACAGTGTAAGTTGTGCCAACTATTTCCACTACTCGGTAGATGATCGGGCTCCAGGCATCTTGAATCTTATTCCTCCCTGGAGGCCGCTGGCGCAGATACACCAACTCGCCCACACTGACCTGGGGACAAAATGTCTTTTCATTCAGCCGAGTCACTCTCTCTAGAGCTTTCTCCTCCGAGTACTCCTTTGCTTTCTCATGGGCATATCTCAGCCTCTCTCGATGGACAGACAACCAGTCTTGTTTTCCCTCTGAGACCTCCTCACTTCCCAACAATGCATCAATGGGAAGATGTGGCTGTACCCCAAAAAGTAAATAATATGGGGAAAATCCTGTAGTAGCATGCGGAGTCACATTATAAGCATGGACTAACTCCGGCAAGTACTCGGGCCAACGGCGTTTACGTTCTGGTGGTAATGTACGTAGCAGATTGTGAAGTGTTCGGTTGTACCGTTCACACTGGGCATTTCCCTGTGGCCTATAAGGGGTGGTTCGGGTCTTCTTCACACCATAGAGTCTGCACAGCTCCGCAATTACCTCGCTCTCGAAATTACGACCTTGATCGGAGTGCAACCTCTCAGGGACTCCGTACTTCATAAACCACTCTTTCAACAAGGTTTTTGCTGTGGTATCCGCCTTTTGGTCTTTGGTGGGAAACGCCTGTGTAAACTTTGTGAAAACATCAGTAACGACCAAAACATTTTCACGCCCATCAGAAGCAGGCTCTATGAGTGTAAAGTCCACTGCAATCACTTCCAGGGGTCTGGTCGCCAAGAATGCTCTCACAGGGGCACGGACTTTGGGCTGAGGCATCTTGGTAAGGATACAACGCTGGCACTTCTTTACCCATTCCTCCACATCCTCATACATACCGGACCAAAAACACCTCTGCTTCAACAACCCCAAGGTCCGCTCAATGCCCTGGTGCCCCATATCGTCATGCACGCTCTGCAGTACTGTTTTCTTCAAACAACCCGGCAACAACAGTTGCCAGCAGCATTCCTCAGAAGGACCATCTACTACTCGATACAGCAACCCATTTCGTTCTCTTAAGAGGCTCCACTGCTTCAGAAGGCACTTCACAGACCTGGACAGAGACTTTCTTTCCAGGTGATCTGGTCTCTTTTTCGTGTTCCAAAACTCTCTAAATTCTCTCAGAACAGGGTCACTTTTCTGAAACTCGACCAGCTGTTCCCTAGTGTAACCAGGAAGCGTATGAGTGTTACCTTGGAGACTAGCGACTGGTTCTCCAGCCTCCAGCACACGTATTTGCCTTAACCTACAGCACTCAAGTCCCTTCAGAGCGAGTTCAGGTTCCAAAGCTGTACCACGGCTAAAAACACTGCAAATCGCTACACACTCATCCCAATCAGCGTCAAGAACGGATTCAGGCTCCCCTGCAAACTCCTGCCTAGACAGAGCATCAGCTGCAGCGTTACTCCTGCCTGGCCTGTACTTCACCTCAAAGTTGAAGACAGACAGCTGAGCAACCCATCTCTGTTCGATCGCTCCTAACTTCGCAGTTTGCAAGTGACAAAGCGGATTGTTATCTGTAATCACCTCAAACCAAGACCCAAGTAAATAGCCACGAAACTTCTCAACTACAGCCCACTTAAGGGCCAGTAGTTCGAGCTTCATGCTACTGTAATTGCGATCGTTTCTCTCTGCGTTACGCAACCTCCTGCTTGCGTATGCAATGACTCGCTTCTTGTCATCCTGTACCTGGTACAGAATGGCCCCTAAGCCATTCTGGCTCGCATCAGTCTCGAGTATGAAAGGGCAAGTGAAGTCCGCAAAACCAAGCACAGGTGCCGTTGTTAACTTCCACTTCAACTGACTGAATGCATGATCACACTCATTAGACCAACCAGACCTAAAGTGACGACCATTCTTTGCACACCTGCCTTCACGCAAACATGCATTTACCAGATCATGTAAGGGTCCAGCTATCTTCGAGAAGCCCTCAATAAACTTCCTATAATAGCTGCAGAACCCTAGAAATGACCTCAGCTCCTTGACCGTTTCTGGGGTCTTCCAATTACTGACTGCAACAACCTTGTCTGGGTCAGGAGAAATCCCTTGTGCCGAAACCTGGTGGCCAAGAAATCGCACAGAGTCTTGGAGAAAACGGCACTTCCCCAACTTGACTTTTAAACCGGTGTCTGACAAACGTTTCAGCACCATCTCTAGTCTCTCCAGGTGTTCCTCAAAGGTCTGTGAAAACAGCAAAATGTCATCTAGGTACACAATCAACACCTGAAAGATCAGATCGCTCATAACAGACTGCATGAGCCGCTGAAAGGTAGATGGTCCGTTGCAGACCCCAAACGGCATTCTCCGGTACTCAAATAAACCAAAAGGTGTGGTGAACGCCGTCTTGGCCCTATCCCGGTCACTCACCGCAATCTGATGATACCCAGAGGCCAAGTCCACCGTTGAAAAGAACTTCGCTCCCCTGAGGGCATCGAAGCTCTCATCAATTCTGGGTAGTGGAAATGCGTCACGCCTCGTCTTGGCGTTGAGCTTTCGATAATCTACGCACAACCGTAGCGACCCATCAGTTTTCCGCACAAGTACCACAGGCGAGGCGTAAGCACTCCCACTCTCCTGAATTACACCCTTTTTCAGCAACTTGGTGATGTGCTCTCTGACCTCCTGGTACTGATTTGGTGGAATTCGCCGGTATGGCTGATTCACTGGTACGTCATCAGTCAGATGTATCTCATGCTGAACCTTATCTGTATAACCCAAATCATCGTCCTCCAGGGCAAACACGCTTGAATACTTGCCCAGCACAGCTTTTAACTGAACTTGCTGCTCAAGTGTGCCTCCCATGTCAATGTGATCCAAGACTGACTGGGCCTGAGGCTCAGAACCATGACCTTCACCCATAGTGACCTGTTCTGTGTCTGCGGAAATTCGCTGGAACCTCACTTCACAGGACGAACCCACACTATAACCATCGACTGGAGACAACATACCTAGACGGGCCCTAGGCTGAAGCCAAAGATCTTCCTGAGACAAGTTAAGTACTCTCACTGGACACACGGGTAACTCTGATGTAATCAAGGTAGGTACTACAACTAAACCTCCTGGTAAGGCCGTATTTGCTGGTTCTACCAACCACGCTGAACCATCCTTTTTACTGGTTTCCATCCCCTTAATCAGGACAGTAGCTGCCGACCAAGCAGGCACATGAGCAGGAGTCTTACCCACGACCCGTGCAAATGAAACTCGCTCAACTAACTCAACTGATTGTGCCTGCTGGAAAACTGCCCTCCAGTCCGAATCCAGCCTACCACCCAGCGTGGTGTCAAACTCAGCATGAACAATCTGTCGGCACTTACTGATGATGTTCATTCCGATTAACACGGCCACCGACGACGGACTAGGAGTTTCTTTAACGACCAAGAAACCACATTCAGGCAGAGTCATCCCCATAACTTCCACATCCAGCTCCATGTAACCCAAATAGGGAATGTCTAAACCGTTGGCTGCCGTGATCTTTAGCCAACCTGAGGTAGACAACACATCACAATCATCCCCAAATAGATGCTCTCGGAAGAACCCCTCAGTAATAGTACTGACCTGACTACCAGTGTCTAACAAGCATGACACTGGCACACCCTTGATTTTCAAGTCCACCATCGGGCACGTTCCAACAGCCCGTTCAAGGAACCTGTCCCGACTAGTTCCCAGAGGTGGTGAACCAGATACTACCCCTTGTGCCGCCTGACAGCCTGCAACAGAAGGACCTTGTTTTTCTTGCCCTTCAGTTGTCCTGCCAGCACTCTTGGGTCTCCCACCCCGTCTCACGGTGCAATGTCTAGCGATATGCCCAACCCCGTCGCATCTAAAACAGATAGGTTCTCCCTCTTCTGTAAACCTGGGAGACGGCTTAGATACGGGTACGTAATTCTGCGGAACAGACACTGAACGCTGCACAGTCAACTCCTTGACTGCTTTGGTGAGCTCGGAAATAGTCTGCTCTTGCTCACTTATTCGCTTGTCCTGCCGGGAAATCACCTGTAAAATATCATTCAACAGAGTAGAAGTTTGTTTCTCAGACCCGACAGAAGTATCACCCGGTTGACCAAGCAATTCTGAATGGACTGGTCGACTATTTGCTACTCTAGTCGGCCTGCTTTCCTCCATGGACCAAAGAACAGCCTCATTGCGAACCTCAAGCAGGGTCAAGTGGGGCTTATCTCTGATTAGTTTACGCAGCTCTCGCCTTAACGCAGCATCTCGCACACCCTCCACAAACTGATCACGCAAAATTCCCTCCTCGTTTGCCAAGCCACCTGGGGATTGCTTTGCTGCAGAGCTTAAAAGGCGCGAGAGCGCATGAGAGTAGTTTCGCAGATCTTCCCCATCCAATTGTTTGCGGTTGTAAAACGTTTGCAACAATTGAGTCCCGCTACGCCGTTCCCCGAACGCCTCCTGCAGGAAAGTAAACAAATCACTAGCCTGTCTGGACTGGTTTCCAACACATAAACGCACCTCTTCCAGTGCAGGCCCTCTCAAAAGAGAGATGATAAAGTCAAGCTGTTCATCTTGTGTCTGGTCTCTGGCCCGTAGGACCCTTTCCACTTCCTCAATAAACTCCTCTACAGACCGTCCATCTTTGTTATACTCCCCGCTAAAAGGTTGAACCTGGCGTTCACGAGGAACATAAATGTAGGAGCGGGTCGAATTACCTCCCCCAACAGCCCTACTGGCCAGAGTATCGTTCCTCCAGTCACTTAACTCTTGAATCTGACCCTTTAACTGCTCTATAACGTCATTTCCCACCGCCCCTACGACAGGGACGTGCATCTCCTCTTCCGGCATTTCTTCAGAGTCAGACATTTTTGACACAAGTATGAAGAGTAAGAATTAACTCAACCCAGTTCAAGATAAATGTTTCTGGCGCAAACTTCAGCCTTTGCTGTCCTCTTTAGTAGCTCAAACACCCCCTCGTGCTGGTGCACAGTTTCTGGATGCGGCCGTGAGATCCTGGGGGCTAACACGTCGACAACAGGAACCCCATCGAGCTGGACCAGTCTCCTCAGCAGCCGTCACGCCTGGAAACACACTGGAAACACGATCAGTCCAACGCTGGTCATCTCGTCCGCAACCGCGATCCTCCACACTCCAGACGTCCGCAGCCTCTGAAAAATATTCACCACTGCCGTATTGTCTAACCCAACTATACCGCTCGATAAAAAAACAAATCAGATCGAATAAACAACCCCACTCCTGGTACCAAAATGTGTGACCGGGGATTTAGGTTTACCACCAGGAACACATTTGAGGGGTTCGATCTACTTTAAGTTTATTCCTTTGATGATATAAAATAAAAAAAACTACTGATTTTCAAATGTGGCTTATCAATTTAATTGATATGAAACAGTTCCGGTTCTTAAATGTTAACAAAATAAACAGAAAGGAGCAAAAAAATAAAATAAATACATGAATGGGGTTCACAGAGCTGGTGACAATAAAAACCCGCTGAATATCACAGTCCACTTGTGTATGATAAACACAAAACTCTTAAACACGGCAATGTAGTGACACAACCGTTTAAAATGCAAAGAAAGAAAAGGAAAATCAAAAATAAGAGTATCAAAACTTTTCAATACAATATAATACGGCAGTGGGAATACTGTTCAAAGAAAACAAAACAACATAAGTACATTTTTATATTACCCACTTATTTATCACTTGAGAGAAATTAGAGAAAATAACACTCACATAATAATCAGCTTTTACACACCAACACTTTCACTTCACGAAGGGCTGAAATCTCCAACACTATGGTGCACACTGAAAATAATCACATTAAATTATAATTACATGAAAAACACCTGAAACAAATGGAAAAGATGAAGTATATCACATTTGGCATAACGCCAAATAACATGGCCTAGACCGCATGGAGTGACGTCATATCATCGTGGACATTACACACAACATAACTTCCCAAACATGACAGTTCTCCGAGTCAACACAAAATATACATCCACAAATGGTATTAAACAACAATATATTTACAAAACATTGTATTTACCCATGGATGACTCAAATTGTCGACCATATCTCGAGAGTGCGCGTCTCTCTTGCACTGCCCGCTGCACATCTCACCAACAAAATATACTACGGATGCCGTGAGACAAGAGCGCAAACGCGTTGTCGTGAGCAACACACAAAGCGCCACCCGCTGATGACTCCAAAGAAATACAGGTAGTCTCTGTTTTTATATTTAAACATGGAAAATAATAATTAAATAAAAGACTTTAACATAAGGGAGAAAAACAAACTTTAAAGGCATTTACCACCCGGTTACATATACATTTAGTTAATTTAACATAAATTGACTGTAAATTTGTTATTAAGTACTTAGAGATTGGTCAAATTTGTGAAATTGGATCTGTAAAAATAAAAATTAAAACTAAATATACAAACTTTTGAATTTATGTACTTATTGCATTTTTATTTGTTACTTCATAGTTATTTTACACAGAAAAAATATATTAAAATAAATTTACTGTAGATAGACGGCATTATTATGCACTATTTTATAAAACCCTAAATTCACAGTTTAACCTGAAAGTTAAATGTTTTTTTTATTTAATTGGACATTAATCATTTATCTGTTTTTCTACAGTTTAATAAGCCATTGTCAACAGTGATATACTGTAATTTAATTAATTTTGACTGTAAAGTCAATTCTCTATTTTTACGGTTTTTGCATGTAATTTTGTGAACCTATAGTGAACCTTCCCAGGAGTGGCCGACCTACCACAATTATTCCAACAGCGCAACGACGACTCATCCAGGAGGTCATAAAAGAACCCAGAACAACATCTAAAGAACTGCAGGCCTCACTTGCCTTAGTTAAGGTCAGTGTTCATGATTTAACAATAAGAAAGAAACTGGGCAAAAATGCCATCAATGGGAGAGTTCCAATGCAAAAGCCACTGCTGACCAAAACGAGCACAAAGGCTTGTCTCAAATTTGCTTGATTATCCCAAGACTTTTGTCAAATATTCTTTCGACTGATGAGACAAAAGTTTAACTTTTTGGAAGGTGTGTGTCCCGTTACATTTGTCGTAAAACTAACACAGCAGGAAAATCAGTTCTTACGAAATGCTAAGACCAAACTCACCAGGCAATAAAGCAATAAAACGCACCCTGGACAGAAGATAACAAAGACAGTGCACAGGACATTGTCCTGCCAAACCATTCTCCTTCCTTATCTCTGCATTCCCCTCTCCCTCCACCCTTCCTCTCACCCTGAGTCAAGTCACCAAAAGTTCACTAAGAATGTCTATATATCACATATGATGTATCTTGTGAATATATTGTTTTTCCTTTTCATGTTTGAAATCATTTTTAAAAAAAAGGTAAATTTTGAAAATGGTCTTAATTTCATTGCCGTCATTGGTTTAATGAGAAAGATTGAGAACTTAGGAGAATCCTGTTCTCCTCTCTGGGTGATGTCTCTTCAAGATATCTCCAGAAACCAGGTGCTACCCCATGGGGTACATGAATTGACCCAAAAATATTGGTGCAACCCTTTTGTTCTGGTCTGGGTATTTAAGGCTAGGTGACAGAGCAGTCTTTGGGACCCTTTAACCAAGAACATCCCCCATACAGTGCTGTTTCAGTGTTTTCCTGTTGGAAAACACACACACACAACTGTGTGTCTCTGTCAGGAATGCATTGCTTACTTTTAGAGTCATCTTTGAGCAATTGATGTCATGTATTTATTATTTTTGAATTGGATTTTAATCACTTGTGTAATTGGCATGATACATTTTACCTGACAAATAAATGTTACATCTTGCTTTATTCTAAATTTTTCAGAAATCATTATGACTAGTAGATTAATGTGTAGTTTGGTGTTTCCGCAAATCTCTGTCCAGGATAGATCAAACCGAAGGCACTATGAATGGAGCATGGGGCACATCATTAAGGAGACCTTCTGATTTCTGACTCATTTGTCAAATGTGATAAATATGCAAAAAATCAGGAAGGGGACAATACTTTTTCACAGCTGTGTGTGTGTGTGTGTGTGTGTTGAACAGCAAGAACATTATGGAAATGTTAAAGTCCAATATTCTTTAATTCAGAAAGCATTCAGAAACAGCATATACACTTATTATTACCAGCAAGCATATGGGTAAAATGTTTGTAAAGTAAAATATCAAAGGAACAATTAAGTTGAATACTCGATTATTTGTCCTGATTACTTATATTAGCTATAATTTCTCTGCTTCACAAACAGAGAGATTTGCATGCATTTAATTAAAGAAAAAAGCAGAAAAAGAAAAACATAAAAAAAGGTTTTTTTTACATGATCACAAATTTAAATTTGTTCTTTAAATTCTATGCTGATGCCAAACCACCAAAATTTGTGATGCTGAAGAACAACAGACAGATCATAAAACCCCAAATCGATTTAAGGCCCATTCACACCAAGGTCAATAACTCTGATGATAACAACAAATATATACAGTTGTTCTAAATCCATTCTAAATATAAAAGAATAGCTCAGTCCACACCACAACTGTAACAATAATGGCACAGATACTGTAAACTATATTGTTGGAATGCCTTTCAGAAGGAATTTTCCAGCTGATGAACATCAACAGCCAATCAGAATCAATCCTGCTTTAAAGAGCTCGAGCATTTAATGCGGCAGGCGACACACGCTTAATAAACAAAACGTTATCATCTGCTGGTATGGACACTAATATAGTTACAGTTATCTTTAAAGTTATCGTTCTTTGTGTGAATGGGCCTTTACACAGATGCTAATCTAGACAGTTGGAGTCGGTAAGGGTGAGTTTTAGGGGGAGACAGGATTAAGATGCATAGACTCTTGTCTAGTTCTCTGTCCTTGACCTTGTCCCGCGTTTGATGTAACTGCTATTCGTCTGCAGCACGAGAACATTCGGCATAAGCAGCAGTTACATTTTCCACTTATGCAGCAGTCATAAATACTCATTAAGATAATTGTCAAAGCACTGAAGACACAGATTGTGACATAACCTAAAAACTGAAAGACAAAAGAAAGAAGAAAATCAACGTATGTATGTTATATATTTATGTTACGTATTGTGTTGATTATTAGGATGTGTTGTAAATTTAAATGATTCATAAGAGGAAAAATGGATCACAAAAATAGAATAATTCCATTGCTTAGAGCATCAGGAAGGGAACTACTATCCTTTTCCTTTCTGACTTATTTAGAGGTATAAAGAACTAATTTAATTTTCATATAATGATTTTACAATAACAGTACAAGCTCTTGTGGTATATTATATTTACCTGAGATTGTTGAATATATTTGCGAGTCAAATCTCGTAGCTCCTTCTCATTTCTCGTCCCTTCAGTAGGTTTACACCAAGACCTGTTGAGCTCCTTATCAAATACATAAACCCCCATCCAGTCTGTCATGGCACAAGCAAAATAATCTCCATCAAGTAACAAGATGATGGCCCACATTACAGGTGGAATCAGACAAGATACAAAAGCTTTAGGACAGTTCTCCTGAGTATCATCATTTACTCCTCCACAACAACGACTGCATCCATGTTTAAAAGGTCTTAATAGGAGGTACATTAAAGCAAAGGTAAAAAGAGCAGGTCCGCTGAAGATGAACACTGTTAGTAGTGTATTTTGACCACATGGACATACAAAATCTATTTCAATCAGCTTCTCCAATCCGAGTAACAAAAGGCTCAATGGAAAAGAGCTGAAAACAGCAGTTTGGGACAGGTATTTATGTACGTGTTTCAGAAGATCTTGTTGTTCAGCCATCTTCTGAGGGAGGTTTGATGATTCTCTTAGCTGCTTCTTTCTCTTATGGTCTGTGGAAATGTCTGTAGTCTGTTCACAAGATCTTTAAATGATGAACAGATCTCCTTTAATGAAGAATATAAAAATTACTTTTCATATCAGTAATTAAAACATACAATTTTCTTTTTCAACAACACAGAACACTGTGCAACAGAGGAATTTTCTTATAATTACAGATTAAAAATTCAAGCAATGAACTTCAAGCAATTTCATCCCTTAAAATGTATCACCCAGCACTTGTAATGATCTTATACAAACTGCTGGAATTAGAGGGTCATAAATGTAACATTGGTTCTGTTGGGCTCCTAGGCACTGTGGAATCACAGAAAAAAAGGAAGCAGACACTGCTAAAAAAAGAGACAATATCAGCAAAATTTGCACCATACCTCCTTGGATCTAAAAACCAATAATTAATTCCTATATTAATAGCAAATGGCAAACATAGGATCTATATACCATGAATAAACTCCATGAAATCAGCCCCAAAGTTGGGAGAAGAAGCTTCTACAAATTTTCAAACCGAAAGCTGAATAGGCCATTCCAGGATGACACACTTGTTTTTAATATAGGAGAAGATCCTCCAACATGTTCTTTCTGTCAAAAACCTTTATCCCTGAAGCATGTTTTATTAGATTGTGCTGGTTTTACTCCGTTAAACACTCTTTAAGTAATTTTTAACAAAGTTAAACCAAATTCAGTATTAGAGTTTTGAGTTTTAAGCTTGTATGGGGTAAAAACACAAAAAAACAATACAGTACAGAACAAAAAGGCCACTAGCAACTAGTGGCTAAAAAATCACTCTCCAGAACATTAACGTTCACTGTTGGTGAAATGACCTTTCCATCTCTACCCGGGAAGCCAAATCCCTGACAATATAAAAAAAAAAAACGTCTAAAAACACGTTTCTATATCGTGCTGAATCTTAAAAATGCAAAACTTTGTAATGTTAGTGGCCTTCTTCTCATGTAATTGCTTACTTACTGTAAGACAACAAACGAGAGGACGCTGGCGCAATGTGGCTGCCGCTTCTCCATCAGTGCGTTAAATTGCTTATTTTAAAGTGTTGTTGACTGGTTTTGAATCGGCTATTTCATACTAAGTCCATTCACATATTTACTGACATATCGCTTGACACTCACTGATATAAATGTTATAATTAAGCTTTATTGGGAGTATTTTCTTATTGCACAATTCACATTTCTTAATATTAAGCCTAAAATGTTTTAATAGCACTATTAGTAAGAATAGCATGATCGTCTTTAAATGCAAGATATTTAAAACATACTTGCAATAGTTCAATTTTACCACAATCAAATATACTTATATATTTTACATAATATCTTATATATTTTATATAAGATAGTAAGTATCTTTAGTTGGACCTCAGCACTACTTCCAGATAACTAAAGTGCATTTAGTACAAAATTAGTTGTTCCAATTTAGCAGATTTTAAGGCCCAGTTTCATTGACAGGGCTTAGATTTAGCCAGATTTAAGCCTTAGTCCAATTAGAACATTTACGTATTATTGCTGTTAAAAAACTGCCAAAATCTGACAGTAAAATACTGTTTTCCATTAAAACAGTAAAATACTGTAAAAACATTGCATTCTGGGCAATACTTTGCCATTTAATGAGTTGACGAGACATGCAGCAAGTTTTTTGTTAATCAACACTATTATTAATCTCCTTGTTATCTGGGTTGTACTGTACATTGACTGCTGCCAGTTGATGTTCATCATGGTTGTTTGGGTGTAAAATGTTTCTCTAAAAGGACTCTTTTAGAAGGTACGCATGCCTTCTCACTCGAACAAATGTTCCTGAGCAAATGTTTTTTCACTAAAATGTTACATATGTTGCATGTTACAGTTCTTAGTAGTGTAAAAAATAAATAAAAAATAAACGTTTAATGTGTTTAGTCTCAGGCTGTCATGTTTGTAAGGGGGTATTACTTTATTATAATATATATATATATATATATATATATATATATATATATATATATATATATATATATATATATATATATATATATATATAAAGTTTACTGCAATTGTTTTTATTTTTAAGTTTTTAAGTTTTTATTTGTAAGCCAAAATCTGTCTTTGTTTTTTTTTAAAACATTTTTTACCTGGGTCATCTATTTTTGGTTTAGAATCCTTGTTGAATGTTGACTGCTCTTTTAAATAAAACTTTATTTTGATTTATATCCTTTCAAAGTGTTTGTTTGTTTTATAGATCATTCAATTTAATGTATTTTAAGTAGTGTGTAGCCCATGGAACAATATTGTTCTACTGTTAATTGGATTGAAGATTCATTACTTATTTAATTTATTTTAAATCTTTTTTAGATTTTTTTTTAAATGTAATAAATATAAAAAAGATTTAAAATAAATTAAATAATGAATCTTCAATCTAATTATTTCAACCCATTATGTTATACCTTTGTACAAAAAGAGTGAATTTAAAATAACCATAATGATGTCGTAAATTGAAATAATCACAGAAATGTACTGCATTTAATTTTTACACAAAAAAACACATTCACGGTAGAATTACTGGTGACTCTGCTGCCAGTATTTTACTGTAAATTTAGGGAAAATACAGAAGAATACTGTATTTCATTTTACGGTAATAAACTGTAAAATAATTTCACAGTAAGAATACTGTAAAATTACAGTAAATTGCTGGCGACTCTGCTGCCAGTATTTTACCGTTATTTTACAGGACATTTTTTGCTTTTATTAATGTGCCTTTAAAAAAAAAAAAAAAAAACTTAACTGGTGTGCATCTTGAGACAAACCAATGGCACTGACATATTTTAAGATATCAGTGCAAGTAGCTTTAAGTTAAGACAGCTCAAACATTTTAGTCTGGAACTAAGCTTAATCCTGGTCTGTGAAACCAGGGGTAAGTATATCAATTTAGTATACCAAAAGTACAATCGTAGGGTATTTATATTAAGTACTTAAATATGTAAATGCATTTGTAGTATACTTACAGCATAAATTAAATGTATGTCAAATACATTTGGTACATTTATTTATCACTTGGGAATGCTCCTGGCTGCAAATATATGCTCCAAAAAAGTACCACTTAAGATTGTATAAAAGCTTTAGGAACATTAGACATGACTATCACAGAAAGCTTATTCTCTGAAAATAACAGAACAAACTTATTGCACTTACCTGTAACACAACAATAATCTTGTGAGATTGAGCTTGCTTTGTTTGGCAATGCTAGGAGTTCAAACTGAAAGATGTTCAGAGAAAGCACTTTGTGTATTTCTTTGTAGGCAACTCTAATTCGTAATGGAAACGTGTTTTAGAATGGTTTTCAGTAAAGATCAGTAATGTACACCAAACAACTGGCAAATGTTTGATGCTGCTCCTGTTTGTTATAATATCTGCATATGATGAGCATTAACTGACGTATCCCTTAGGGGAGTGTCATTCATATCTGGTTAGCACATCCCCTGACTTTTCAGTCAAGTCAAGTCATGTTTATATTGTTTCAAAGCAGAAAATGTATGTTTCAGTGTTACAATGGGCCCCTATGAATAGGGAATCTAACAATAAATCAATAGACCTAAATATCAGCCAGAGGTGACTGACAAGAAGAAGAAAAACTCCCTTGGTGGTGAGGTAGAAAAAAAAAAACTGATATCAATTTTGGTACTGAAGACATCATCATAGGTTCAGATATCAAATATCAGCTTGTCTTATGCTTGATGTTTGGTCTCATGTGCTTAAAATATGTGTAGTTTGGTTCACAAGATCCTGAAAAATAATTCACATGGAAGACCTGTTATTAACAAAATGATACACATTATTCATATTTTAACATTGGATCAGTTCTTGTAACACATTTTCAGGGCAATTGAATGTGTAACAGGAAATGAATAATACATACTTCAATAATATTCTATTTGAAATGAATTTGTTTTAATTGCAACATATTATCGTCAATCATCTTTAAATATTCCATTGAATTTTATTTATTTTAAATTTAATGACTGTAGACTTACGCCCCTTTTGTGGCTCTGTGTCGTTCATCAACATTTAAAGGTATCTGTGCTGCACATCTCAACAGGAAAGAGACAGGAAGTGTTCATCTAATTAAGTTCTCAACAAACAAGTGCCATTAGAAACCACATCACGTCTGTACTGCCATGTTCTCCCTCCTGCAGTCCAAAAGAGATTACAAACACGCATGCTGCATAAAAATGTAAACAACTTCTGTACTTTCATCATTTTCTGGGTTTTTCCACATTTGTATTGAGTAAAGACCGGTAAGATGGAAGTGATTAGGCTCAAAACATTTGATTTGATGTAGAAAAAAATGTCAGTTGCAAGTACATTTTACAATTAATTACAAAGAAACAGCATCTCATTACAAAAAGCTTGATGAGAAAGATGAGAAAAGCTTGCACTGTACTTTCTGTATAAAAAGCAAGTGGCTGCATTGGATGTTTTATGTTGAGTCAACTTGTAGCCTTTTTTAAGTATAATAAACACTGTAACATTACTTAATACAAACGTAACAAAATCAAGTTGAGTTAACAGTACTAGTATTACTCAGTTAGATAAACCTACTTTTCTTGGTACAGGTAACATATTTATGGATTGCTGCAAGTAACCTGTACTCATTTTAATTAGGTTTTATGAACTTTATTTTCTTAGTAAAATTAACCTAATAAACATTTTAATTGAGTCTTGGCTATAACCTCAGAAAATAAATCTAAATATCTATATTCCAAGCACTACAGTGATTAACTTTACATAAACAGACTTTGTCAATAACAATTACAAATTCAATTGAAGAAAAAGATGAGAAGATAGATTGAAGACAATTACATTTATTCAATGTCAACCAGTGCCACTTTTAACAGTGACTACAAAACAGCAAATAAATGTGCCCGCACATGTACACTATAATATAAAACACTGTATAAGTGTATTTTCAACCTGTTCTGAACAGTACAGTGAAATATCCAAACTGCCCAATCTGCAATGTTTGGATAAAGGTAAATGTGTAAAGGTAAATAACATCACATCGTACCACACTGGAACTGCAATGTCAAAAATTATTACAGTATTTCTATATTTAGTAAAACTATTATTTTTAAGAACTCCCAAATTGTGCACACACCACAACACTCCCAAAACTCACCTACCAAAGTGATTGCATTTTTTCAAATGATGGCAAACAATGCCAGATGCCATTGATAAATCATCTAAGACAACTTGGTGAGGAGATTTGCATACTTGGATGATGGCTTAGGACACATGGGGTCCAATCCCACAAAAAGCCTCTGATATATCTCAAAAGTATACACCAGTTTTGAGGGATACTTGAGGTCGAGAGCATAGGTAAGTCCAAACAGGAGGCAGCATGCTTTCGACAGGTTTGGCACACCTCTGACCACGGGCTGTCCTTCTATGATAATCCCAATCGTGTCGGGATTATGGCACATGTAATTTTCAGTGGGAAACTGCCAAGCTCAGCGTGCACCTCTGTTTCAGCACGACACTATTGATGGAGACAAAAAAGAATCAAGAGTTTGGTCAGACAAACAGGTAATGAGATGAATATAGCAGACAGGTAGAAGACATAAGACACAAAGTCAAAATTTTACTTTTGTTGCTAAAGGTGGTGGATACTAGACGGATACTGTGACTAGATCATGTGACCAGAGTGACATCTGTGTACTAAACTATCATGATCTACTGTAGCATGAGTGTTGTCTTTTTCTGGTTCAAAGGATGCATTACAATAAAACAATGCAATCGACCTTGCCTGTGCCTGATTTTTCATCACATTACGGTTTATTAAGCTACAGAGTTTAAATATCTTTCAAGAGCAAATGTAATTACCCCATATCATCACAATATTAAACAGAACTGAACATATATACAGGTGTTAATGATGGTGACTGATGAGTGAACAGCTTAACGTGATTAGTGTCCGTGACAACAAATGAGTGACGTAGGCAGGTGATGAAAAAAACATAACGAGTCCAAACTAAGGTGAATGTGACAGTGTGTGTGTGTGCGTTTGTGTGTGTGTTTATATATATATATATATACAGACCCTTTCCAAAAAAATAGAATATCATGGAAAAGTTTATTTATTTCCATAATTCCATTCAAAATGTTAAACTTCCATAGATTATAGATTCAGGGCCCACAACTTAAACGATTTCAAGTATTTAGTTGTTTATTTGTACATAATTTGGGCTTCCAGCTCATAAAACCCACGAAAACAGAATTTAAAAAAAATTGAATATTACATGAAATCACACAGTAATTACACAGTGATACCATGGTCATTGAACCAGGTTTTGGTTCTTTTGGCAGTGTGGGCAGGTGCAAATCCTGCTGGAAAATGAAGGAAGCATGAAGTGCTCTGAAAATGTCCTGGTAGACGGCTGCGTTGACTCTGGATTTAATAAAGCACAGTGGACCAAAGTCCTCTTTTCTGATGAGAGCAAATTTTGCATCTCATTTGGAAACCAAGGTCCCAGAGTCTGGAGGAAGAATGGAGAGGCACACAATCCAAAATGCTTGAAGTCCAGTGTGAAGTTTCCACAGTCTGTGTTGGTTTGGGGAGCCATGTCATCGGCTGGTGGAGTGGTCCACTGTGCTGTCCACTCAACGCAGCCGTCTACCAGGTCATTTTCAGAGCACTTCATGCTTCCTTCAGCAGACAGGCTTTATGGAGATGCTGACTTCATTTTCCAGCAGGATTTGCACCTGTCCACACTGCCAAAATAACCAAAACCTGGTTCAATGACCATGGTATTACTGTGTAATTACTGTGTGATTTCATGTAATATTCGAATTTTTTGAAATCCTGTTTTCGTGGGTTTTATGAGCTGGAAGCCCAAATTATGTACAAATAAACAACTAAATACTTGAAATCGTTTAAGTTGTGGGCCCTTAATCTATAATCTATGGAAGTTTAACGTTTTGAATGGAATTATGGAAATAAATAAACTTTTCCATGATATTCAAATTTTTTTGGAAAGGGTCTGTATATATATAATCATAAGTTAAAATGTCATGAATTAAAGCAGTTTTTATGTGTATATAATTATATATAATATATTGTATAATATATTTAATATTTTATCATTAATAGGCTACTATTCATTTCCTATATTATTATTATTATTATTATATGCTATTTTTGGGCAACTTAATTGTAATATTTATTTATTGGAGAAAACTACAAAATCACTGTAATTTGTGTATTTACTGGTATTCACATTTATTTGTCTCAAAAAAGAAAAAAAAGAAAAAAGAAAACAGCTAATTTAATATGTTTTTTTTTTTTTTTTTTTTTTTTTACTCTATATTGTACTGTCCAAGATTTTCATTTTATCTAGTGGAATTTTATTTAGCAGGATGTTCCCACCCTCCAGAGAGGAAACTGTCCAGGGAAAATCCCTGTCCACGGGAAGTTTGGTTAAACATTGTTTTCTAACAGTTTCATTCACACCACCATCTCTGATAAGAGCATTATATCTCACATCGGTAGAGTTTTGCTGTGGACGCATGCCATTTAAATCCAGGAAGTCAAACATATATATTGCATGTGTCTCAAGTAAGAATAATGCATCCCTCGGGCTGGATTTATACCTCCCCCTGTGATTTATCCTGCAATATCATTGAAACGTGTTTTCATGCTTGTCAAAACCAAAATCAATATAACAACTGATACCATAATAATGAATATAATAACGTAACACCAGAGTGAAAAATCTATTTATTGTGGTAAAAAAAAAAAAAAAATATATATAGTTTTATAAATCTAATGATATGATGATTTGAGTAGTCAATGCTTTGTAAATTTCACCAGCTGTGATTTGTTTTTGATTCTCTTTTCACAGGTGCTCTGCAAACTGGTCAGAAAATGTCGGCGGGAGTGAGTTTCGCAAACATACGTAGGCCTACACATTTTCTCAAAAGCTTCATTGCAATCACAGTTGATTCCTATGGAGTGTGGTGTTAATATATTTTGCAAAGCTAACGGCATAAAAGTACAAAACAATTTCACACATCAAGTGTAGCGTCGGTTCTGGCAGGTCACGTTAGTCAAGCTCGCATCAGCTGACTCTCAGCTGATCCACGTCTACGAGGCCTATCACTAGCTACGTTTACATGGACACCTTTTGGTTCAATCGGAATGAAATCAATACGATTGATTAATCCGAACACGGTGTTTACATGAACGATAAATAAAGTAATCGGGTTGATGTGCGCGTTTATATGTCACAAGTTTCAAATCGGAATAGATTTTTTGACATGCGCACACTGCACAAATATACAGAGTTTCCCGCTGTTTGCGCATAACTATTCTCCTGTATTGGTTCTTTATTTGTTTTAAACAGCAGACGTAATATTAATCCGTCTCTGGTCATGATTTGGAGAAAATTAGCATATTAACCGTTCTGCCGTGCTGCTTATCACGCAGTAAAAATGCCCCTCCCCGCGGCCAAAACCAGTCGTCTGTGGATGAGAATCCAAAACAAGGATTCTCCTTGAATTCTCAGAAAAATTGCAACCCTTGATACTCAGTGGATACCAGGTAGAAATAGTCAATAGTTCTAAATACTTGGGAACATTCATAGATAGTAATTTGAGTTTTGCTGGAAATGTGGATTATGTTTTTAAAAAGGCAATGCAGAGATTGCATCTTATTAGGAGGCTAAAACACTTTGGCGTGAGCAAGAATATGTTAGAGATGGTCTATAAGAATCTTGTGGAGAGTATTATATCTTTTAATATGACTACGTGGTATGGAGTTCTGACTGTTAAAGCAAAGCAGAAATTGTCTAGGGTGGTCAATAGAAAACACCTGATCTCACTTTATCTTGGCATTCTTTGCCATAACAACTGTGTTTTTCAGCCACACTATTACAGCAACCAAAGAAAAGTTAATACAAGACGTACAGGGACCAAGAGCCCAGCTAAAGCAAACACTGACCACCACAATGGTGACTTCAAATGAAACATAAATATCAACATCTAAACCAACATCTAAATGTATTTTCTATCAAAATCTAAATTGATTAATTCTCAATAAGAACTTCTGTAGACATCTGACAGAAATAATCAAAGTATTTGTATTTTACGTCTTCAGCTTAGGGCAGGCAGCTGAAGGTCCCTGGTTCGAATCTGATTTCTCTCACGATCCATTACAGATGCTAAGCTGTCTAAAGGTGTGAGTGAAGTTTCTTTTCGCGATTTTTGGACAAACACACACTGTGAGTTGCTTTGCAATTACAAATGGAAATTACATTGAAATAAATGTGAGTTTGAATTTAATACATCCTGAGAGTGTTCATTTGGTCCAGAAACAGTATAAATTGTCTAAATGAGACCTTAAATGATGTTGAAAATTTGTCCACATTGACCACATCTGAACTAGTTTTTAACCTTGTATGGAGGTTCCATGAACGTTCATTACAGAACACGTAAAAAAAAGACGTCATAAAAACTTTCATTCTGGCTCCTCAGTGGACGTCTTTTCAACGTACGACTTTGTGACAAAGATGTTGAAAAGACATCTTTTAGACATAATTTTGCTTAGTGGGATGGTCTGAAGATTAGGTACATGAGTGAATGGTTTCACTGAGTGAGCCTCAAGTGCCACTTTTAGTGTGTATGCAATTTGAAGAAAAAAAAAACTGTAATAGAAAAAAATTGAAAATGTGCTTAAATTATATTATTAAATTAAATGATTGATAAATATAGTGTGTGTGTCATGGCGATGGTAGACCACGCTCCAACAGCCCCAACACGGAGTCCCTCCACCCATTTCGGTCAGAGGCTGCAAGTCTGCAAGCCTCAAGCCTTGAGACAAATTTTTTCCAGATCCTCTTCCAAGTTGTTGAACCATCTTTTCTTTGGTCGCCCTCTCCTCCTTGTCCCGTGGATGTGACCGAATAGAGCGACATTTGGAAGTCGTTCTGTTTTTTTCTCACGCAGAATACTGGAGATGAGTATGCCGACCTGGAGGGAGCCACCCAACATTTATTTAACAAGTCTATTGTCCAAAGTATCCAAGCCTCTTTTTCTGAATTCGCTGCACCACATCAATTTCTTCTTATGTCTACGTTTCTGAATTATACAATAGTATAGAATGTACCTTTATATAGGCTCTCTAATATTCTGACAACTTTTTCTGGGTATCCTAATCTCCTCATCACATTCCACAATCCAGCTCTCCACACGCTATCGAATGCGTTTTTGAAGTCTACATAGCATACAAATAAATCCTTGCTGAAGTCAATATACTTCTCAGCTAATTGTCGGAGCGTGAATATTTGGTCTATTGTGCTCCATGATTTTCTGAAGCCCGCCTGTTCTTCGGAGAGGATTTCTTCCATCTTCTTCTTAAATCTTTCCATAATTATTGTTGTGATGATCTTACTACTGTGGCATAACAGGCTGATGCCTCTGTAGTTATTGCAATCCAGTGTATCTTTATTTTTGTATACAGGAACGATGACAGCTTTTTTCCACTCTGTTGGGAATTTAGGCGGTCTATTGCTCTGACAACTTCTTCCATCTTTTTTTAAAATACTTTATTTTAAGGATTTTTCAAGTTAAAACACAGAACAAACAACACTGGCTCGGACTATACACACAAGAAAGAAGAAGAAAAAAAGAAAAGAAAAAATGATTAAAAAAAATAAATAATATACATTGGGTCCAATATATAAAAGTACATTAGTAAAAAGCTGCATAACAGTCTAGGTGTCCAGAAGGGATATGCAGTTTAAACCTTAGAGAAGTCACTGGAGGCCGACTAAGTTGTCAACTTGTCCAAATGCCCAAGCAATGAACCCCAATCAGCAGAAAACCTTTCAATAGAATCAGTCCTCAAAAATCGAAGTCTTTCCATCTGTATAACAGAGATCATGTTCATAATCCACATCTGGAAGGAAGGGGGTGAGGATGATTTCCAGTTTGTAAGCACAAGTCTCTTAGCCACGACCATGCCCAGCATTAGGGACTGTTGCAATGCACCTGAAAGGCAGGACGTGCGCTGTGAGAAGCCGAAGATGGCGAGTTCAGCATCCGGTGAAAGAGGCTTACTGTAAGCCTTGGAGTAGCAGTCAAAAACGCTTGACCAGAATCCAAACAATAAAGGGCAAAACCAGAAAGCATGAGAGGCTGTATCCTCTGCCACCTTACACTTGTCACACATTGGTGAAACAGAGGGGACACATTTGGCTTTAGTATAATGCAAGTGGTGGATAACTTTGAATTGGATCAGTTGGTGTCTGCTATTGACTGAACAGGCATGTATCGTAGCCAAGCACCTGTCCCACGTATCTTCGGAGAGCTCTACTCCTAGGATTTGTAAATAGTGAAAAAAAATGTGAGTGAGGCAAATCAAATTTCTCTCTTAACTGATCAAAAGATGCGAACCGTCCTTCAGCATAAAGATCTTTAATGGAACCTAAACCCTTCTTCCTCCAGACATGGTAAGTTCTATCAGACCACGGGGGTAAAAAGGAATGATTGTAACAAATTGGCATATGAACAGAGGTCTCCGGCAGGGACAAAAACGTTCTCAACTGATTTAAGATTTTGACTGAATTTTTCAAAACAAAACTTAATTTATTCAACTCTTTAGGCTTATCCAATTTGGAGAACAGCAGTGCCGTTAAGGAGGTGCCAACAGCCAAGTTAGTCTCCATGTGTACCCACAAGGGGGCCTCAGGAGTCAGGTTACCCGGTGTCCCCTTCAGCCAGAACATTAAAGCCCTAATATTGGCAGCCCAATAATAATGTTTAAATACTGGCATACCCAGACCACCTGAAGACTTGGATTTTTGTAGATGACTTTTAGAAATCCGGTGGGTCTTATAATTCCAAACGTAAGACAAGATTATAGAATCCAGTTCCTTAAAGAAAGCAGAGGTAAGAAAAATAGGGAGATTTTGACAAAGATATAGGAATCTAGGAAGAGAAACCATTTTAATTGAATTTATACGGCCAATCATGGACAAAGGTAAAGTTTTCCAATTCCCTATATTACTTTTGAGTTTAGAAAGAAACTCCACAAAGTTTAACTTAAATATTAATTTGGGATATTTGGGGATTGTCAGTCCGAGACACGTAAAATTGTCCCTAACTATCTTAAACGGAATATTCTCCAAAAAACCAGGCCTTTAAGTATCAGAGAGAGGCATAAAGTTACTCTTTGACCAATTAATTGTATACCCCGATAGTCTCCCAAAAGAAGTAATTAAATTTAGGAGAATGGGAACTGATCTCTCAGAGTTCCGCAAATACAATATTATATCGTCAACATACAGACTAATAAGCGCTTGCCTACCCCCCCACTTCAAGACCTGTGATATCTGTATGATGCCTGTATGAGGCGAGAGGCTCTATCGCAATGGCAAAAAGTGCAGGTGAGAGGGTACAACCCTGTTGCACTGAACGGTGCAAGGGAAACCTAGGCGACCTGTCTGTGTTAGTTAAAACTGAACACACTGGCCTGGCGTACATTCATCTGACCCATGATATAAATGTCTCGCCAAACCCAAACCTTTGTAATGGTGCAAACATATAGGGCCATTCGACCCGATCGAAAGCTTTCTGCGCATCCAAGGATAAGATTGCTGCCCCACTAGCTTTTGTATGATTGGCGTATATTATGTTGAGGAGGCGACGTACATTAGAGAAAGAGAATCTACCAGGGATAAATCCAGTCTGGTCAGGGTGAATGATAGAGGGTAAATGTTTAGCCGAATAGCTAACGCTTTAGTAATTACTTTTCTATCAATTCTGATGCGCAATTGGCCTATAGCTGGCTGGGTCAGTTTCATCTTTATTTTTCTTTAAAATAAGAGAGATATTGGCTTCGTACAATGTACTAGGCAAAAATGTATCTGGTCTAGAACTGATTATTATTCTAAGGAGGAGCGGGGCAAGGGTATCACAAAATCTCGTAAAAAATTCAGTACAGAATCCGTCTGGCCCCGCTGCCTTCCCAGTTGGAAATGACTTAACAGCGTTGACTATCTCCTCCAAAGTAAAGTCAGAATCCAAGTCGGCCCTGGCAACGTCGCTCAGTTTAGGAATTTCAAGAGAGTCAAAAAAAATCCATTAGATCAGAATGAGTGGCTGTGCTATTAGAAGTATAAAGTTAATTGTAAAAATCCTTAAAATGGGCATTAATGTCCTTGGGGTTAGTTAACAGGATTCCCTCTTTAGATTTAATGCTATAAATCGACCTAGAATCCTGAGTCCCTTTGAGCTGTCGCGCCAAGAGCCTATCAGGCTTATCCCCCGTTTCAAAGTGACTCTGCCTCATTCTCAAGAAAAGGTTATTTATTTGACCACCAAGAATACAGCTGTACTCGTATTTAAGCTTCATTATTTTGTTATAATCGTCAGATGATTTTGACTCCTGATATGCCAATTCAAGTGTAGGAAGAACACTTTGTATCTCTAAAAGTCGCTTCTCTCTTTCTTTTTTGGAAGCAGATTCATAAGAAATAATATGCCCAAGAAATAACCACTTTTAAAGTCTTCCAGAGTGTAGAATCTGACACCTCCCCATTGTCGATAACTCTATAAACTCTTTCAACTTGGTAGTAATGTATTCTACAAATTTACTATCAGTAAGCAGAGATGGATTGAAACGCCAGGAATAAGATCGCTTGGGAAGAGAGAAGTCAACAGACATGGTCAGAGGATATCGGATATCAATATACTGTGGTACTTGGTGTGGTACTTGGTTGTCAGGTGAGTTATTAGCTTTAGCAGTAGCTGCGGTGACTTGGTCATCAGCGTTCTTAACTTTTATTGAGGCACTCGGCTTCGGCATAATCGAGTCGTAACAAGAGTTTACTTTGAATGAAATAAGTAGACACGTTAATAGCCCACAACTAAATAAAATACGGCAAAATAACTTTATCGAGGCCTCTGAGAAGAGCCCTGAACAAACGCGTCTATATTTCAAACATGCGCACTAGCGCCCCTCCAACTTCTTCCATCTTGATGCTCGGTGTTGGTTCTCTGTCACCGTTGTAGTCCAAGTTGGCCAGATTTCTCTCGTTCACCAGATTTGGATCGTTATACAGATCTTCTAAGTACTGCTTCCACTGTGTCTTTACCTTTTCTGCATCAGTTATCATAGTCCCATTTTTATCCTTTATTATACTCATTTTGTTGGAACTCTTCCCGCTTAGCTTTCTGATACTTTCATATACTTCTTGGCTCTTGTTTTATATTCTGCTTTATTCCAACGCTTTGCATATGTCATTTATATATCGTTCTTTGTCTGTTTTTGCACTCTTTTTCTAATGTTTTACCGTTTCTTTGCTTTCTCTTCTTCTCGCTTTCCACTCTCTCCTGTCATCAGAGAGTTTCAGTGTTTGCGAAGAAATCCACCTGATAACCTCCCTATGATCTTGTCGGTTGTGTCATGTATGACCATTTTGATTTGTTCCCATTCCTTGTCGATGTCAGCTGATGGATTCTCTTCTATTCCTCTGGTGTCAAGCAGGTCGTTCCATCTTCTCTCAATCTCTTCTTGGTATTTCTCCTTTATGTCTTCATCCTTTAATTTCATTGTGTCTGCTCTTTTCTTTCTCTTCCCCTTGTAGTTTCTCTTGAGTTTCAATTTTATGTTGGCCATCAACAGTTGGTGGTCTGATCCAGCGTCTGCACTGGGGAAAGCCCTGCTATTCTTCACGCTGCCTCTCCCTTTCCTGCTGATCATTATGTAATCAATCTGATTGCGGTCGACACCGTTTGGTGATATCCATGTCCAGCATCTATTTTCCTTGGTTTGTTTGAATTGGGTGTTTGTGATGATAAGTTTGTTTAACCCGCAAAAGTCTATTAGCCTGTCGCCCCTATCTATATATAGTAAAGTTTCACATTTAAGAGTTTTTGTTTTGAAGTTTTTGTTGTTTACCATAGAGTGGTGCAGGAATTATGCATTTTTGTAGGCCAACCTGTAAGTTACAGTAGCATCACCTTGGTTACCTCGACAAAAACCCAATAGGCTTTTGGACTACTTCAGAAAATACGTTCTGTGATTCTAACACATTTTGTTCATCATGGTAATCTTCATAAATGAACACAACTTTTATGAATTTTGAAGCGTAGAAGTCAAGAGCTAAACGTAGGCTATTAACGAGTGCATGATCTAACGCAGAGGGTATTGCTGTAATGTATTTGTAAAGGTATGTATTTTATATCATACAATAAAACGTGAAAATATCTTGAGCTTGCATTCACCACAGATCTTATTTAAAGCATTTAACCAAAAACTCATTCAAAAAAATAAAAACACGTAGGACAGTTGAACAGGACATGCTAAAATGCGAACTTTTTCATCAACCCAATGAAAGAACCCTTGTTGTGAAGACATATGTCGATTTTGAGACTAGAGACTATTTGTATTACTAATTGTTACTTCAGTGAGTTGTTTGTGCATAACGGCAATTTGAATAAAAAATTAAGTGTTAAGATCCATATCCGACGAAATATAAAGTTTTTTTTTTTTTTTTTTTTTGTCAAAATATCCTGTACAACTGAAGGATCTAAGGGTTTTCAATAACAACCTGTGTGTTTTACTTTAAGAAAGCAACCATACATCAGTGTCGTTTTATTTTATTTGTTTTCATATTTAATTTTAATAATCATTTATAATTATTAGTCATTTATATACTGTAGTTGTCATTTGATTTATTATTTATTCATGATATTATTTTATTTACACCATTCCTTTTATTGCTATAAGTCATTTATGTAATTTTATGTTTATTCTTGCTCTTGCAATACTTGCTATTGTTGTTTAATCTTATGGTTGTGTGGCTCGAAGGGATGTTTGTTTACTCTAGGAGATACCCTTACGAAAAACAAGTTTATTCAAGTGTGCTTTATACTTATTTTACTTACATACTTTTAAACTAAAAAGTATACTTTCAGTAGATACTACTTTTTGTGTACTTCTCAGAAATATACTTCATATACTTCTCAGGAATATACTTAAAATTTCACAGAGGGTTAAGTATACTTGAATTGTACTGACAGAAAAGTCTAAGTATATTTGGCCTATAATTGTATTTCATGTTTTGATTGAGATATACTTACAATTATAAATATATATATATATATATATATATATATATATATATATATATATATATATAAATATATATATATATATATATATATAAATATAGCTGCGAGCAGCGATTGCGGGCCCAAGCCGGTGGCACCGCCACCCTGGTGCCTTTAGTTACACTAAAGGCACCGGGGTGGCGGTGTCACCGGCTTGGGCCCTCCATCGCTGCTCGCAGCTATATATATATATATATATATATATATATATATATATATATATATATATATATATATATATATATATATATATAATAAAGACGGGAAATTTTACTTGTCTTACCTTATTCTGATTTTATGATGCACTCAAAATATTCCACAACAAATCCTTTAAATTTAATGTAAAAATAAAAACGAAAGTAAGTGTTGGGCTCACGTAACCCTTTCATTAGAATCAAAACGTTTCAACAGTTGTGATGTATTTGGATGCTAAACTATTCTTTATTATAGGCTTTGTACTTCACTCGTGTTCCAATATCGACGGAAAAAATCATCCTCTTCACACGCGCAAAAATGTGCTTGGAAAAATCACAGTGGAGCAGTGCTTACTGTGAATGTACGAATTGTACTACTGACTATTTAAACAGAGCAGTGTGTATATGTTAGGTTTACTATTTTATTATATTTTATTAAGGCTATAATGAACAGGCTGCGATGTCAAGTTTGCAATGCTGGAATGTGTGTGTGATTTAACAGTAGACACATAAAAACATAATTGGCACATAATTTTGTTCATACAGGACATCATTCAAACTGCAAAGTGTTTGCTTATATTTATATACACTCGCAATAAAACACAACATTGTGCTTTTGTAAAATAAATTCAAGCAATCCACCCCCCGAAATGGCGTTCATTTTAAAATTAAACTAAAAGCTCTTGGCTAAACAGGCATTCATAACTGTGAGCGCCCACGGCGAGGAACGAGCAGAACAGAGAGAACGTTTTTTAGTTAATTCCTACTTCCATAGGAATTCATTGAAAATGCTTGCTCTACTCAGCACCATTATTAAAGTCTGTGCAGACATCTGTATTTTACTTTAAGTTAGCGATTTAAAAGCCCCCAGCGGTGTCACACGTCGATTAACCGACATCCCTAATATATTTATATATATATACAATAGGCCTACCTGAAAGAGAATTTGGTTTGCCCGACCAGAGTAGCCTGATTTGAACGTCAATGACAAAAAATAACTTGGGAATCACTAAAACGAGAGATTATTCTAATTTTATTACATTAATTTTAAGTTGCAATCAACAGTTGATAATAAATGTATTACTGATCAATGGTAACAAGGTTGCGCTGCTGAGGCTCGTGCAGCTTCTCCAGGAGGAACGCAAACAAATGAGCGCAGCACACAAAAAAGAAACCCAGTTAACAACATACTGACTATAAAAATGACAAATATGGAGTTTTTATATATTTTATAACCTATGATAGAGTTAAGCAACCTCACTTGACGAGTAGGCTACTGTTTCCTGAATACAATCACGATTGAAACTGTGACATTGATTTCATACAACAGGTTAATAAACAGTTTTAATTAAGTCACTTACATTTTAGATGCAATATTGACTGTTTTTGTTCTGTTTCAGTAGCGAAAATAGTTAAACAAAGATCACAGCAGAACCGTCGCGCATCTCACGGCAACTTGTTTTCTCATTACTGAATGATTCAGCATTTTGAACGAATCGGTTGACTCAAAGATTCAATGATCAATCCATAAACATCTGTCTCAATCATGAATGACTCAGTCATTTGAACGAATGAATCAATGACTCGCTCATTAAGACGGTCGCCTGGCGACACCTAATGGCGGTTTAGTGTTATGTTTAAAAGTATCATTCTTTCCAACGTGCACCATTATCAATGTCCGTGCGGACGTCCGAATTTTACTTTCACTTTTATATTAGCGATTTAAAAGCACCCGCTCGTGTCACACGTCGATTAACCGTTGGGATAATATCCTCACAGTCATATACCTAATACATTTATATTTAAATACAATATAGGCCTACCTAGTAAAAAGTTTTATATACTATATTTATATCCTTTTGGACACAAGAGGGCAGTATAGCCCTATATTTGCTTTTTTTGTTGAACCAAAAAGCACTAAATAGCCTGTTTTTAACTTTTTTTATACTTCTTGAATTGCAAAAACAGAATAAAATGGGTTTAGTTCTAATATTTGTATAATTTTATATAAAAATAAACGGTGTATAATTACATTTGTAGAAGATATGAGATGTTTTCTGATTCCTTTTTGGACATTACTTTAATCCCTCGCCATAGCAAAACCGTTTGAGATATTTATTATCCGTTCACAATTTAGCATATTTAATGTATTTTCATCATGTTGAAAAAGTTTGGTGGGAATAAAATAAATAGTTTAAGAGGAGTGGCTAAAAATTCAGAGGCTGATTTTGCAAAGAAATCCACATTCAGACCAAAATATCTGACTTCCTGATGGCCGGAGCTAATGAATGTAAATTAGAAAGTTGTCCGGCTTGATGAGTACAATATACAAACTATTTTTTTTTTTACTGTAGTTAAAACTAACCCGCCCACTTTTGTCAAAAGCATGTTGAAAGTGACACACTTCCTGCTGCCAGTTGGTGGCGCTATAACTTTGACTCACAATAGTTACATCCATCTGATTGGCCTCTTACCACGAACACACTGCTGAAGTTTCATCAAGATCAGTTAATGTATGCAGAAGTTATTCCACTTCGTGTTTCTCTTTTCTCGCCATAAATTCGTTTCCTCGCCACGGCCAAACCGTTCGAAATATCAAAAATCCGTCCGCAATTTAGAATCCTCAATGTCTTGACTTCATGCACACCGAGTTTGGTGGGGATTGGATGAATTCTCTAGGAGGAGTACTTCGCATTCCACAGCAAGCGTTTTCCAAACAACCCATAATAGCCGACTTCCTGTTGGGCTGGCGTAAAACTTGACCGGGGGAAAGTTGTTCGGCCCGATGATATCTATATGTCTACCGAGTTTCAAATTAATTCATGCAAGCGTGTTAGATCTATGGACCAAGTTTTGGGACCCCGTTCAAGGGGGCGCTGTTGAGCCCCCCTGCCACGCCCGGGTACCAGCTTCAACCCGTCTCTGATGGCAGGGGGTTCCGACTTGTATGTAAAGTTTCAAGAGTTTTCGAGCACGTTAAGGACCCCAAAAGCCCCTGAAACCTTGATTAACAATATAAAAGCAATAGTCAAATCCCCCCTCCCCTCACACACACAGAGACACAGAGAGAGGGAGAGAAAATTCTTCAGAAAATCCACATTCAAATCAAAATATCTGACTTCCTGTTGATCTGAGATTATGACTTTAAATTAGAAAGTTGTCCGGCTTGATGAGAACAATATACATAACGATTTTTGTTAATGTAGGTAAAACTAATACCCCATTTTTGACTAAAGGTGGCGCTACTGAGCCCCTCACCACGCCCGTTTCTGAAACTTTGCACATGTCTACTGGCTAATAAATGTGATGTGTCTGTCGAGTTTCATGCAATTTCAAGTATGTTAAGAGTCTCAAAAGCATCAAAAAAGAATATTAAAGTTTGATGCGTTGCCACGGCAACAGTATCTAAGATATCAATAATCCTTTCACAGGTCTACATCTGCCGTGTGTTTACATTAAACACATAAAGTTTGAAGCAAATCTGGTAAAAATAAGAGGGTGATTTCAAAGCATTTTGAAAGTGACACACTTCCTGCTGCCAGTTGGTGGCGCTATAACTTTGACTCACAATAGTCACATCCATGTGATCGGCCTCTTACAACGAACACACTGCTGAAGTTTCATCAAGATCATTTAATGTATGCAGAAGTTATAACACACTTCCTGTGTCCCTTATTCGCCATAAATTCGTTTCCTCGCCACGGCCAAACCGTTTGAGATATCAAAAATCCGTCCGCAATTTAGCATCCTCAATGTCTTGACTTCATCCACACCGAGTTTGGAGGCGAATGGATCAATTCCCTAGGAGGAGTAGATCAAATTCCACAGCGTGCGTTTCCAAACAACCCATAATAGCTGACTTCCTGTTGGGCTGGCGTAAAACTTAGAGCATGAAAGTTGTTCGGCCCGATGAGATCTATATGTGTACCGAGTTTCATATTATTACATGCAAGTGTGTTTGATTTATGGACAAGTGTTCGGATCCCGTTCCAGGGGGCGCTGTCGAGCCCCCCTGCCACGCCCGGGTACCAGCTTCAGCCAGGCCCTGATGGCCGCAGGTTCTGACCCGTGTGCAAAGTTTCAAGAGTTTTCGAGCATGTTAAGGGCTCCAAAAGTGCCCGAAAGGTTGACAAAATAATAATAATAATAATAATAATAATAATAATAATAATAAATATAGCTGCGAGCAGCGATTGCGGGCCCAAGCCGGTGGCACCGCCACCCTGGTGCCTTTAGTTACACTAAAGGCACCGGGGTGGCGGTGTCACCGGCTTGGGCCCTCCATCGCTGCTCGGAGCTATATTTATATATATATATATATACATACATATATATATATATATATATATATATATATATATATATATATATATATATATATATATATATATATATATAATAAAGACGGGAAATTTTACTTGTCTTACCTTATTCTGATTTTATGATACACTCAAAATATTCCACAACAAATCCTTTAAATTTAATGTAAAAATAAAAACGAAAGTAAGTGTTGGGCTCACGTAACCCTTTCATTAGAATCAAAACGTTTCAACAGTTGTGATGTATTTGGATGCTAAACTATTCTTTATTATAGGATTTGTACTTCACTCGTGTTCCAATATCGACGGAAAATATCATCCGCTTCACACGCGCAAAAATGTGCTTGGAAAAATCACAGTGGAGCAGTGCTTACTGTGAATGTACGAACTGTACTACTGACTATTTAAACAGAGCAGTGTGTATATGTTAGGTTTACTATTTTATTATATTTTATTAAGGCTATAATGAACAGGCTGCGATGTCAAGTTTGCAATGCTGGAATGTGTGTGTGATTTAACAGTAGACACATAAAAACATAATTGGCACATCATTTTGTTCATACAGGACATCATTCAAACTGCAAAGTGTTTACTTATATTTATATACACTCGCAATAAAACACAACATTGTGCTTTTGTAAAATAAATTCAAGCAATCCACCCCCCGAAATGGCGTTCATTTTAAAATTAAACTAAAAGCTCTTGGCTAAACAGGCATTCATAACTGTGAGCGCCCACGGCGAGGAACGAGCAGAACAGAGCAAACGTTTTTTAGTTAATTCCTACTTCCATAGGAATTCATTGAAAATGCTCGCTCTACTCAGCACCATTATTAAAGTCTGTGCAGACATCTGTATTTTACTTTAAGTTAGCGATTTAAAAGCCCCCAGCGGTGTCACACGTCGATTAACCGACATCCCTAATATATTTATATATATACAATAGGCCTACCTGAAAGAGAATTTAGCCCGACCAGAGTAGCCTGATTAGAACGTCAATGACAAAAAATAACTTGGGAATCACAAAAAAACGAGAGATTATTCTAATTTTATTACATTCATTTTAAGTTGCAATCAACAGTTGATAATAAATGTATTACTGATCAAGGTTGCGCTGCTGAGGCTCGTGCAGCTTCTCCAGGAGAAACGTAAACAAATGAGCGCAGCACACAAAAAAGAAACCCAGTTAACAATATACTGACTATAAAAATTACAAATATGGAGTTTTTATATATTTTATAACCTATGATAGATTTAAGCAACCTCACTTGACGAGTAGGCTACCGTTTCCTGAATACAATCACGATTGAAACTGTGACATTGATTTCATACAACAGGTTAATAAACAGTTATAATTAAGTCACTTACATTTTAGATGCAATATTGACTGTTTTTGTTCTGTTTCAGTAGCAAAAATAGTTAAACAAAGATCACAGCAGAACCGTTGCGCATCTCACGGCAACTTGTTTTCTCATTACTGAATGATTCAGCATTTTGAACGAATCGGTTGACTCAAAGATTCAATGATCAATCCATAAACATCTGTCTCAATCATGAATGACTCAGTCATTTGAACGAATCGTTTGAACGAATGAATCAATGACTCGCTCATTAAGACGGTCGCCTGGCGACACCTAATGGCGGTTTAGTGTTATGTTTAAAAGTATCATTCTTTCCAACGTGCACCATTATCAATGTCCGTGCGGACGTCCGTTTTTTACTTTCACTTTTATATTAGCGATTTAAAAGCACCCGCTCGTGTCACACGTCGATTAACCGTTGGGAAAATATCCTCACAGTCATATACCTAATACATTTATATTTAAATACAATATAGGCCTACCTAGTAAAAAGTTTTATATACTATATTTATATCCTTTTGGACACAAGAGGGCAGTATAGCCCTATATTTGCTTTTTTTGTTGAACCAAATAGCACTAAATAGCCTGTTTTTAACTTTTTTTATACTTCTTGAATTGCAAAAACAGAATAAAATGGGTTTAGTTCGTTTATTTTTATATAAAATTATACAAATATTAGGTGTATAATTACATTTGTAGAAGATATGAGATGTTTTCTGATTCCTTTTTGGACATTACTTTAATCCCTCGCCATAGCAAAACCGTTTGAGATATGTATTATCCGTTCACAATTTAGCATATTTAATGTATTTTCATCATGTTGAAAAAGTTTGGTGGGAATAAAATAAATAGTTTAAGAGGAGTGGCTAAAAATTCAGAGGCTGATTTTGCATAGAAATCCACATTCACACCAAAAATATCTGACTTCCTGATGGCCGGAGCTAATGAATGTAAATTAGAAAGTTGTCCGGCTTGATGAGTACAATATACAAACTATTTTTTTTTTACTGTAGTTAAAACTAACCCGCCCACTTTTGTCAAAAGCATGTTGAAAGTGACACACTTCCTGCTGCCAGTTGGTGGCGCTATAACTTTGACTCACAATAGTTACATCCATCTGATCGGCCTCTTACCACGAACACACTGCTGAAGTTTCATCAAGATCAGTTAATGTATGCAGAAGTTATTCCACTTCGTGTTTCTCTTTTCTCGCCATAAATTCGTTTCCTCGCCACGGCCAAACCGTTCGAGATATCAAAAATCCGTCCGCAATTTAGAATCCTCAATGTCTTGACTTCATGCACACCGAGTTTGGTGGGGATTGGATGAATTCTCTAGGAGGAGTACTTCGCATTCCACAGCAAGCGTTTTCCAAACAACCCATAATAGCCGACTTCCTGTTGGGCTGGCGTAAAACTTAGAGCACGAAAGTTGTTCGGCCCGATGAGATCTATATGTGTACCGAGTTTCATATCATTACATGCAAGTGTGTTTGATTTATGGACAAGTGTTCGGATCCCGTTCCAGGGGGCGCTGTTGAGCCCCCCTGCCACGCCCGGGTACCAGCTTCAACCCGTCCCTGATGGCAGGGGGTTCCGACTTGTATGTAAAGTTTCAAGAGTTTTTGAGCACGGTAAGGACCCCAAAAGCCCCTGAAACCTTGATTAACAATATAAAAGCAATAGTCAAATCCCCCCTCCCCTCACACACACAGAGACACAGAGAGAGGGAGAGAAAATTCTTCAGAAAATCCACATTCAAACCAAAATATCTCTCTTCCTGTTGGTCGGAGATCGTTAATGTAAACTAGAAAGTTATCCGTCTTGATGAGAACAATACACATACCAAGTTTTGTTGTTGTTGATAAAACTAACCCCCCCACTTATGACTAAAGGTGGCGCTACTGAGCCCCTCACCACGCCCGTTTCTGAAACTTTGCACATGTCTACGGGCTAATAAATGTGATGTGTCTGTCGAGTTTCATCCAATTTCAAGTATGTTAAGAGTCTCAAAAGCATCAAAAAAGAATATTAAAGTTTGAAGCGTTGCCATGGCAACAGTATTAAAGATATCAAAAATCCTTTCACAGGTCTACATCTGCCGTGCGTTTACATTATACACATAAACTTTGAAGCAAATCGGGTAAAAATAAGAGGGTGATTTCAAAGCATTTTGAAAGGGACACACTTCCTGCTGCCAGTTGGTGGCGCTATAACTTTGACTCACAATAGTCACATCCATGTGATCGGCCTCTTACAACGAACACACTGCTGAAGTTTAATCAAGATCAGTTAATGTATGCAGAAGTTATAACACACTTCCTGTTTGCATTATTCGCCATAAATTCGTTTCCTCGCCACGGCCAAACCGTTCGAGATATCAAAAATCCGTCCGCAATTTAGCATCCTCAATGTCTTGACTTCATGCTGACCGAGTTTTGTGGTGATCGGGTGAATTCCCTAGGAGGAGTAGATCAAATTCCACAGCATGCGTTTCCAAACAACCCATAATAGCCGACTTCCTGTTGGGCTGACGTAAAACTTAGAGCACGAAAGTTGTTCGGCCCGATGAGATCTATATGTGTACCGAGTTTCATATTATTACATGCAAGCGTGTCTGATTTATGGACAAGTGTTCGGATCCCGTTCCAGGGGGCGCTGTCGAGCCCCCCTGCCACGCCCGCGTACCAGCTTCAGCCCGGCCCTGATGGCCGCGGGTTCTGACCCGTGTGCAAAGTTTCAAGAGTTTTCGAGCATGTTAAGGGCCCCAAAAGTGCCCGAAAGGTTGACAAAATAATAATAATAATAATTATAAAATATAGCTGCGAGCAGCGATTGCGGGCCCAAGCCGGTGGCACCGCCACCCTGGTGCCTTTAGTTACACTAAAGGCACCGGGGTGGCGGTTTCACCGGCTTGGGCCCTCCATCGCTGCTCGCAGCTATATTTATATATATATATATATATATATATATATATATATATATATATATATATATATATAAATAACAAAAAAAAACAAAAAACTAAAATATATATATATATATATTTTTTTAAGTGTGTTTATATATATATATATATATATATTTATTACATTTTTTGGATGCTAAACATTTGTTTATTATAGGCTTTGTACTTCACTCACGTTCCACTATTGAAGGGAAAAATTATCCTCTTCACATGCGCAAATATGTGCTTGGAAACATCACAGTTTAGCGGTGATTACTGTGTTTAAATAGTCAGTACAATTCATACTATTCAGAGCAGTGTAATTTTTATATGTTAGGTTGACTATTTTATTATTATATTTTATAAAGGCTATAATGAACAGACTGCGATATCAAGATTGCAATGCGCTCGCTCTGCACCATTATCAATGTCCGTGCGGACGAACATATTTTACTTTCGTTTTTAAGTTACCGATTCAAAAGCCCCCAGCGGTGTCACACATCGATTAACCGGTGGGAAAATTTTCCCACAGTCACATCCCTAATATATTTATATATAAATACAATAGGCCAACCTGAAAGAGAATTTTACTTGCCCGACCAGAGTAGCCTGATTAGAACATCAATGACAAAAAAATAACTTGGGAATCACTAAAACGAGAGATTATTCTAATTGTATTACATTCATTTTAAGTTGCAATCAACAGTTGTTAATAAATGGATTACCAGTAATCAGTTGATCAATGGTAACAAGGTTGCGCTGCTGAGGCTCATGCAGCTTCTCCAGGAGAAATGTAAACAAATGAGATCAGCACACAAAAAACAAACTCAGTTAACAACTTACTGACTATAAAAATTATAAATATGGAGTTTTTATATATTTTATAACAGTTAAGCAACCTCACTTGACGAGAAGGCTGTTTCCTGAATACAATCACGATTGAAACTGTGACATTGATTTCATACAACAGGTTAAAAAACAGTTACAATCAAGTCACTTACATTTTAGATGCAATATTGACTGTTTTTGTTCTGTTTCAGCAGCGAAAATAGTTAAACAAAAAGATCACAGCAGAATCATTACGCGCATCTCTCAGCAATGTGTTTTCTCATTTCTGAATGATTCAGCATTTTGAACGAATCGGTTGACTCAAAGATTGAATGATCAATCCATAAACATATGTCTTAATCATGAATGACTCAGTCATTTGAACGAATCGTTTGAACGAATGAATCAATGACTCACTCATTAAGACGGTCGCCTGGCGACACTTAATGGTGGTTTAGTGTTATGTTTAAAAGTATCATTCTTTCCAACGTGTGTGTGATTTGTGTGTGCAACATTATCAATGTCCGTGCGGACGTCCGTATTTTTCTTTCAATTTTATATTAGCAATTTAAAAGCACCCGCTCGTGTCACACGTCGATTAACCGGTGGGAAAATATCCTCAGACACATACCTAATAAATGTATATTTAAATACAATATTGGCCTACCTGGTAAAAAGTTTTATATACTATTTTGATGTCCTTTTGGACACAAGAGGGCAGAATAGCCCTATGTATGACTTTTTTTTTTTTTTTTACTTTACTGTTTTTAATTTTAGAATAAAATTAGAATAAAATTCTTTTTAAAAACAGAAAAAAATGGGTTTAGTTGTAATATTTGTATACTTTTATATAGAAATAAATGGTATATAATTACATTTTAAGAAGATTTGAGGCTTTTAGTGTTTCCTTTTTGGACATTACTTTAATCCCTCGCCATAGCAAAACCGTTTGAGATATTTATTATCCGTTCACAATTTAGCATATTTAATGTATTTTCATCATGTTGAAAAAGTTTGGTAGGAATAAAATAAATAATTTAAGAGGAGTGTCTAAAAATTCAGAGGCTGATTTTGCAAAAAAATCCACATTCAGACCAAAATATCTGACTTCCTGATGGCCGGAGCTAATGAATGTAAATTAGAAAGTTGTCCGGCTTGATGAGTACAATATAAAAACATTTTTTTTTTTACTGTAGTTAAAACTAACCCGCCCACTTTTGTCAAAAGCATGTTGAAAGTGACACACTTCCTGCTGCCAGTTGGTGGCGCTATAACTTTGACTCACAATAGTTACATCCATCTGATCGGCCTCTTACCACGAACACACTGCTGAAGTTTCATCAAGATCAGTTAATGTATGCAGAAGTTATTCCACTTCGTGTTTCTCTTTTCTCGCCATAAATTCGTTTCCTCGCCACGGCCAAACCGTTCGAGATATCAAAAATCCGTCCGCAATTTAGAATCCTCAATGTCTTGACTTCATGCACACCGAGTTTGGTGGGGATTGGATGAATTCTCTAGGAGGAGTACTTCGCATTCCACAGCAAGCGTTTTCCAAACAACCCATAATAGCCGACTTCCTGTTGGGCTGGCGTAAAACTTAGAGCACAAAAGTTGTTCGGCCCGATGAGATCTATATGTGTACCGAGTTTCATATCATTACATGCAAGTGTGTTTGATTTATGGACAAGTGTTCGGATCCCGTTCCAGGGGGCGCTGTTGAGCCCCCCTGCCACACCCGGGTACCAGCTTCAGCCCGGCCCTGATGGCCGCACGTTCTGACCTGTGTGCAAAGTTTCAAGAGTTTTCGAGCACGTTTAAGGCCCCAAAAGCCCCTGAAACCTTGAAAAACAGGAATTTTAAACAAATCTCACTCAAAAGACAAATCCCCCCACCCCTCACACACACAGAGACGCAGAGGCAGAGAGAGAGAGGGAGAGAATTCTCCAAAAAATCACATTCAAACCAAAATATCTCACTTCCTGTTGGTCACAGCTTATGACTATAAATTAGAAAGTTGTCCGGCTTGATGAGAACAATATACATAACGATTTTTGTGACTCTACTTAAAACTAAGCCCCCACTTATGACTAAAGGTGGCGCTACTGAGCCCCTCACCACGCCCGTTTCTGAAACTTTGCACATGTCTACGGGCTAATAAATGTGATGTGTCTGTCGAGTTTCATCCAATTTCAAGTATGTTAAGAGTCTCAAAAGCATCAAAAAAAAATATTAAAGTTTGAAGCGTTGCCATGGCAACAGTATTAAAGATATCAAAAATCCTTTCACAGGTCTACATCTGCCGTGTGTTTACATTATACACATAAAGTTTGAAGCAAATCGGGTAAAAATAAGAGGGTGATTTCAAAGCATTTTGAAAGGGACACACTTCCTACTGCCAGTTGGTGGCGCTATAACTTTGACTCACAATAGTCACATCCATGTGATCGGCCTCTTACAACGAACACACTGCTGAAGTTTAATCAAGATCAGTTAATGTATGCAGAAGTTATAACACACTTCCTGTTTCCATTATTCGCCATAAATTTGCTTCCTCGCCACAGCCAAACCGTTCGAGATATCAAAAATCCGTCCGCAATTTATCATCCTCAATGTCTTGACTTCATGCTGACCGAGTTTGGAGGCGAATGGATGAATTCCCTAGGAGGAGTACATTAAATTCCACAGCATGCGTTTCCAAACAACCCATAATAGCCGACTTCCTGTTGGGCTGGCATAAAAAGTAAAAGTACGAAAGTTGTTCGGCCCGATGAGATCTATATGTGTACCGAGTTTCATATTATTACATGCAAGCGTGTCTGATGTATGGACCAAGTTTTCGGACCCCGTTCAAGGGGGCGCTGTCGAGCCCCCCTGCCACGCCCGGGTACCAGCTTCAGCCCGGCCCTGATGGCCGCGGGTTCTGACCCGTGTGCAAAGTTTCAAGAGTTTTCGAGCACGTTAAGGGTCTCAAAAGTGCCCGAAAGGTTGACAGAAAAATAAGAATAAGAAGAAGAATAATAATAAATTAAAGCTGCAAGCAGCGATGAAAGGGCCCTCGCACCCGTGCCATCGTCACTCGTTGGCTTTAGGAAGACAGAGCATGGTTGGGCAATGTGCATTTAAGGAGGTATACAGTATATAGTAGTTGCTAGCATGTTTAGTATGTTTTTAGCATGCTTAGTACACAATAGGTATGTGGTTAGTACTGCATTACTGTGTTAACCAGTTCAGTTTCTGTTGGCAGTAGGTGGGGTTATATATCTGAATATTGCTTTGTAGATGTGTTCAGTGCAGGACTTTTATCAAGTATGTGAAGTTTGGGGCAGATTGGATATTGTATGTTTGAGTTACAGCAAATTCATATTTAATTGTAGTAATAGTATGGTTTAGTACTTATAGTGTTTACTAGTATGTTTTAGCATGTTTCTAGTATGTTGGTAGGATGTTAAGCACCTACTGGCATTTTTTTTTATATGTTATTAGGAGTCCACAACAGTGTTTAACATGTCACTTCCTGTTGCCAGCAGGTGGCGCATTGACTGTAACTGAATATGAGCATTGTCATGTGTTCAAGACAGAACGCTTATCAAAAGTGTGAAGTTTGGCGCAGATTGGACATTGCCTTCTTGAGTAACAACAACATCCTGTTTCATTATATTAGCATGCTTTAGCACTTAGCTTAGTATTGCTAGCATGTTTTAACATGTTTCTAGCATGTTTAGAAGTCAATGGTATTTTTAACATGTTGCTAGAACGGCATCAACGTGTTAAACATGACACTTCCTGTTACCAGTAGGTGGCACTATTACTATAACTGAATATTCTCATGTAGATGTGTTCAGGCCATGACTCTTATCAAACGTGTGAAGTTTGGGGCAGACTGGACATTCCGTGCCTGTGTTACAGCAAATTCCTATTTAATTGCAGTATTAGCATGCTTTAGCACTAAGCTAAGTGTTTGCTAGCATTTTTTAACATGTTTCTAGTATGTTGTTAGCATGTTTAGCACATGCTGGAACTTTTTTATATGTTATTAGGAGTCCACAACAGTGTTTAACATGTCACTTCCTGTTGCCAGCAGGTGGCGCTATGACTGTAACTGAATATGAGCATGGTCATGTGTTCAGGACAGAACGCTTATCAAAAGAGTGAAGTTTGGCGCAGATTGGACATTGCCTTCTTGAGTAACAACAACATCCTGTTTCATTGAATTAACATGCTTTAGCACTTAGCTAAGTTTTGCTAGCATGTTTTAACATGTTTCTAGCATGTTTAGAAGTCAATGGCATTTTTAACATGTTGCTAGAACGGCATCAACGTGTTAAACATGACACTTCCTGTTACCAGTAGGTGGCGCTATTACTATAACTGAATATTCTCATGTAGATGTGTTCAGGCCATGACTCTTATCAAACGTGTGACGTTTGGGGCAGACTGGACATTCCGTGCCTGTGTTTCAGCAAATTCCTATTTAATTGCAGTATTAGCATGCTTAAGCACTAAGCTAAGTGTTTGCTAGCATGTTTTAACATGTTTCTAGTATGTTGTTAGCATGTTTAGCACATGCTGGAACTTTTTTATATGTTATTAGGAGTCCACAACAGTGTTTAACATGTCACTTCCTGTTGCCAGCAGGTGGCGCTATGACTGTAACTGAATATGAGCATGGTCATGTGTCCAGGACAGAACGCTTATCAAAAGTGTGAAGTTTGGCGCAGATTGGACATTGCCTTCTTGAGTAACAACAACATCCTGTTTCATTGAATTAGCATGCTTTAGCACTTAGCTAAGTATTGCTAGCATGTTTTAACATGTTTCTAGCATGTTTAGAAGTCAATGGCATTTTTAACATGTTGCTAGAATGGCATCAACGTGTTAAACATGACACTTCCTGTTACCAGTAGGTGGCGCTATTACTATAACTGAATATTCTCATGTAGATGTGTTCAGGACAGAACGATTATCAAAAGTGTGAAGTTTGGGGCAGATTGGACATTCCATGCCTGAGTTACAGCAAATTCCTATTTAATTGCAAAAATAGCATGCTTTAGCACTTAGCTAAGAGTTTGCTAGCATGTTTTAGCATGCTTCTAGTATGTTGTTAGCATGTTTAGCACTTGCTGGCACTTTTTTATATGTTATTAGGAGTCCATAACAGTGTTAAACATGTCACTTCCTGTTGCCAGCAGGTGGCGCTATGACTATAACTGAATATGAGCATGGTCATGTGTTCAGGACAGAACGCTTATCAAACGTGTGAAGTTCGGGGCAGATTGGACATTCCATGCCTGAGTTACAGCAACTTCCTGTTTCATGGCGAAACATCGAAATTTGTCAGGCCGCCGAGGACCCGCCCTTCGACGAAAACTCAAGATCTTCGCAATTTAACGTCGCAAAGGCCTTAAGATTACACTCACCAAATTTGAAGATGATCAGATTAAAACTGTAGGAGGAGTTCGTTAAAGTACGAGGCATGAAAATGGCAAAAACTGCACAAAAATCTGAGAGGAAGTTCAAAATGGCTGACTTCCTGTTGTGTTTAGGGCTATGCTCCAAGAGACTTTTTTGTAGGTATTAGGTGATTACATGTATGTACCGAATTTCGTGCACGTACGTGGAACGTTGCGGGAGGCGCACTCCGTTGAACTTTTATAGGTGGCGCTATCGAGCCATTTTGCCCCGTCCAATTCTGAAACCTATATCAGATGTAAATTTTCGCCAGTTCTGACGCGTGTGCAAAGTTTTGTGAGTTTTCGAGCATGTTTAGGCCCTCAAAAATGCAATTAAATGCGGAGAAGAATAATAATAATTAAAGCTGCAAGCAGCGATGAAAGGGCCCTCGCACCCGTGCCATCGTCACTCGTTGGCTTTAGGAAGACAGAGCATGGTTGGGCAATGTGCATTTAAGGACGTATACAGTATATAGTAGTTGCTAGCATGTTTAGTATGTTTTTAGCATGCTTAGTACACAATAGGTATGTGGTTAGTACTGCATTACTGTGTTAACCAGTTCAGTTTCTGTTGGCAGTAGGTGGGGTTATATATCTGAATATTGCTTTGTAGATGTGTTCAGTGCAGGACTTTTATCAAGTATGTGAAGTTTGGGGCAGATTGGATATTGTATGTTTGAGTTACAACAACTTCCTTTAGCATTTCTAGCATGTTTTATGATGTTTCTAGCATATTACATATTAATTTTGGGGTAGATTGGACATTGCATGCCTGAGTTACAGCAAATTCATATTTAATTGTAGTAATAGTATGGTTTAGTACTTATAGTGTTTACTAGTATGTTTTAGCATGTTTCTAGTATGTTGGTAGGATGTTAAGCACCTACTGGCATTTTTTTTTATATGTTATTAGGAGTCCACAACAGTGTTTAACATGTCACTTCCTGTTGCCAGCAGGTGGCGCATTGACTGTAACTGAATATGAGCATTGTCATGTGTTCAAGACAGAACGCTTATCAAAAGTGTGAAGTTTGGCGCAGATTGGACATTGCCTTCTTGAGTAACAACAACATCCTGTTTCATTATATTAGCATGCTTTAGCACTTAGCTTAGTATTGCTAGCATGTTTTAACATGTTTCTAGCATGTTTAGAAGTCAATGGTATTTTTAACATGTTGCTAGAACGGCATCAACGTGTTAAACATGACACTTCCTGTTACCAGTAGGTGGCGCTATTACTATAACTGAATATTCTCATGTAGATGTGTTCAGGCCATGACTCTTATCAAACGTGTGAAGTTTGGGGCAGACTGGACATTCCGTGCCTGTGTTACAGCAAATTCCTATTTAATTGCAGTATTAGCATGCTTTAGCACTAAGCTAAGTGTTTGCTAGCATGTTTTAACATGTTTCTAGTATGTTGTTAGCATGTTTAGCACATGCTGGAACTTTTTATATGTTATTAGGAGTCCACAACAGTGTTTAATATGTCACTTCCTGTTGCCAGCAGGTGGCGCTATGACTGTAACTGAATATGAGCATGGTCATGTGTTCAGGACAGAACGCTTATCAAAAGTGTGAAATTTGGCGCAGATTGGACATTGCCTTCTTGAGTAACAACAACATCCTGTTTCATTGAATTAACATGCTTTAGCACTTAGCTAAGTTTTGCTAGCATGTTTTAACATGTTTCTAGCATGTTTAGAAGTCAATGGCATTTTTAACATGTTGCTAGAACGGCATCAACGTGTTAAACATGACACTTCCTGTTACCAGTAGGTGGCGCTATTACTATAACTGAATATTCTCATGTAGATGTGTTCAGGCCATGACTCTTATCAAATGTGTGAAGTTTGGGGCAGACTGGACATTCCGTGCCTGAGTTACAGCAAATTCCTATTTAATTGCAGTAATAGCATGCTTTAGCAATTAGCTAAGTGTTTGCTAGCATGTGTCTAGTATGTTGTTAGCATGCTTAGCACTTGCTGCCACTTTTTTATATGTTATCAGGAGTTCACAACAGTGTTAAACATGTCACTTCCTGTTGCCAGCAGGTGGCGCTATGACTGTAACTGAATATGAGCATGGTCATGTGTTCAGGACAGAACGCTTATCAAACGTGTGAAGTTTGGGGCAGATTGGACATTCCATGCCTGAGTTTCAGCAACTTCCTGTTTCATGGCGAAACATCGAAATTTGTCAGGCCGCCGAGGACCCGCCCTTCGACGAAAACTCAAGATCTTCGCAATTTAACGTCGCAAAGGCCTTAAGATTACACTCACCAAATTTGAAGATGATCAGATTAAAACTGTAGGAGGAGTTCGTTAAAGTACGAGGCATGAAAATGGCAAAAACTGCACAAAAATCTGAGAGGAAGTTGAAAATGGCTGACTTCCTGTTGTGTTTAGGGCTACGCTCCAAGAGACTTTTTTGTAGGTATTAGGTCCTTACATGTATGTACCGAATTTCGTAAACGTACGTGGAACAGAGCCGGAGGCGCACTCCGTTGAACTTTTATAGGTGGCGCTATCGAGCCATTTTGTCCCGCCCAATTCTGAAACCTATATCAGATGTAAATTTTCGCCAGTTCTGACGCGTGTGCAAAGTTTCGTGAGTTTTCGAGCATGTTTAGGCCCTCAAAAATGCGATTAAATGCGGAGAAGAATAATAATAATAATAAACAGAGCAATTCCAAGAGGGTCCTCACACCATCGGTGCTCGGGCCCTAATAAACAGAGCAATTCCAAGAGGGTCCTCACACCATCGGTGCTCGGGCCCTAAATATAGCTGCGAGCAGCGATTGCGGGCCCAAGCCGGTGGCACCGCAACCCCGGTGCCTTTAGTTACCTAAAGGCACCGGGGTGGCGGTGCCGCCGGCTTTGGCCCTCCATCGCTGCTCGCAGCTATATTTATATATATATATATATATATATATATATACACACACACATATGTGTGTGTGTGTGTGTATATATATATATATATATATATAAGACAGAAAATATTACTTGTCTTACCTTATTCTGATTTTATGATACACTCAAAATATTCCACAACAAATCCTTTAAATTTAATGTAAAAATAAAAACGAAAGTAAGCCGTGTTGTTCTCACGTAACCCTCTCATTAGAATCAAAATGTTTCAATATTTGCGATGTATTTGGATGCTAAACTATTCTTTATTATAGGCTTTGTACTTCACTCGTGTTCCAATATCGATGGAAAAAATCATCCTCTTCACACGCGCAAAAATGTGCTTGGAAACATCACAGTGGAGCTCTGCTTACTGTGAATGGCACAAATTGTACTACTTACTATTTAAACAGAGCAGTGTAATTCGTATATGTTATGTTGACTATTTTTATTATTATATTGTATTAGGGCTATAATGAACAGGCTGCGATGTCAAGATTGCAATTCTGGAATGTGTGTGTGTGTGTGTGACGCGGTTGCAGTTGAACAGTGGACACATAAAAACATAAATAAAATGTATTAGTTTATTCCTACTTCCATAGGTGGGAAAATGTTATCACAGTCACATCCCTAATATATTTATATATAAATACAATAGGCCTACCTGAAAGAGAATTTTACTTGCCCGACCAGAGTATAGCCTGATTAGAACGTCAAGAACAAAAAAAAATTACTTGGGAATCACTAAAACGAGAGATTATTCTAATTTCATTACATTCATTTTAAGTTCCAATCAGCAGTTAATAATAAATGTATTACTGATCAATGGTAACAAGGTTGCCCTGCTGAGGCTCATGCAGCTTCTCCAGGAGAATTGTAAACAAATGTGCGCAGCACACAAAAAAGCAACCCAGTTAACAACATACTGACTATAAAAATTACAAATATGGAGTTTTTATATATTTTATAACAGAGTTAAGCAACCTCACTTGACGAGTAGGCTACTATTTCCTGAATACAATCACGATTGAAACTGTGACATTGATTTCATACAACAGGTTAATAAACAGTTACAATTAAGTCACTTACATTTTAGATGCAATATTGACTGTTTTTGTTCTGTTTCAGCAGCAAAAATAGTTAAACAAAGATCACAGCAGAACCATCGCGCATCTCACAGCAACTTGTTTTCTCATTACTGAATGATTCAGCATTTTGAAACGAATCGGTTGACTCAAAGATTCAATGGTCAATCCATAAACATCTGTCTCAATCATGAATGACTCAGTCATTCGAACGAATCGTTTGAACGAATGAATCAATGACTCGCTCATTAAGATGGTCGCCTGGCGACACCTAATGGCGGTTTAGTGTTTAAAAGTATCATTCTTTCCAACGTGCACCATTATCAATGTCAGTGCGGACGTCCGTTTTTTACTTTCACTTTTATATTAGCGATTTAAAAGCACCCGCTCGTGTCACACGTCGATTAACCGATGGGAAAATATCCTCACAGTCATACCTAATACATTTATATTTAAATACAATAGGCCTACCTAGTAAAACGTTTTATATACTATTTTGATTTCCTTTTGGACACAAGAGGGCAGTATAGCCCTATGTTTGCTTTTTTGTTGAACCAAATAGCACTAAATAGCCTGTTTTTAACTTTTTCATACTCCTTGAATAGCAAAAATAGAATAAAATGGGTTTAGTTCTAATATTTGTATAATTTTATATAAAAATAAATGGTGTATAATTACATTTTTAGAAGTTATGAGATGTTTCCTGCTTCCTTTTGGACATTAATTTAATCCCTCGCCATATCAAAACCGTTTGAGATATTCAATATCCGTTTACAATTTAGCATCATTAATATATTTGTATCATGTTGAAAAAGTTTGGTGGGAATAAAATAAATAGTTTAAGAGGAGTGGCTAAAAATTCAGAGGCTGATTTTGCAAAAAAAATCCACATTCAGACCAAAATATCTGACTTCCTGATGGCCGGAGCTAATGAATGTAAATTAGAAAGTTGTCCGGCTTGATGAGTACAATATACAAACTATTTTTTTTTTTACTGTAGTTAAAACTAACCCGCCCACTTTTGTCAAAAGCATGTTGAAAGTGACACACTTCCTGCTGCCAGTTGGTGGCGCTATAACTTTGACTCACAATAGTTACATCCATCTGATCGGCCTCTTACCACGAACACACTGCTGAAGTTTCATCAAGATCAGTTAATGTATGCAGAAGTTATTCCACTTCGTGTTTCTCTTTTCTCGCCATAAATTCGTTTCCTCGCCACGGCCAAACCGTTCGAGATATCAAAAATCCGTCCGCAATTTAGAATCCTCAATGTCTTGACTTCATGCACACCGAGTTTGGTGGGGATTGGATGAATTCTCTAGGAGGAGTACTTCGCATTCCACAGCAAGCGTTTTCCAAACAACCCATAATAGCCGACTTCCTGTTGGGCTGGCGTAAAACTTAGAGCACGAAAGTTGTTCGGCCCGATGATATCTACATGTGTACTGAGTTTCAAATTAATTCATGCAAGCGTGTTTGATCTATGGACCAAGTTTTGGGACCCCGTTCAAGGGGGCGCTGTTGAGCCCCCCTGCCACGCCCGGGTACCAGCTTCAACCCGTCCCTGATGGCAGGGGGTTCCGACTTGTATGTAAAGTTTCAAGAGTTTTTGAGCACGTTAAGGACCCCAAAAGCCCCTGAAACCTTGATTAACAATATAAAAGCAATAGTCAAATCCCCCCTCCCCTCACACACACAGAGACACAGAGAGAGGGAGAGAAAATTCTTCAGAAAATCCACATTCAAACCAAAATATCTCTCTTCCTGTTGGTCGGAGATCGTTAATGTAAATTAGAAAGTTGTCCGTCTTGATGAGAACAATACACATACCAAGTTTTGTTGTTGTTGATAAAACTAACCCCCCCACTTATGACTAAAGGTGGCGCTACTGAGCCCCTCACCACGCCCGTTTCTGAAACTTTGCACATGTCTACGGGCTAATAAATGTGATGTGTCTGTCGAGTTTCATCCAATTTCAAGTATGTTAAGAGTCTCAAAAGCATCAAAAAAGAATATTAAAGTTTGAAGCGTTGCCATGGCAACAGTATTAAAGATATCAAAAATCCTTTCACAGGTCTACATCTGCCGTGTGTTTACATTATACACATAAACTTTGAAGCAAATCGGGTAAAAATAAGAGGGTGATTTCAAAGCATTTTGAAAGGGACACACTTCCTGCTGCCAGTTGGTGGCGCTATAACTTTGACTCACAATAGTCACATCCATGTGATCGGCCTCTTACAACGAACACACTGCTGAAGTTTAATCAAGATCAGTTAATGTATGCAGAAGTTATAACACACTTCCTGTTTCCATTATTCGCCATCAATTCGTGTCCTCGCCACGGCCAAACCGTTCGAGATATCAAAAATCTGTCCGCAATTTAGCATCCTCAATGTCTTGACTTCATGCTGACTGAGTTTGGAGGCGAATGGATGAATTCCCTAGGAGGAGTACATTAAATTCCACAGCATGCGTTTCCAAACAACCCATAATAGCCGACTTCCTGTTGGGCTGGCGTAAAAAGTAAAAGTACGAAAGTTGTTCGGCCCGATGAGATCTATATGTGTACCGAGTTTCATATTATTACATGCAAGCGTGTCTGATTTATGGACCAAGTTTTCGGACCCCGTTCAAGGGGGCGCTGTCGAGCCCCCCTGCCACGCCCGGGTACCAGCTTCAGCCCGGCCCTGATGGCCGCGGGTTCTGACCCGTGTGCAAAGTTTCAAGAGTTTTCGAGCACGTTAAGGGTCTCAAAAGTGCCCGAAAGGTTGACAGAAAAATAAGAATAAGAAGAAGAATAATAATAAAATATAGCTGCGAGCAGCGATTACGGGCCCAAGCCGGTGGCACCGCAACCCCGGCACCGGGGTGGCGGTGCCGCCGGCTTTGGCCCTCCATCACTGCTCGCAGCTATATTTATATATATATATATATAGGCCTATATATATATATATATATATATATACACACACACACACACACATATACATATATATATATATATATATATATATATAAGACAGAAAATATTACTTGTCTCACCTTATTCAGATTTTATGATACACTCAAAATATTCCACAACAAATCCTTTAAATTTAATGTAAAAATAAAAACGAAAGTAAGCCGTGTTGGTCTCACGTAACCCTCTCATTAGAATCAAAATGTTTCAATATTTGCGATGTATTTGGATGCTAAACTATTCTTTATTATAGGCTTTGTACTTCACTCGTGTTCCAATATCGATGGAAAAAATCATCCTCTTCACACGCGCAAAAATGTGCTTGGAAACATCACAGTGGAGCTCTGCTTACTGTGCATAGTACAAATTGTACTACTGACTATTTAAACAGAGCAGTGTAATTCGTATATGTTATGTTGACTATTTTTATTATTATATTGTATTAGGGCTATAATGAACAGGCTGCGATGTCAAGATTGCAATTCTGGAATGTGTGTGTGTGTGTGTGTGACGCGGTTGCAGTTGAACAGTGGACACATAAAAACATAAATAAAATGTATTAGTTTATTCCTACTTCCATAGGAATACATTGAAAATGCTCGCTCTACTCCGCACCATTATCAATGTCTGTGCGGACGTCTGTATTTTACTTTCGCTTTTAAGTTAGCGATTTAAAAGCCCTCAGCGGTGTCACACGTCGATTAACCGGTGGGAAAATGTTATCACAGTCACATCCCTAATATATTTATATATAAATACAATAGGCCTACCTGAAAGAGAATTTTACTTGCCCGACCAGAGTATAGCCTGATTAGAATGTCAATAACAAAAAAAATTACTTGGGAATCACTAAAACGAGAGATTATTCTAATTTCATTACATTCATTTTAAGTTGCAATCAGCAGTTAATAATAAATGTATTACTGATCAATGGTAACAAGGTTGCCCTGCTGAGGCTCATGCAGCTTCTCCAGGAGAATTGTAAACAAATGAGCGCAGCACACAAAAAAGCAACCCAGTTAACAACATACTGACTATAAAAATGACAAATATGGAGTTTTTATATATTTTATAACATAGAGTTAAGCAACCTCACTTGACGAGTAGGCTACTATTTCCTGAATACAATCACGATTGAAACTGTGACATTGATTTCATACAACAGGTTAATAAACAGTTACAATTAAGTCACTTACATTTTAGATGCAATATTGACTGTTTTTGACTGTTTCAGCAGCAAAAATAGTTAAAGATCACAGCAGAACCATCTCGCATCTCACAGCAACTTGTTTTCTCATTACTGAATGATTCAGCATTTTGAAACGAATCGGTTGATTCAAAGATTCAATGGTCAATCCATAAACATCTGTCTCAATCATGAATGACTCAGTCATTCGAACGAATCGTTTGAACGAATGAATCAATGACTCGCTCATTAAGATGGTCGCCTGGCGACACCTAATGGCGGTTTAGTGTTTAAAAGTATCATTCTTTCCAACGTGCACCATTATCAATGTCAGTGCGGACGTCCGTTTTTTACTTTCACTTTTATATTAGCGATTTAAAAGCACCCGCTCGTGTCACACGTCGATTAACCGATGGGAAAATATCCTCACAGTCATACCTAATACATTTATATTTAAATACAATAGGCCTACCTAGTAAAACGTTTTATATACTATTTTGATTTCCTTTTGGAAACAAGAGGGCAGTATAGCCCTATGTTTGCTTTTTTGTTGAACCAAATAGCACTAAATAGCCTGTTTTTAACTTTTTCATACTCCTTGAATAGCAAAAACAGAATAAAATGGGTTTAGTTCTAATATTTGTATAATTTTATATAAAAATAAATGGTGTATAATTACATTTTTAGAAGTTATGAGATGTTTCCTGCTTCCTTTTTGATATTAATTTAATCCCTCGCCATAGCAAAACCGTTTGAGATATTCAATATCCGTTTACAATTTAGCATCATTAATATATTTTTATCATGTTGAAAAAGTTTGGTGTGAATAAAATAAATAGTTTAAGAGGAGTGGCTAAAAATTCAGAGGCTGATTTTGCAAAAAAAATCCACATTCAGACCAAAATATCTGACTTCCTGATGGCCGGAGCTAATGAATGTAAATTAGAAAGTTGTCCGGCTTGATGAGTACAATATACAAACTATTTTTTTTTTACTGTAGTTAAAACTAACCCCCCCACTTTTGTCAAAAGCATGTTGAAAGTGACACACTTCCTGCTGCCAGTTGGTGGCGCTATAACTTTGACTCACAATAGTTACATCCATCTGATCGGCCTCTTACCACGAACACACTGCTGAAGTTTCATCAAGATCAGTTAATGTATGCAGAAGTTATTCCACTTCGTGTTTCTCTTTTCTCGCCATAAATTCGTTTCCTCGCCACGGCCAAACCGTTCGAGATATCAAAAATCCGTCCGCAATTTAGAATCCTCAATGTCTTGACTTCATGCACACCGAGGTTGGTGGGGATTGGATGAATTCTCTAGGAGGAGTACTTCGCATTCCACAGCAAGCGTTTTCCAAACAACCCATAATAGCCGACTTCCTGTTGGGCTGGCGCAAAACTTAGAGCACGAAAGTTGTTCGGCCCGATGAGGTCTATGTGTGTGCCGAGTTTCATATTAATTCATGCAAGCTACTTTGATCTATGGAGCAAGTTTTCGGACCCCATTCCAGGGGGCGCTGTTGAGCCCCCCTGCCACGCCCGGGTACCAGCTTCAGCCAGGCCCTGATGGCCGCAGGTTCCGACTTGTATGTAAAGTTTCAAGAGTTTTTGAGCACGTTAAGGACCCCAAAAGCCCCTGAAACCTTGATTAACAATATAAAAGCAATAGTCAAATCCCCCCTCCCCTCACACACACAGAAACACAGAGAGAGGGAGAGAAAATTCTTCAGAAAATCCACATTCAAACCAAAATATCTCTCTTCCTGTTGGTCGGAGATCGTTAATGTAAATTAGAAAGTTGTCTGTCTTGATGAGAACAATACACATACCAAGTTTTGTTGTTGTTGATAAAACTAACCCCCCCACTTATGACTAAAGGTGGCGCTACTGAGCCCCTCACCACGCCCGTTTCTGAAACTTTGCACATGTCTACGGGCTAATAAATGTGATGTGTCTGTCGAGTTTCATCCAATTTCAAGTATGTTAAGAGTCTCAAAAGCATCAAAAAAGAATATTAAAGTTTGAAGCGTTGCCATGGCAACAGTATTAAAGATATCAAAAATCCTTTCACAGGTCTACATCTGCCGTGTGTTTACATTATACACATAAACTTTGAAGCAAATCGGGTAAAAATAAGAGGGTGATTTCAAAGCATTTTGAAAGGGACACACTTCCTACTGCCAGTTGGTGGCGCTATAACTTTGACTCACAATAGTCACATCCATGTGATCGGCCTCTTATAACGAACACACTGCTGAAGTTTAATCAAGATCAGTTAATGTATGCAGAAGTTATAACACACTTCCTGTTTCCATTATTCGCCATAAATTTGCTTCCTCGCCACAGCCAAACCGTTTGAGATATCAAAAATCCGTCCGCAATTTATCATCCTCAATGTCTTGACTTCATGCTGACCGAGTTTTGAGGCGAATGGATGAATTCCCTAGGAGGAGTACATTAAATTCCACAGCATGCGTTTCCAAACAACCCATAATAGCCGACTTCCTGTTGGGCTGGCGTAAAAAGTAAAAGTACGAAAGTTGTTTGGCCCGATGAGATCTATATGTGTATTGAGTTTCATATTATTACATGCAAGCATGTCTGATTTATGGACCAAGTTTTCGGACCCCGTTCAAGGGGGCGCTGTTGAGCCCCCCTGCCACGCCCGGGTACCAGCTTCAGCCCGGCCCTGATGGCCGCGGGTTCTGACCCGTGTGCAAAGTTTCAAGAGTTTTCGAGCACGTTAAGGGTCTCAAAAGTGCCCGAAAGGTTGACAGAAAAATAAGAATAAGAAGAAGAATAATAATAAATATAGCTGCGAGCAGCGATTGCGGGCCCAAGCCGGTGGCACCGCCACCCTGGTGCCTTTAGTTACACTAAAGGCACCGGGGTGGCGGTTTCACCGGCTTGGGCCCTCCATCGCTGCTCGCAGCTATATTTATATATATATATACTGTATATATATATATATATATATATATATATATATATATAAAACAAAAAAAACAAAAACAAAATATATATATATATATATATATATATTTTTTTTAAGTGTGTTTATATATATATATATATATATATATATATATATATATATATATATAACATTTTTTGGATGCTAAACATTTGTTTATTATAGGCTTTGTACTTCACTCACGTTCCACTATTGAAGGGAAAAATTATCCTCTTCACATGCGCAAATATGTGCTTGGAAACATCACAGTTTAGCGGTGATTACTGTGTTTAAATAGTCAGTACAATTCATACTATTCAGAGCAGTGTAATTTTTATATGTTAGGTTGACTATTTTATTATTATATTTTATAAAGGCTATAATGAACAGACTGCGATATCAAGATTGCAATGCGCTCGCTCTGCACCATTATCAATGTCCGTGCGGACGAACATATTTTACTTTCGTTTTTAAGTTACCGATTCAAAAGCCCCCAGCGGTGTCACACATCGATTAACCGGTGGGAAAATTTTCTCACAGTCACATCCCTAATATATTTATATATAAATACAATAGGCCAACCTGAAAGAGAATTTTACTTGCCCGACCAGAGTAGCCTGATTAGAACGTCAATGACAAAAAAATAACTTGGGAATCACTAAAACGAGAGATTATTCTAATTTTATTACATTCATTTTAAGTTGCAATCAACAGTTGTTAATAAATGGATTACCAGTAATCAGTTGATCAATGGTAACAAGGTTGCGCTGCTGAGGCTCATGCAGCTTCTCCAGAAGAAATGTAAACAAATGAGATCAGCACACAAAAAACAAACTCAGTTAACAACTTACTGACTATAAAAATTATAAATATGGAGTTTTGATATATTTTATAACAGTTAAGCAACCTCACTTGACGAGAAGGCTGTTTCCTGAATACAATCACGATTGAAACTGTGACATTGATTTCATACAACAGGTTAAAAAACAGTTACAATCAAGTCACTTACATTTTAGATGCAATATTGACTGTTTTTGTTCTGTTTCAGCAGCGAAAATAGTTAAACAAAAAGATCACAGCAGAATCATCACGCGCATCTCTCAGCAATGTGTTTTCTCATTTCTGAATGTTTCAGCATTTTGAACGAATCGGTTGACTCAAAGATCGAATGATCAATCCATAAACATATGTCTTAATCATGAATGACTCAGTCATTCAAACGAATCGTTTGAACGAATGAATCAATGACTCACTCATTAAGACGGTCGCCTGGCGACACTTAATGGCGGTTTAGTGTTATGTTTAAAAGTATCATTCTTTCCAACGTGTGTGTGATTTGTGTGTGCAACATTATCAATGTCCGTGCGGACGTCCGTTTTTTACTTTCACTTTTATATTAGCGATTTAAAAGCACCCGCTCGTGTCACACGTCGATTAACCGTTGGGAAAATATCCTCACAGTCATATACCTAATACATTTATATTTAAATACAATATAGGCCTACCTAGTAAAAAGTTTAATATACTATATTTATATCCTTTTGGACACAAGAGGGCAGTATAGCCCTATATTTGCTTTTTTTGTTGAACCAAATAGCACTAAATAGCCTGTTTTTAACTTTTTTATACTTCTTGAATTGCAAAAACAGAATAAAATGGGTTTAGTTCTAATATTTGTATAATTTTATATAAAAATAAACGGTGTATAATTACATTTGTAGAAGATATGAGATGTTTTCTGATTCCTTTTTTGACATTACTTTAATCCCTCGCCATATCAAAACCATTTAAAAGCACCCGCTCGTGTCACACGTCGATTAACCGGTGGGAAAATATCCTCAGACACATACCTAATAAATGTATATTTAAATACAATATTGGCCTACCTAGTAAAAAGTTGTATATACTATTTTGATGTCCTTTTGGACACAAGAGGGCAGAATAGCCCTATGCATGACTTTTTCTTTTTTTTTTTTACTTTACTGTTTTTAATTTTAGAATAAAATTAGAATAAAATTCTTTTTAAAAACAGAAAAAAATGGGTTTAGTTGTAATATTTGTATACTTTTATATAGAAATAAATGGTATATAATTACATTTTTAGAAGATTTGAGGCTTTTTAGTGTTTCCTTTTTGGACATTAATCCCTCGCCATAGCAAAACCGTTTGAGATATTTATTATCCGTTCACAATTTAGCATATTTAATGTATTTTCATCATGTTGAAAAAGTTTGGTGGGAATAAAATAAATAGTTTAAGAGGAGTGGCTAAAAATTCAGAGGCTGATTTAGCAAAAAAATCCACATTCAGACCAAAATATCTGACTTCCTGATGGCCGGAGCTAATGAATGTAAATTAGAAAGTTGTCCGGCTTGATGAGTACAATATACAAACTATTTTTTTTTTACTGTAGTTAAAACTAACCCCCCCACTTTTGTCAAAAGCATGTTGAAAGTGACACACTTCCTGCTGCCAGTTGGTGGCGCTATAACTTTGACTCACAATAGTTACATCCATCTGATCGGCCTCTTACCACGGACACACTGCTGAAGTTTCATCAAGATCAGTTAATGTATGCAGAAGTTATTCCACTTCGTGTTTCTCTTTTCTCGCCATAAATTCGTTTCCTCGCCACGGCCAAACCGTTCGAGATATCAAAAATCCGTCCGCAATTTAGAATCCTCAATGTCTTGACTTCATGCACACCGAGGTTGGTGGGGATTGGATGAATTCTCTAGGAGGAGTACTTCGCATTCCACAGCAAGCGTTTTCCAAACAACCCATAATAGCCGACTTCCTGTTGGGCTGGCGTAAAACTTAGAGCACGAAAGTTGTTCGGCCCGATGATATCTATATGTGTACTGAGTTTCAAATTAATTCATGCAAGCGTGTTTGATCTATGGACCAAGTTTTGTGACCCCGTTCAAGGGGGCGCTGTTGAGCCCCCCTGCCACGCCCGGGTACCAGCTTCAACCCGTCCCTGATGGCAGGGGGTTCCGACTTGTATGTAAAGTTTCAAGAGTTTTTGAGCACGTTAAGGACCCCAAAAGCCCCTGAAACCTTGATTAACAATATAAAAGCAATAGTCAAATCCCCCCTCCCCTCACACACACAGAGACACAGAGAGAGGGAGAGAAAATTCTTCAGAAAATCCACATTCAAACCAAAATATCTCTCTTCCTGTTGGTCGGAGATCGTTAATGTAAATTAGAAAGTTGTCCGTCTTGATGAGAACAATACACATACCAAGTTTTGTTGTTGTTGATAAAACTAACCCCCCCACTTATGACTAAAGGTGGCGCTACTGAGCCCCTCACCACGCCCGTTTCTGAAACTTTGCACATGTCTACGGGCTAATAAATGTGATGTGTCTGTCGAGTTTCATCCAATTTCAAGTATGTTAAGAGTTTCAAAAGCATCAAAAAAGAATATTAAAGTTTGAAGCGTTGCCATGGCAACAGTATTAAAGATATCAAAAATCCTTTCACAGGTCTACATCTGCCGTGTGTTTACATTATACACATAAACTTTGAAGCAAATTGGGTAAAAATAAGAGGGTGATTTCAAAGCATTTTGAAAGGGACACACTTCCTGCTGCCAGTTGGTGGTGCTATAACTTTGACTCACAATAGTCACATCCATGTGATCGGCCTCTTACAACGAACACACTGCTGAAGTTTAATCAAGATCAGTTCATGTATGCAGAAGTTATAACCAGTGTTGGGCAAGTTACTTAAAAAAAGTAATTAGTTATAGTTACTAGTTACTTCTCACAAAAAGTAACTGCGTTAGTAACTGAATTACATCATTACAAAAGTAACTAATTACCAGGGAAAATAACTATTGCGTTACTTAAAAAAAAAAAAAGTTTAAATATAAGAAATTTCTTGGATACCCCCAATATGAAATGTTAAATGAATGAAATTGACACTAAATAGAACATCTTATTATTATAAAACATTGTACACTAATCTACACTATTTTAATGTTGCTGTGGGACAATGTGAGAGACACCTATTAACTTAAATATTAAAATATTATCATTACTATAGTGCAACAATAAAACAATAGATGGTTTAGAACTTTTAATATTTATTGCACAGACCACAACTGGCCAACAAATAAGTCTAAAAATAAATTATGCTTCTTAAAGGGATACTTCACCGTTTTTTCATATTAAACTATGTTATTCCCTTAACTAAGACGAGTTGATACATACCTCTATCGTCTCAGTGCGTGCACTAAATCCCTCTGTCTTGCGGCGAAACTTTGTTAGCCCAGTTCATTTAATATGGGCCAAGCAGAGAAGCTACCAAACACCTCCACGTTTTCCCTATTTAAATACAGTTACTCGCGAAGTGTAACTCGACCTAGGACGGTGACACAAAACAAAACGTTGCGCTTTTCTAAGCGTGTAAAATGGATAACTATTTTGTATGGCGGAATACCATAGCAAGTGCTTGTAAGCACTTCGACTTGGCGCAGTAATATCTTCACTAGAGGGAGCGGGGGCCGGTGAGAGGATTTTTCACGAGTGAAGATATTACTACGCCAAGTCGAAGTGCTTACAAGCACTTGCTATGGTATTCCGCCATACAAAATAGTTATCCATTTTACACGCTTAGAAAAGCGCAACGTTTTGTTTTGTGTCACCGTCCTAGGTCGAGTTACACTTCGCGAGTAACTGTATTTAAATAGGGAAAACGTGGAGGTGTTTGGTAGCTTCTCTGCTTGGCCCATATTAAATGAACTGGGCTAACAAAGTTTCGCCGCAAGACAGAGGGATTTAGTGCACGCACTGAGACGATAGAGGTATGTATCAACTCGTCTTAGTTAAGGGAATAACATAGTTTAATATGAAAAAACGGTGAAGTATCCCTTTAAGAAATGTACCAAAAATAAATAAATAGTAGCCTAATAAAAATATACATACACATACACTAGTGCATATAATTAAAATAATAAAACTCACACACCTTTACAACTGGTAGACATTCTGTATAGCCTACTTGAAGTATTTTCTTCCTCACAATAGTAAGTTTAACAAAAAGTGCTTTCAATATAATACTGAACAATGTATCAACATAAATAATAATAATACAATATAATCTTTTGGGGGTTTATTTTTATAACCTACAGAGAACGTCATTATCAGAGGTTATTTTAGCCAAATTCTAGTCGTGTTTGCCACACGTGCTCACAACCGTCAAACAAATATGTTTGAACGTTCCCTGCAGGTTATTTTGGAGTTTATGTTATATAAACTAATTAAAACATTGCATATGATACCAATATGCTACAGAGATTATTCTAATGCTGATATGTGTAATTTATTTATAAATAAAGTATTTATGCTCGTTGCTCGGACACACTCGGTCTCTCTCGCGCACTGTCGAGCGCGTTCTCGGACACACTCGGTCTCTCTCGCGCACTGTCGAGCGCGTTCTCGGACACACTCGGTCTCTCTCGCGCACTGTCGAGCGCGTTCTCGGACACACTCGGTCTCTCTCGTGCACTGTCGAGCACGCTCGCGGCATTCGCCTCGCTTTTGTCGAGTCCCGCGCCTCATAAACACTCACACACCAGAGAAAAAACTTTGCAGCTCCTATGGCTGAGAGAGAGAGCCTACTCGGAAGAAAACCGCTTCAGTGAGCTCAATTAAAGTAACGCCGCATTTTTATTGACAGTAACGGTAACGGCGTTGTAATGGAGGAAGCAGTAATTAGTTAGATTACTCGTTACTGAAAAAAATAACGCCGTTAGTAACGCCGTTTATTTATAACGCCGTTATTCCCATCACTGGTTATAACACACTTCCTGTTTCCATTATTCGCCATCAATTCGTGTCCTCGCCACGGCCAAACCGTTTGAGATATCAAAAATCTGTCCGCAATTTAGCATCCTCAATGTCTTGACTTCATGCTGACTGAGTTTGGAGACGAATGGATGAATTCCCTAGGAGGAGTACATTAAATTCCACAGCATGCGTTTCCAAACAACCCATAATAGCCGACTTCCTGTTGGGCTGGCGTAAAAAGTAAAAGTACGAAAGTTGTTCGGCCCGATGAGATCTATATGTGTACCGAGTTTCATATTATTACATGCAAGCGTGTCTGATTTATGGACCAAGTTTTCGGACCCCGTTCAAGGGGGCGCTGTCGAGCCCCCCTGCCACGCCCGGGTACCAGCTTCAGACCGGCCCTGATGGCCGCGGGTTCTGACCCGTGTGCAAAGTTTCAAGAGTTTTCGAGCACGTTAAGGGTCTCAAAAGTGCCCGAAAGGTTGACAGAAAAATAAGAATAAGAATAATAATAAATAATTCTACCGAAAACAATAGGGCCTTCGCCCTTTCAGGGCTTGGGCCCTAATAATCCTACCGAAAACAATAGGGCCTTCGCCCTTTCAGGGCTTGGGCCCTAATAATCCTACCGGAAACAATAGGGCCTTCGCCCTTTCAGGGCTTGGGCCCTAATAAATAATCCTACCGAAAACAATAGGGCCTTCGCCCTTTCAGGGCTTGGGCCCTAATTAAGTATTCTAAGCAGAGATGGGGGACTCGAGTCACATGACTTGACTCGAGTCAGACTCGAGTCGCAAATTTAAGGACTTGAGACTTGCTTGACTAAATTAAGAAAATGACTCGACTTGACTTTGACTTGAGATCCAATGACTCGAGACTTGACTTGACTTGAACTGTATGACTCGAGAATGACTTGATATACATTTTTATATAAATCATCGCAACATCAATTGATGAACAAAATGAAAGCAACGGAACCATTGACGCCAGTCATCAGATTCTGCGCGATTGCGTGACGCTGCACAAGCCCAGAAAAAAACATACATCGCGGTGAGCGCGGCAGCGCGCTAAATACAATAACATCTCCCAGCATCGTTTCTTTTTGGATATAAACACTAATATTGACCATATTCATACAAGAACATTTGCTGTACGCATAATAACAGGCGAGGGATATCGGACGACGGCCATCACAACCTCGAACAGTCGAACTTCATTCACCACGTCGGTCTAAAAGTAAGCTATGGCTTGTTTAACCTGTTTGTTATAGTTAATTTGACTATCGTTAAATCTAGAGAGAATATTGGTCAAAACAGCATGCCTCTTTATACACAATAATGTTTTCAAATGTAGCTTAATGTTGTCAATATTCAAATGATAATGGCATATGTTTTGTATTACATTTGCCACATTTCTTTCAAATCATGCTTTAAAGCCAAATATGTCGTTCTTTCCAATGACGAAAAACAACATAGAAAACTGTTAATGTGTTGTGTGTTTTATGTTTCTCTTAAAGCAGGGTTAGATGTTATCAGGGGTTTGGGGGCAAAATGCCAGCAGAATTAATATGCACCCAAAATTCAAAATGTGGTGGAAAAATTGCCCTAGTATGAGTTATTTTTATAATTAGCCTATAACATATGGGATTAAAAAATATTTCCAGAATATTGGCGCGATTGCAAATGTGATAATGATTTTATAAAACAGTTCAGTAAACAAAGAGTGAATATTGTGATGTGACATTTTAGACATGGTATTCCAAATATTCTCTGTTTTTGCTCTATTTCTCCAATGACAATAATTCCAAACAAGCCACAGAAAGAGTTATGCGTATCTGTGATTCAGTGACCTATAGTTGCTTAGTTCCAGAACGAATCTGCCGTTTTGAACAAATCAGTTGAATGAATTCTATGACTCGTACATTAAGACGGTGATTTGGCGCCACCTATTGGCGGTTTAAACTTCATAATTAAAAATATATAACTTGTATAAAGGGGATGCCAGTTTGAAGAATGCCATTTGGTGGCATAGGAACCATTATACTTGAATTGTGAATTGTTTAATACCGTTTAATGGTCTTCTGCAATGTTTGAGGCATATTTATTTTTTCATGCTTTAATGTTGGCCTAATTTCAGTTACATTTACATTTTAGGCTATGTAGTTTGAAATTTTATTTATTTTTTAGATTTTTATTGTAGTAACCACTCAGCTGTATGTGGAAATGCATATTTAAAAAAAATGTTGCAAATAAAACCATAGTCCACAACTTCTGTAGTTTTAACTTATTTTAATATATAAATTCAGTGAAATCATCAAACGTTTGTATGACTTGCCAGTGACTTGTGACCCAAGCTACGACTTGACTTGACTTGCTTGACATAAAGCAGTGACTTGACTTGACTTGACTTGCTTTTCACAAAATTGACTTGGACTTGCTTGAGACTTGAAGGTTAAAGACTTGAGACTTGCTTGTGACTTGCACATGTGTGACTTACTCCCACCTCTGATTCTAAGTATAGCCTACTTGGCTTGTATATTTGTGTTTACTCTTTTGATTGTATAGCCTATTAAATACTTTTTATCACATAGTTTTACATATTGTCTTATAAACTTACATTGTTTGAAAATATTGAGTTATAAAGAAAACAGAAATGTTCCTGTGGAGAGCAGGACTAGGTCGAGGGCTGTGAGAGAATCGCACTAGTCTCGAATCTCTCACGGAGGAGCGGAAGGGAAGCATAAAAGGAGGAGCGGCGACAGTGGAGATCGAGAGAGGCCAGGCCTGGACTAATGTTGTGTGGTTTATGTTTTATTATGTGACAGCAGTTGTCCGTGAGTGGCTGCTGTCTTTACTTTCGTTTTGTATTTGTTTTGTTTTGTTAATAAATTCTTTAAATGTTCGCCGGTTCCTGCATCCTCCTTTCCATAACATCTGAACTGTGTTACGGTTCCTAATTCTGAGTATCTGAATTTGTGTAGGCTAGTCCACTGGTAGTGTACATAGGAATTTACTTCAAAGCTACTCTTTCTCTTTCAAATCTCCTCTAAAACTACTTCAAAGTGTACTTTAATTAGCTAAAAAATGTGCTACAAGTATTAAAATAGTACTTGTATATAAGTTCACTTGTTGTAACAGAAACAGTACAAATGAGAAACGTAGTTTTGAACTAGCTGTGCACTTAAAGTTTACTACTGTTACACTTAAAGGGGTCATGACATGGTTTTTGTTTTTGTTTTATTATGTTCCCTTAGGTGCAATTATAGTATTAATATAGTTTTTTGGACAAAAAATCATCCTCTGATTCAAACAGTCTGTTTTGGGGGTGTTTCCCCTTTAAGAGTTCAGTGTTTACACCCACTGTTATGATTGGCTAATGTCATTGGCTAAAAGTAGTTTTAAGATGAAATACATTACTTACAGTTTGCGGTGTAGTTGTTGGGCCCAGAATAGTCGGCACGGCCTGATCTTTAAGCAAAAGTTTTCTGGCAAAGCCTGCATCATTGGGATTTGTTCTAAAAACAGTCATCCTTGAAATGTAGAGAATACACACTTAAATGAACACTGCCGTGACTGGGAAGCCCGCAAAAAATAAACTGCATCCATTTTTCCCTGACGTCTGGATCGTTCGGCAGCGTATTCAAACCTTTTGTCTGTCCACAGCCAGGAACAGCACATCTGCGTGTCATTGCAATCTTCTTGTAAACAGACGATGCACGTCGAGTCGTCGACTAAACACCTGTTGGCGTGACAACAATGCGATGATGCGAAATGAGGCGTAGTTGTCTTGTGCTGGAGGGGGTCATATCCAAACGACTGGTACGTCACTTTGTACCGTGACATCACTTCTTACCATGGATCCCTATTAGAGCTTGATTAAATAAATGCTTCGTTTATAATGGGGAGGACGTCTTAAGCTATGAAACTTGCAGGAAGTTTTAATGGTACAAAGACCTCTTATATACCAAAAGATCAAGGCAAGTTTGATTTCTCATGTCATGGCCCCTTTAAATTAGAAAAAAAAACACACAATCTCTGCAGCCAAATGCTGTGTATCGAAGTGAATTCAAACTATTTGCAGGTAAGCAAAGTTATTTGCTTATATAAGGTTATTTCTGTTTTATTGTGGGATTCAGGAAAAGTAAAACATTCAAGTCATTTCTTTATTCCTTTAGTCATGTAGCACATCTATTTGCTCGACTTTAAAAGTTTATTTTTTATTTTTTATATGCTCTCTGAGGTAGTCCATGAACATGAGGATGGTTAAAGTTCACTTTGTTTAAACTAGCCATTAAGCAAATTCCATTATAGGCTATGAATCACATCAAATACTTCATGCTAACATAATTAATAACAGTAAAATTAATAATAAAAGGTAGTCATAAATTGATAGTAAACACAATAAAATGTAATTTAATGATAAAGTATAGGTATGATAAATATTGCATGTCATTTAATGGTTAAATGATTACAGAAATTGTATTCATTTTTAAGATTTTAAATATCTTTGAGATCACTGAATGAAATATTGTAATTTCAAATTAAATAATCTGCCTTAAATCACACTTAATCATTGTTATTCAGTTATGCATTTCAATTATTCTCATTAATTTAGATTTTTTTTATCTTCCTTAATAAATAAATAAATAAACAAACAAATAAATACAAAAATAAATATTTTAAATAAATACATTTAAAATATGGCCATGTGGTCACAAGCCTGATTCATGTTGTTTGCCATCATTCATGCTGTGCCTTCAGTGCCCATACATGGGCAGGCCCTTGTTAAAATTGGCCCATAGCATCAAAAAGTGGTTAATAGTGGTTACATAAGGAGGAGTGTAGATAATAGAAATTATGTGCAAAGGATATCCTACATGTCCTTTGTCCAGTTTTCCAAAGGGATAATATTCCTTATTATAAGAATAGTATAAGCATGGTGCAGCAGATTTTCATCTGCATACATAATTTCATCTGTAAAGCTGCTTTGAAACAATCTATATTGTTAAAAGTGCTATATAAATGAATTTGACCTTATTTGACTATACAATGATGTACAATTGATGTGTTTTATTCATGATTTCATGATGTCTTTCAGCAAAAACCAAAAGCTCAGAGTTTGTCCTCATTAATGCACAAAAGCTATTTTCATAGGTTCACACTTACATATAAGTTAGATGGCGTAAATGTTATGCGTATTTGGCATGCTGTCCGAGGAGAGGGCTCCGGGCTCGGTTTTTGGCCCGAACCCAGATTACTCCCCCGTATTCCCGTATATATATATATATATATATATATACGGAACACGCCTCCTCTTTGCGCTGAACCGCCCCCGGGAGCGCAAGTTCATTCCCTAATTTACCGACGTGCGTCTGTGGAGGGAAAAGTCCGCTGTGCGCGGGTGCAAAATAGGAATGATACATGCGTCGGTGTACAAAGTCAATTGCGCTGGGTGCAAGATAGGGCCCCGTGTCTTGTTTTGGATTTATTTTTATGTTTTTAATGTGCTCTCTGATGTAGCCCACTAACAAGTTAGCATTAAGAGAGATGAGAGTTTACATTTTGTAATATATATACTATTTACTATATACATGTATACAACTTTACACCCATTCAGATTAGCATGTCTGCTAAATGTTGGTATGTTCATAAATGTAAAATCGGATGATTATTCATTTTGCTGATATGAATGATCTTCTTTATTAAAGGGGATCTGTTCACCATATATTAAAAAAAATTGTGAACCAGACTACAGACTACAAGAGACAGGAGCATCATGCCGTTGCCTCAAGATCTTTTAAGCAAACTACTCACATTCCTGAAAGCATCAGCTCTTTTCAGCTCTTTTCCATTGAGCATTTTGTTAATCGGATTGGAGGCCTTGGTGGATCAACACTTCTCATGCCCATGCAACAAATATGTCAATATACAGTTAACTGCAGGCATGTTCTTTGGACCTGCTTTTTTTACTCTTTGTTTAATGTTCCTCTTATTAAGACCTTTTAGACATGGATGGTTTGATTGCCCTCTTGGAGAGAATGATGATACTAAGAAGAACTGGCCTCAAGCTCTCATATCTTGCTTGATTCCACCTGTAATGTGGATCTTCATCTTGTTACTTGATGGAGATTACTTTGCTTGTGGCATTGCAAACTGTGATGGAGATTATGTTTTTGATAAGGAGCTAAACATATCATGGTGTAAACCCTTTTCAGAAGATCATAAAAACACGTCGTCGTGTGGAAACTCTCACAGAAATATACATGACACACTTACTCATTTGCATACATCCAAGGTAAATATAATACAAAATCTTTATCTTTAGTGCAATAGAATAATACATATTAAATTAGTTTTGTATAATGCTAACAAGGACAAGGAAAATAACATGTTATCTGAAATACAAAAGCCCCAACATACATATCATGATTACATGGATCGTTCTTCTATTATATTGTTTTTTTTTTTTTTTTTTTTTTTTTTAGGCTATAGGTTATATTTTGATTTCTGTCTTCAGTGTCGTGGCAATTGTCTTTGTGGGTATTCATGACTGTTTCACAAGACACGTGTTTACCACAGGGAGCCGGTCGTGGAAGAATACGCATATGGGATCGCCGTAGGGATCACCACATATGGAACCCAGCCTAGCACAAGTTACACAAGCATACGAGCACTAGGCCTGGCGTCGGACGCTCCGCAACGTCTGACTGCTGAAGGGGTGCGGAGGAACTCTACAGGGTTCGCCAAGTGGGGAACTCGACTGGAGCCAAAAAGCGCACCTATACGCTCCATGTGGAGGGGAGTGGTGCAGCAAGCCGACACAAGAGTGGGAACTTCGGTGTTACCGGCTGGTTGAAGCGAGTACACAGGAAGAAACCGACTCAACACGTAGGCTATAAAACCTAGCCCGCAGCTCTACAGATATCTATGCCAGCGCCCAGAAAGAAGCGACACCCCTAGTGGAGTGGGCTCACAATCCGGGCGGGCAGGGCATGCCTTGGGCTTCATAAGCCAAGGCGATGGCATCCATTATCCAATGGGCCATCCTCTGCTTGGAGACAGCCTTTCCCTTCTGCTGGCCTCCATAACAGACGAAGAGCTGATCTGAGGTCCTGAGGCTTCGCGTTCTGTCCACGCACAGGAGCAGAGCGCGGACGGGACAGAGAAAAGCCAGGGCTGGGTCTGCCTCCTCCGAAGGCAGCGCTTGCAGGTTCACTACCTGGTCCCGGAAGGAGTTGTAGGAACCTTGAGCACGTATCCGGGCCGGGGTCTCAGGATCACGTGAGAGTTATCCGGGCCGAATTCTAGGCACAATTCAGCGACCGAAAATGCATGCAGGTCCCCTAACCTCTTGATGGAGGCCAAAGCAACCAGGAGAACTGTCTTACAGAACAGGATTTTTAACTCCGCTGATTCCAAGGGCTCAAAGGGTGGTCTCTGAAGTGCCGAAAGGACCAGAGACAAATCCCAAGAGGGTATAGAGAGTGGGCAAGGCAGATTTAGTCTCCTCGCCCCCCTCAGGAACCTGACGATCAGGTCGTGCTTCCCCAATGACTTACATTCAACTGCATTGTGATGTGCGGCAATCGTGGCAACATACACTTTAAGGGTGGAGGGAGACAGCCTTCGCTCCAGCCCTGCTTGCAGGATGGAAAGCACGGCTCTGATCAAGCAAGATCGAGGGTTCTTCTCATGAGAAGAACACCAGTCAACGAACAGGTTCCACTTCAACACATAGAGGCGCCTCGTAGAGGGGGCTCTAGCGGAAGTGATGGTGTCAAATACCGCGGGGGGTAGGTCACCTAGAACCAGTTTCCAGAGGTCTGGATGCGGGTGCCATAGGGTGCCCCGTCTCTGAGAGAGCAGGTCTTTCCTCAGAGGAATGGGCCAGGGAGGGGCTGTCGCGAGGAGCACTAGTTCCGGGAACCAGGTCCGGGTTGGGCCAATACGGCGCAACTAGCAAGACCTGCTCCTCGTCCTCCCTGACTTTGCACAAGGTCTGTGCAAGAAGGCTCACTGGGGGAAAACGCATACTTGCGTAGACGCAAAAAAAACGCAGTGAAAAAGACGCAGTGTCAAACCATGTATGCTCTTTCAGGAAAAAAATGCTCTCTCTGGTGCTGAAGCACCCAGGGATGACCACGGCTACACAAACAGGACAAAAGTGCAAGCCTGATGTGAGCACTCACATTCTCATTGAAGGCGCAACATTCTGAGCTGTGAAAACAGCTGTTTTTGTTTCTGTGAGATCGCGGCCAGCACTGTTTGCGCTGTAACACCAACACCAGCTTGAAGAGGCGTTCTCCTGAAGAAGCAGACTCGTTTTCTTCTTTTGAAGTTTAACACTCTCAGAAGATTGTAGAGCAGGAACCGCTCGGGTCCAAAGCGAAAGACAATGGGCCCTATCTTGCACCCAGCGCAATTGACTTTGTACACCGACGCATGTATCATTCCTATTTTGCACCCGCGCAAAGCGCGCTTTTCCCTCTACAGAAGCACGTCGCTAAACTAGGGAATGAACTTGCGCTCCCTGGGCGGCTCAGCGCAAAAAAGGAGGCGTGTTCCGGCGCAAACGTTCCTTCATGCTATTTTGATGGTTTAGAAAACAATTGCGCCACTAACCAGGAAAAAATAGTTTAAAGTCAGTGGCGCGTTGCGCATGTTATTTATATGCTATTTTAAGGGCGCATGCTTGGCCATAATCAATTTAGCGTGTGCACAACGCGCATACACTTTGATTCTTGCCCACAAAGTTACTTGCGCTTTGCGCTTGACACTTGTGTTTCAGATCGTTAAAATAGGGCCCAATATGCGACGCACCTGCGGCTCGTTATATGCTCGCGCAGCAAGCAGAGCAGGTGATGCAATTATCGCATGCCAATTCGTATGCATTGGCTTGTTTTAATAGTCTCGAAGTAGATTGGTCTCTCAAGGCGATCCCAATTACGTCGTCACCTCAACGTTACGTCGAACGTGAGCGACTGAAAGAGAACCGGGTCTAGATGAAGTTCCTGGCATAAATTGTTCCGGATAATTTCGGCGGAAACGCGTCTTTATAGTACACTTAAACATATAGTTTTATAGAATAAAAGTGGCCCAATTTAGTCCCAAGCAGTATTGAAATAGTACACTAAAATTAGTATACGTACTACATGAAGTATACTTAAAAATACACTTGAACATTACATAAGTATAATTAATCAAATTAACTTAGTATACTTTTTCGTAAGGGTAAAAGAATGTCTCCATTTCAAGGTTTTTAACGTCACCGGACGATATTGTGAAGCAGTCTTTTTTAGGGCCCAAGCCCTGAAAGGGCGAAGGCCCTATTGTTTCCGGTAGGATTATTTATAATTATTATTATTATTATTTTGTCAACCTTTCGGGCACTTTTGGGGCCCTTAACATGCTCGAAAACTCTTGAAACTTTGCACACGGGTCAGAACCTGCGGCCATCAGGGCCGGGCTGAAGCTGGTACCCGGGCGTGGCAGGGGGGCTCGACAGCGCCCCCTGGAACGGGATCCGAACACTTGTCCATAAATCAAACACACTTGCATGTAATAATATGAAACTCGGTACACATATAGATCTCATCGGGCCAAACAACTTTCGTGCTCTAAGTTTTACGCCAGCCCAACAGGAAGTCGGCTATTATGGGTTGTTTGGAAACGCATGCTGTGGAATTTGATCTACTCCTCCTAGGGAATTGATCCATTCGCCTCCAAACTCGGTGTGCATGAAGTCAAGACATTGAGGATGCTAAATTGCGGACGGATTTTTGATATCTCAAACGGTTTGGCCGTGGCGAGGAAACGAATTTATGGCGAATAAGGGACACAGGAAGTGTGTTATAACTTCTGCATACATTAAATGATCTTGATGAAACTTCAGCAGTGTGTTCGTTGTAAGAGGCCGATCACATGGATGTGACTATTGTGAGTCAAAGTTATAGCGCCACCAACTGGCAGCAGGAAGTGTGTCACTTTCAAAATGCTTTGAAATCACCCTCTTATTTTTACCAGATTTGCTTCAAACTTTATGTGTATAATGTAAACACACGGCAGATGTAGACCTGTGAAAGGATTATTGATATCTTAGATCCTGTTGCCGTGGCAACGCATCAAACTTTAATATTCTTTTTTGATGCTTTTGAGACTCTTAACATACTTGAAATTGCATGAAACTCGACAGACACATCACATTTATTAGCCAGTAGACATGTGCAAAGTTTCAGAAACGGGCGTGGTGAGGGGCTCAGTAGCGCCACCTTTAGTCAAAAATGGGGTATTAGTTTTACCTACATTAACAAAAATCGTTATGTATATTGTTCTCATCAAGCCGGACAACTTTCTAATTTAAAGTCATAATCTCAGATCAACAGGAAGTCAGATATTTTGGTTTGAATGTGGATTTTCTGAAGAATTTTCTCTCCCTCTCTCTGTGTCTCTGTGTGTGTGAGGGGAGGGGGGATTTGACTATTGCTTTTATATTGTTAATCAAGGTTTCAGGGGCTTTTGGGGTCCTTAACGTGCTCGAAAACTCTTGAAACTTTACATACAAGTCGGAACCCCCTGCCATCAGGGACGGGTTGAAGCTGGTACCCGGGCGTGGCAGGGGGGCTCAACAGCGCCCCCTTGAACGGGGTCCCAAAACTTGGTCCATAGATCAAACACGTTTGCATGAATTAATTTGAAACTCGGTACACATATAGATATCATCGGGCCGAACAACTTTCCCCCGGTCAAGTTTTACGCCAGCCCAACAGGAAGTCGACTATTATGGGTTGTTTGGAAAACGCTTGCTGTGGAATGCGAAGTACTCCTCCTAGAGAATTCATCCAATCCCCACCAAACTCGGTGTGCATGAAGTCAAGACATTGAGGATTCTAAATTGCGGACGGATTTTTGATATTTCGAACAGTTTGGCCGTGGCGAGGAAACGAATTTATGGCGAGAAAAGAGAAACACGAAGTGGAATAACTTCTGCATACATTAACTGATCTTGATGAAACTTCAGCAGTGTGTTCGTGGTAAGAGGCCGATCAGATGGATGTAACTATTGTGAGTCAAAGTTATAGCGCCACCAACTGGCAGCAGGAAGTGTGTCACTTTCAACAACATGCTTTTGACAAAAGTGGGCGGGTTAGTTTTAACTACAGTAAAAAAAAAATAGTTTGTATATTGTACTCATCAAGCCGGACAACTTTCTAATTTACATTCATTAGCTCCGGCCATCAGGAAGTCAGATATTTTGGTCTGAATGTGGATTTCTTTGCAAAATCAGCCTCTGAATTTTTAGCCACTCCTCTTAAACTATTTATTTTATTCCCACCAAACTTTTTCAACATGATGAAAATACATTAAATATGCTAAATTGTGAACGGATAATAAATATCTCAAACGGTTTTGCTATGGCGAGGGATTAAAGTAATGTCCAAAAAGGAATCAGAAAACATCTCATATCTTCTACAAATGTAATTATACACCGTTTATTTTTATATAAAATTATACAAATATTAGAACTAAACCCATTTTATTCTGTTTTTGCAATTCAAGAAGTATAAAAAAAGTTAAAAACAGGCTATTTAGTGCTATAAAAAAAGCAAATAAACAAAAACAAAAACAAAAAAAGCAAATATAGGGCTATACTGCCCTCTTGTGTCCAAAAGGATATAAATATAGTATATAAAACTTTTTACTAGGTAGGCCTATATTGTATTTAAATATAAATGTATTAGGTATATGACTGTGAGGATATTTTCCCAACGGTTAATCGACGTGTGACACGAGCGGGTGCTTTTAAATCGCTAATATAAAAGTGAAAGTAAAATTCGGACGTCCGCACGGACATTGATAATGGTGCACGTTGGAAAGAATGATACTTTTAAACATAACACTAAACCGCCATTAGGTGTCGCCAGGCGACCGTCTTAATGAGCGAGTCATTGATTCATTCGTTCAAACGATTCGTTCAAATGACTGAGTCATTCATGATTGAGACAGATGTTTATGGATTGATCATTGAATCTTTGAGTCAACCGATTCGTTCAAAATGCTGAATCATTCAGTAATGAGAAAACAAGTTGCCGTGAGATGCGTGACGGTTCTGCTGTGATCTTTGTTTAACTATTTTCGCTACTGAAACAGAACAAAAACAGTCAATATTGCATCTAAAATGTAAGTGACTTAATTATAACTGTTTATTAACCTGTTGTATGAAATCAATGTCACAGTTTCAATCGTGATTGTATTCAGGAAACAGTAGCCTACTCGTCAAGTGAGGTTGCTTAACTCTATCATAGGTTATAAAATATATAAAAACTCCATATTTGTAATTTTTATAGTCAGTATGTTGTTAACTGGGTTTCTTTTTTGTGTGCTGCGCTCATTTGTTTACGTTTCTCCTGGAGAAGCTGCACGAGCCTCAGCAGCGCAACCTTGTTACCATTGATCAGTAATACATTAATTATCAACTGTTGATTGCAACTTAAAATGAATGTAATAAAATTAGAATAATCTCTCGTTTTAGTGATTCCCAAGTTATTTTTTGTCATTGATGTTCAAATCAGGCTACTCTGGTCGGGCAAGCCAAATTCTCTTTCAGGTAGGCCTATTGTATATATATATAAATATATTAGGGATGTCGGTTAATCGACGTGTGACACCGCTGGGGGCTTTTAAATCGCTAACTTAAAGTAAAATACAGATGTCTGCACAGACTTGAATAATGGTGCTGAGTAGAGCGAGCATTTTCAATGAATTCCTATGGAAGTAGGAATTAACTAAAAAATGTTCGCTCTGTTCTGCTCGTTCCTCGCCGTGGGCGCTCACAGTTATGAATGCCTGTTTAGCCAAGAGCTTTTAGTTTAATTTTAAAATGAACGCCATTTCGGGGGGTGGATTGCTTGAATTTATTTTACAAAAGCACAATGTTGTGTTTTATTGCGAGTGTATATAAATATAAGTAAACACTCTGCAGTTTGAATGATGTCCTGTATGAACAAAATGATGTGCCAATTATGTTTTTATGTGTCTACTGTTAAATCACACACACATTCCAGCATTGCAAACTTGACATTGCAGCCTGTTCATTATAGCCTTAATAAAATATAATAAAATAGTAAACCTAACATATACACACTGCTCTGTTTAAATAGTCAGTAGTACAATTCGTACATTCACAGTAAGCACTGCTCCACTGTGATTTTTCCAAGCACATTTTTGCGCGTGTGAAGAGGATGATTTTTCCCGTCGATATTGGAACACGAGTGAAGTACAAAGCCTATAATAAAGAATAGTTTAGCATCCAAATACATTGCAACTGTTGAAACGTTTTGATTCTAATGAAAGGGTTACGTGAGCCCAACACTTACTTTCGTTTTTATTTTTACATTAAATTTAAAGGATTTTTTGTGGAATATTTTGAGTGTATCATAAAATCAGAATAAGGTAAGACAAGTAAAATTTCCCGTCTTTATTATATATATATATATATATATATATAAATATAGCTGCGAGCAGCGATGGAGGGCCCAAGCCGGTGACACCGCCACCCCGGTGCCTTTAGTGTAACTAAAGGCACCAGGGTGGCGGTGCCACCGGCTTGGGCCCGCAATCGCTGCTCGCAGCTATATTTTTGTTTTGTTTTTTTGTTAAAACTGGTTGAAATCTGGTCAGACAAAGTCAGAGCATTAAGTAGTGTAACATCTAATTGAAGTCTGAGCATTGAGCATTGAAACATTCTGATGAATTAAGAAGATTATTCAAGTAACTCTTGAATAATTATTCAAGTTTTTTATTATCATAACTTTGTCTCCTACTTCTGCTCTTCTCTGGTTTTCTCAGTCAAACTCTCAGGCTGATAGAAGGCGGTTAATGGAGTCATGTGGGACAAGACTTTCTGCACATGCTTCAGGCAAAACAGATATCTTTTTTAAAAGATTCAGCATTCGGGGTCGAATCTATATCTGATATGTCTGATGTGGAGATCCAACCTATCTAACATTTTGGCATGATCTAACCAATCAAACATCAAGCTTTTCTGGTATAAGAGATGATTTAATATTACTGGTGAAAAGTAAAACTAAAATGCTTGCATAGAGATAAACAGGTTGTGGTGTAAACCTACTGAATGAGATAGATATTAGACCAGCTGATATATATATATATATATATACCAATCTTAAAGGGACTATGTGTAGCTTTTTAGGTATTTTATTATCTAAAATCTATATTTTTATTCATAAATATGCCCTCAATGGTGTACAAATACCTATGCCAATGATCAGACTAATCCTCGTAAACAAAGAATTTATTATCTTTATATACATGGGACGGGTAGGTCCACGGAGGCTTCCATGTAGTTCCGCCATCTTGAAAAACTATAATAGCAGAGAGGGACAAAAAGTACTAGGCCAATGCGTTTCCACAACGCGTTTTCGTTCAGAACCAGCGTCACGTGACTGAAGCCAGCAGAAGCGGAGGAGCAGAGCAGTGAGAGGCGCTTGTCACTGCACCGGCAAGTTTAAAAGGATGCACTGCACGGTTATTTATACACCGTTCATTCATACATATGCTGAGTCACAGGATAAGGAGTCCTCGTCGAAAAAGTCCAAAATAGACCGTAAAAGGAAACGTGACCGAAGATTACAAAAACAAGGGTTAATGTCGGGATAGCTAATGTAGGAGAAAGCTTTAAAAAAAGACGCTGATGTTGCCTGCTTTCTTCTCGACAGGTAAGTCAATGTTACGGTCTTAATTACAAGCTTTTTTTTCATTGCTTGGTTGTGTACTTTATTATATAGACAGTAGAACATTTATAGTTAAAAGTTAAACAGGCTCTTTGATGAATAGCAGCTATTGAGTAAAGTAACATTAGAGAAGGCTCTGATGATGATGATATCTAACAATGCACGTACTAATATAACGAGTATAGAAGGCATTACTACTAATTACCATAGTTCATGTTTTTCACAGTCAGTAATTGATAACTGTAACATTCTTTTTGTCGTTGTTTCAAGTTTCAGTTTGTTTTAAATAACAAACCTGTTCACCCGAAGAAAAACTCGAAGTGCTATTATAAGACATCCTGTCATAGCTTTTTGGTACATAATGGCTACTGTAGATGCAACGCGCATTTGAAAAAGTGAGGCGCTGTAGAGCATTATTTGTTTGAATGCAAAATACAATTTCACCACTAGATGGGAGAAATTCCTACACACAGTCCCTTTAAGCAAATATCATATACTGTATGATCTTGTTCTGCTATGGTAATATCATAAAATAAATATTTAGTCCTAGTTTATCCTCACAATTTAAGGCTCATTAACTCATTAACATCAGAGGCATTTAAATCCAATTGTAGTTTTCCTATAGTTAGACACAAGGCTGGTTCTAGACATTTGGAGACAAAATCTATGTTGGAGGCCCTCCAATTTTTTTTCCCATTTTTTACTGATATGTCCATATAAATCAAACTTTAACTAATGTAATCTCTTATTTGTTTATTGTTTGTTGAGGATGCAACTTTTTTTTTTTTTTTTTTGATTTATTTCCTGGACACCACTTCAGTAAATGAACATCTGTGCTTTTGTCATTTTAATTTTTCCCTTCTATTGAACCAATAGATATTGCAGTGCACTATATACTCAAATCAACTGCTAGTGGAAGTGGAAGACAAACTACTAAGCAGAAAAAAATTGTTCCCTTTCAGTCGGTCACGTTCGACGTCATGTCGGCAGTGTGAACCGACGAATTGGGAATCTTGCTAAAGAGACTGTAGCGACTGGGCTATTTGAATCATTCGTTCGTTTGTCCTGAATTAACAAATTCGGACTCTCCGTGTTTTCTAAGCACATTTATTCTGAAACCCAAAGCCTTTTTACACTCTGAACTGAGATAGGTAACTCAAGACTCTCGACAATCTAAATTACCATCATGGCTCCGACATGGCTGGGTTTAGAATGTTTTTGGACACTTTTATGGCACCTGGGAGTAGAGAAGAATTCCAAACCCTTTCTCTCTCCAAGCCAGAGACCCAGGTGGCCAGGAGATCTCACACACACACACCCTTTGTATTATAACTTGGAAATACCCCTTTTGATATATGTACAATTCCTGTATGCATATTTTATTAGTTTGTTTGATCATATAATATGATTTTCTAGTGTCTAGCTCTGAAATGTATTGTTGAAGAATGTCTTTCCAGTGGAATCGCATTCCGTAACCCGACTCCTCTTTCTAGAGGATAACACTTTACGACCCTGCACGAAGCTGCAGCCAAAGACTTCTCTGCAAGAGATAACGGGAAGCGCAACGTGACAGACATTCCAACACACACATTAACGCACACACATACACGAACTTTGGACATTAAACTTAGAATATAAGCATGTAATTTTTCATATACTCCTGAGTGTTTTCCTAGGTTATATTCACTTCGTGTATGACATTTATTTGAAGGAACGAACTGGTAAATGCTTCTATTCGTGCATGTGATTGTAACTTGGTGTTCCTACAATCTTCATATGACAAGTTTCATATCTCTGTAAACCTCGCAATCTAACAGAGTCGGATTTCGATAGCAGAATGCAATAATGTACATTGTTTTACACTTTTCATATTTCTGGAGCTGAACAGCTTACTTTCATCTCCTCATGACTCATTCAAGTGGGCGTGTCTGACAAGACAAAGAAAAATCTTCCCGCCCAAGATGCTCTAAGGTGATTGGTCCGCGTACGCAGAGTAGGTGTGAACCCATCTTCTCCATAAAAGACCGACTCATGAAATCTTAAGAGAGCACTTTTACGAACCCTCTTCGTCAGCGAGAAGATCCATATGGCTCCCTTTTAGGGAGCATTCTCCGTTTTCTCTTTTCTTTTCTTTAAGTCTTTTCTTTATTTTCGTCTTCGGACTCTACCTACGTTCAGTGAAATGAACGTAGCCGGCAACCTCAACTTTAAAGAGACTTGAACATCCCGCGGCCGCGCTCACAGAAGCAAGCCCTGCTTTCTTAAAGAAACACGCACGCTGCTCTTAGGACACACGCCCGAACACGACTCGGCGTTCTTCAGCAACAAAGAGAACCATTTTGCAAGATAAGTTATTGAACTTTTAATGTAATCTGATTTCTTGTTGTCTCTCAAGGTTACAGTGCCTGTGATTTTTCCATGCTGAGATCATCTCGGTGATCTCTCATCCTGAACTTTAGTTTCACTTTCTCCCTTTCATCCTCTCCCTCTCTCATCTGTTATCCGTTTAGTCTTGTATTTGTTTACGTGTTCTGTATATACATATTTACTCTGTGTGAATCGTAGTTATGTATTCATTAGTTCAATTGTATTAAAACCTATATACTTGATTGATCCTGTCTATAATTCTCACATTACGAGTCCCTGAAATGTTTGATCTAGCTACAGGCTTTACAATTTGATTATGGTTTAGTAACCTAAATTTATAAGGACAGGAGAATAGTTCCCCTTCGTTACGGGGAACTCCCGCTGCGTCATATCAACGCTACGGGGAATGCCTTCGGCATGCGTTATCTGAAGTCACTATACAACTATTCCAATCTGGATTGGTGTGCGTCATCGTGCGTCATGACGTTGCATGTGACGGTGACCCGGACGCTATATAAGGGTCACAGGAACAAGGAAATGACAGCTTCTGTTCTTCAGCAGCGTTCTATGTCAAACTGTACGTCTTATTTGGTGTTGTCTGTCAAATCTACTATGGCGAAGGCAGTGTGCGTCTCCTTGATTTAAGAAAAATTAAAGAAGCAAGGATGGCGCACACTTGCTTTGTGGTGTTGGGTTGTGAGCGGAGCTGGCACGGACAGTTCTCGAGGGCACTGTCTATTTTGTGCAAACTGAAAGGATTCTGTGACTGGGATCTCGCGTTTGCCGAGGCAGCGCGTAGGTTTATGTCTGCATTGCAATACAGAATCTATAGTGGCTCGGATCTCGCGTTTGCCGAGGCAGCGCGTAGATTACGGCTACTCTGCAATAAAGATTCTGTGACTAATCTTGCGTTTGTCGAGGCAGCGCATAGATTAATGTCTGCATTGCAATACAGAATCTATAGTGGCTCGGATCTCGCGTTTGCCGAGGCAGCGCGTAGATTACAGGTCTGCAGGGTGTAGACTCTGAGTTTACTCTTCCGCTCCCGCCTGAGCCTGTTTAAAAAGAATAAAATAGGCTTGCGTTCCTAGTGCATCAGCTCGCGTCTGTCGAGGCAGCGCGTTGTCTGTTTGCATTGGGTTCGCACGTGGAGCAGTGTTTACAGGTCTCGCGCACGGTTCGGAAGCCCGCGTCACTGCGGCTTCTTCCGACCGTGTTAAAGACCCGGTGTTTGATTTATCTGATTCTGAGGAGTCAGATACTATCAACACTGAACCACGAATATTCACCACATTATGAGGAGTTGCTGGAGAAAGACTGGGGCTGTAATGTAATTAAATGTTTGGTAATTTAATAAGAAGGAAGCGTCTAAAAAGAGTGCTTCCTGCAAACCCAGTCAAAATCCTTGTGTCAGAGTCTTCCTTTTTCAAACGATCTCCATACTGAGGTACTGAGATTGTGGAATAATTGAAGAAGAAAATTAAAGGGGAATTTAATGATGCAGGGGGTAGAAGAATATTTCTCCCAGATATCGTATTACCTCTGATGACTCAGACACGTCCCTCCAAAATTAAAGTGGAGCTAATATAAATATTATCTCGAATTTGGTAGGGAAGGCTTATATGGCGGCATGTCAAAAAAAATAAAAAAATAAATGCATACCTACATATGGTAGTCCAGGTCCCCCGGGGACAGTCACCAGCTCCTCATATTCTGGGAAGTCACCTCTTCCCCTCCCCTTCCCCCTGTACAGGGCTCGGGGTCAGAGGAGACGTTCTCATAAAAAATTTTTTTTTTAAAAAACTATGAGGTCCTGGCGTAAAAACGCGGACCCTTATGGGCACTTCATATTATTTTCGGTTAGTTCCTGCCGATCTATCGCTTCAGGTCACCGAATCTCAAAACCTGAGGTCAGTCTCGAGGGACTGATCTCCTTATTAGATTATTCATCGGTTACGTCCTGCCAGTAAACTGCTTCAGACCACCGATAAGCACATTATATCACCTGAGACTAACCCAGAGAAATTGATTCCTCTTGTAGATTGTTTAGACGCCTGGTCAGGCCTTCCGAATATATCTAAATGGACCCTGGGTATAGTTAAAGGATATAGAATCCAGTTTAAAGTAAGACCACCCGATTTTAACGGGGTATTTCACACACTGGTTTTCTCACATCAGCGCCAGGTGATGGAAAATGAAGTTGAATCTCTTTTAGCAAAAGCAATAGAAATTGCCCCTAATCAGGAGAGGGATTCAGGTTTCTACAGCCGTTACTTCATTGTTCCGAAAAAGGATGGTGGACTTCATCTTATTGTAGATCTTAGAGTATTGAATAAATCTTTGAGGAGATTTAGTTTCAATATGCTCACTATACCCAGTATCATTCAGCAAATCAGATCTGAAGACTGGTTTGTGACAATAGATCTCATGGATGCTTATTTTCATAACTTCATCATCCATTATCATAGGAAGTTCCTTAGGTTCGCTTTTGGGGGGAAAAGCTTACCAATATAGGGTTCTTCCTTTCGGCCTAACTCTATCCCCTTGCACTTTCTGTATGGATGCTGCCCTTGCTCCACTGAGACTTCAGGGGAACCGCATCCTAAATTATTAGATGACTGGCTTATTCTGGCAGAACCAGAGACGCTAGCAATCCAACATCGAGATGTTGTTTTGCGTCATCTTCAGTGCTTGGGGCTAAGGCTCAATGTCAAGAAAAGTTCTCTGTCTCCTCTTCAAAGAATAACATTTCTTGGAGCTGAGTGGGACTCGCAATCTATGCAAGTTCACTTGACCCAGCCACGTATTTAAAGTATCGTGGCTGCAGTTAGAGCTATCAGGTTAGGCCAGGCCATCACTGTCAAACATTTTCAAGGAATTTTGGGCCTTATAGGGCCCTACAGTGGTGGCTCGGGACCAGGGGGTTTTCCCAAGGGGCAACCCCTTCCGTATGATTAGAGTTACGATCAGGTACCTTCGTTCTCTAGTCATATGGAAAGACATACGGTTCCTGTCCCAAGGCCAGGTGCTTGGAGCTTCGTGTCCCAGAAAAATTCTGACCACGGATGCTTCCCGCATGGGCTGGGGTGCGGTCATGGAGGGCCGGTACACCCGCGGGGTCTGGAAGGACCATCACCTCTCATGGCACATCAGTTGCCTGGAGATGCTGGCAGTATTATTTGCCCTCAGGCATTTCCCTCCAGACCTCAGAGGCCATCAGGTCCTTATTAGGTCTGATAATATATCGGTGGTTTTCTATGTCAACCATCAGGGGGGCTTGAGGTCTCGTCCTCTGTGCAAATTGGCCCATCATATTCTATTTTTGTCTAAGGACAAATTTCTCTCTGTGAGGGCTATGTATATACCTGTGGTTGATAATGTGGGAGCAGACACCCTGTCGAGGCAGGGGCCCAGGCCAGGGGAATGGAGGCTCCACCCCGAGGTGGTGGAGCTTATATGGGAGAAGTTCGGCCAGGCGGAGGTAGATTTATTCGCTTCTCATGAGAATTCTCATTGCCCGCTCTGGTTCTCTCTCTCGCATCCAGCCCCGTTGGGTCTGGAGGCCATGGTACAGACGTGGCCGAGGCAACGTCTGTACGCCTTTTCCCCCGGTCGCTCTACTCCCTGGAGTTCTGGAGAGGGTCAGAGGATTTTGAGTAGATCTTATTCTCGAAAAACCACACTGGCCTTCTCGAATAGGGTGATCTGGTGGCCGAGGTCATCAGATCAGCTACCTCCAGAACTCCCCGGCTCAGGAAGTTTTAATTGAGTTAGCTGGACCCAGCCTTTTACTGCCCTATGGCTTCAGTACTGGGATTCTTCTATACTCTAATCGGGACCTCTCGTCCACGCTCAGAGCCGCTATGGCGCCTACGGCCTCCGTATGCTCTCAGGGTGGTCCACCCGGGTCGTCCCATGACCTCCATATTTCCCTGTAGCCTTCTAGGATGAATCCTGTTATCCTTGCAGGCTGACAGGTCTGTGGAAAGAAAAGCCCCTGTCGGTTCTGCGGGATACGTGTATGTTAGATTAAAAGAAAATCTACATATTTTGGAAATCTGTTAGCTTTCTAGTAGAAAATTTCCCCGGTCACCAATAAGGGTACCGGAGGCTATCTTATGATTTCCTCTGGCTCTTCATCCTTCGTTGCTATAAGTGTGACAGGAGAGCCTTCTAGGCTTTTAGGGTTATCCACTAATGGTGCCTTGGAGTCAGTGTCCTGCCTTTTTAGGCATATGTATATATTGGACCTCACTTCTGAGGCTGTTAACTCAGCCTTTTTCTTACACCAAAAAAGACAAGAATAAAATTCTTAGTATAGTGGGTTCTATAAATTCTCCCCTGTCCTTAGCAATGATCCTCACCTTCAGAGTGCTTTCTGCCTCTGTATGCTGCGTCAAAATCTGGATGAACCCTGTCTCTGCAGGCTATCATATTAAATTGCTTAGAGCCTTTATTCGGCTCCGCAGAGTATATCTATATAGGGTATTAAATGGGAGTTTGTTAGCTTTCTTTGAGATATTTCTCCCCGGTAACCAAGGTACCGGAGGCTATTCTAAAAATTCCTCAGGCTCTTCATCCTTCGTTGCATGTGCGGTGTAAGCAAGAGAGCCTCTTAGGCTTCCAGAGATGATCCACTAAAAAGGTGTTAGGAGTTAAGTGTTCTGCCTGTCATTAATCAGGCCTATATACTTGGACCTTAATATCAAGGTTGTTGATGCAACCTTCCCTTTGTACACCAAACAAGAAAGAATAAAATTCTTAGCACAGTTGGATCTTTCACTCTCCCTTGCTTTAGTGCTCTTGAGTGTGCCAGATGTTTCACACCAGGGGCGCCTGTTCTCGGTGGGGGCTAGCTGGTACTCGTTCCCCGTAGCGTTGATATGACGCAGCGGGAGTTCCCCGTAACGAAGGGGAACGTCTCGGGTTACTGGATGTAACCCTGGTTCCCCGAGAGAGGGGAACGAGACGCTGCGTCCCCTCTCCCCACCTTCGGGGCGCCCTGAGAACAGCTGCTTTGAACCTTTTTCGAAGCTGTCATTTCCTTGTTCCTGTGACCCTTATATAGCGTCCGGGTCACCGTCACATGCAACGTCATGACGCACGATGACGCACACCAATCCAGATTGGAATAGTTGTATAGTGACTTCAGATAACGCATGCCGAAGGCATTCCCCGTAGCGTTGATATGACGCAGCGTCTCGTTCCCCTCTCTCGGGGAACCAGGGTTACATCCAGTAACCCGAGACGTTTTCATGGCCAGAAAACTGATCTTTCTGGAATTATAAGAAGTGGTAACTTTTATGAGAAAGTTGGTGAGTTAATCTTATGGTCGTTTGCGGGACAAACGACTGTTCGGTGATTACATTAATTTTCCATTAAGGGTTATCTCATAATCGATCTGAAATAGGATTATTGATATATGAATGATGAATTAGAATTCGTTGTGATTGATTATTCATATATACAAATCGATCTATTTTCAACTTCGAATAAATTAACGTAACTGTAATATGCAAAATATTAATCATATTCATGATTAATTATTACAATTCCCTATAGATCATTTGAGCTAATATTAATATTAATGTACAACCCAGTGTTGCTACAAGACCAATCTACTTTGAGTGTAACTAAATGAGCCAATGCACATTGGCAGGCGAGATTTGCATCTGCCGCTCCACCCCGCAGCGCTGGTATAAATGAGCAGAAGGTGCATCGCATATCAGTTTTTCGCTACGGAGCCGAGCATTTGAACTGTTTCTACTTTACAATTTACTAGGGTCTATTCTACGAGCCAGGGCTGGATTTCCCGAATCCTTCTTAACTCTACGTCATTCTTTTTTGCGAACGTATTTTTATTGTATTCTACAACACATTTAACAAAATAACATAACATACACTTAAATACAAACATAAATTACTCAAATCCCTCCCCCTCCACAATAACCCTGGCAGTCAAAAAAATAAATAAAAAATTAAACATACAGTGCTTTATATCACACACTCCTGTTAAGCATTAAGCATACACTACAACTTCACACATCTATAGCCTCTTCAATATCTCCTTCTTTAACAAATCTCAGGAACATCTCCCAAATTTCGTAGAATTCAGAAGACTTCCCCTTAATCACATATGTAAGCTTCTCAAGGGCCAAACTGGATATCAAGTTTTTCAGCCAAAGTCCAAGGGAAGGACAACTTGTATTCTTCCAACAAAGGGCAATTGAACGCCTGGCTTGTAGTAGGCACAAATTAAAAAAAAATGTCTCTTTGACGGGCAGAAAGCAATTGTCCACATATGGCGCTTTTCCACTACACAGTACCAGCTCGCCTCGACTCGCCTTTGTTTGGTTTTCCACTGTGTAAAAGTTGTACCTGTACCTGCTTCCAGGTACTTTTTTTCGTATCACCTCTGGCGAGGTTCTGAGCGAGCTGAGGCGATACTAAAATGTGACGTGAAAACACGGCAGACTGCTGATTGGTCAGAGAACCAGCGTAGTGACGCGTAGAAGATTACGTCACGGCAGTTTCCTCCGGCGTCGCTATGATGACCAGGTACTATTGTGGAGGTACTATCTGCAATGGAAAACGGAGCGAAAAGCGAAAAGCGAGCCGAGCCGAGCCGAAGCGAGGCAAGTCGAGTCGAGTCGAGTTGAGCTGGTACTGGTAATGGAAAAGCGCCAATAGACACCCAAAACACATTACCGGGCTTAAAGGGATAGGAGGAGGAGTAAAATGAGATGCATAATGAGTCACTTTCCTCCAAAACTTTTGCACCTCACCACATTCCCATACACAATGAAAAAATTTGCCTTGGAAAATATTGCATTTAAAACACAATTCAGGAATACTAGGGTTCAATTTATTCAATCTCACTGGAGTGATATAAATGATCATTATCCAAATATATTGTAAGAGTCTGAAACGAGTATTTATAGTTTGAGTTTGTGCTTTTAAACATATTGTAACCCACTCATCTAATGAAATGTCTTTATTTAAATCCTGCATCCATGCTCGTCTTTTATTTTCAGAATTTTCTTTATGATTCTGTATCAGTATATTATATAATTGGGTAATTCACCCTTTACTGAAACAGTCTTGTGTGGAAAAGTTTTCCAGTGTGGATAATGAAGAGAGTTGCACAGATTTTTTTTTGTAAAAAAATAAAAATAAAAATAAAAACTTCTAAGCTGCAGGTATTTTAAAAAAATGTTTGCGGGGTATATGCAACTTTGATACCAGATTGTCAAATGACATTAAAATATTGTCTTCATATAAATCCATCAATCTAACTATTCCCTTATTCAAAATTACACATACATCCGAAAATGCTTCTCACCTTTATTCACCTTAAGTGAATATAGCCTTGGCCAGGAGGGGTTGATGTCATCAGACGGTACCCATCATTCATTGGGTGTTTCGGCCCTTATCCACAACACCCTCCCAATGGTGGGTCGACAGTGGTGGCCAAGTCACTGCCCATCTTCCCCTCCTGGCTTCCAGCTCAACTCCTCCCTCCTGCTCCATAACCAGCAAGAGGATCTTTCCGCTGCCTCCCCCATCCTGTGAGCTGCTGCCTTCCTCTCCTTCCCTGTCATTCCAATGGCTGTGAGCATTCTCTACACTGACTGAGCAGGGAATCCTCTACAGCCGACCTCAACTGGGAACAGCCAAGCCTGCCATCCTTTACCCCTGCAGTCGTGCAGAAGGTCTTGATATTTGGCGCTCTTCCCTTGAAAGGCCTGTTCACACCCCTCTTCCCTTGGGACTGTAAGTTCTATGAGCAGTATCTTTTTTTCCCTCTTCAGACCACAGTACTACATCTGGCCTCAGGGTTGTCTGGACAAACTGGGGGAACTGCAGCCTTCCTCCCAGGTCGACCTTCATTTCCTGTAATTGGGCCCTTTGGAGCAGACTGGTTCTTGTTGTTGCTGTGGTTTGTGGCTTTTCCCCCTCCCTTACAAACTGGATTGATGTTTTTTTTTACGAAGTGGTTGGCGTTTCTTTTTCCTCTCCTGCTCTAAGGTGTTGGCGAGTGTCTTGGGCACTCTGTCGTGGCGTCACCTGTACCTTCACTGGGTGAGTGCTTTTTTACACCCGGACAGGATGTGTGCCATGGTGCCCCTCTCCCCACAAAGCTTGCACAATGGGTCCTCTCTCAACTCATACCCCACTTGTACAAGTTTGTTGGGGTTGGGAGTGTGTCATACAATGATCTCAGCAGAAAGGAAATGTAGAATGGCTCCAGTCTCCATATGTCCGCCCAGGTAATCTTCCTCTTGGGAAGATCCCATTTGGTCCAGGCTCCTTGGGAAGCTAGGTCCACTGCCCTTGACCTTCATCCTTCCTCTTCCAAGTTCTGTACCTCCTCTTGAATCATGGCTCTTCTTTCACTGGTTCCTGCCTTCCTCCACTGTTGGAAATGGGAGGTTCCAAGGCCCGGTCTTCCTGTACATGGCGTTCCAATGATATCACCTAGCTTCAACATGCTCTCAGCTTGTGCAACAGACGAATCAGCTGCCCACCTGCGACCTGCTCTTGTAATGACGCCTGCATGTCTGACTTGTTCATCCTGTGAGTCTCTGTATGTCATTACAACTCTGCACTTTGCAACTTTGAATTCCTCAACCACGGATGACAGAGGAAGTTGGAGCTGCCCTGATCTTATGTAGAGGCCTACTGCAGTGAAGCTATAGTTTAACTATACTATAGTTTAAACTATAGATCTATAGTTTAAACCCCATATCATTTTTAGCTGGAGTGAAATATTAATTCCCCAAATCGGGGAGAAGCAAGATAACAGTAGCGTCTGGACCAATCAGACACACACAAATTATTCATTATATTAAATGAATAATCCAGCAAACTCACTCTCCCAACAAAGGTCTATGAAACTTCCCCCAAAACTAACATCACAAATGAAGCTTACACACTGGCAAAACTCGGTGTCCTGTTACAGGACACATTAGCCGTGTTTCCACTGTCGGGCCAGGCTAGTGCGTGCCAGGGCCAGTCGCATTTCCACTGTCACTTCCGGGGCTTGATCGGGGCTTGATCGGGGCTTACTCGGGGCCAACGGCCAGGATTTCTGGCCCGTCGAATACCTTGGGCCAGAGCGGGCCAGCTCGGGCTAGAGGAGTGGTTACGAACAGAGGCGGAGTTCACCTGAGTCGGGAGACGGCAGCGCCGGATGATTCTGTCAGCATTGAAGACTTTTAAAATAATTTAACTCGCGTTCATGTTTGAATGCCTTGTGTTTGTGATGCAAAAGACTATGCGCGCTAACCATTACCATAGTAAACATAGTAAACGCTTGAAGATATGCATAGTAAAAAAACATAGTGAACGCTTGAAGAAATCAGACCAATCATAAAGGCTATCACAGTCATGTTTTTATTTTATCTGTCAGTAGCCTACGTCTCGTCTCTTTATACCGGACTATCATAAAATAAAGCAACTTTTTTTTTGGGAGCTTCCTCTGTTTCTCTGACTGAAAATATCTGTATGGGAGTCGAGAGAGTGCTAAAGCTCCTCAGGTCGTATTTTTGGTGGCATATATTTGTAGAAATTATCATTCTTTCTAAATGTGATGTAAATATGTCCTGTAACTACCAGATAAACAGTAACAGACGCGACTGAAGAAGTAAGTGTGTCCTCTTTCTTTTGTGAAATAGACCTAACGGTAATTTATTTCTGAGTGACTAATGTGCAATTTTGACATAAATTAATTCATTATGATGATCAATGTATCACTTTTTATTGTAAACCTGTGGTAAAACATCGATGCTTGGGTTTTAAAGGAGCTGTATGTAAGAAATGTATTTCAATTAATCATAAAATGGCCCTGATATGTCACTAGACATTAAGAAATCATGTTCATTTCAAATACCACTGACAACAGTAGTCCGGCCAGGATATTGTCATTTAAAAGTGAAGTTGCAGCCCTCAACTGATGTTGATGTTGTCATCTTGTGTTTTGGCCTGAAGCTCCACCCGCCTCCTATCTACCAATCACGAAGTCAGTAGTGTTTCGGCATCCGGGTTGCCAGCTCTGCTCTAGTTACCACAGCTACGTAGCAGCCTACGTTCCTGCTGGATCCTGCAGCCTATCTGGCAACCTCGGGTCATGGGGGAGGGGGAGGGGATACACCGCTCTACAGTAATTTGAAAGTGATTGCAGTACCAGTTTTGGCCACAATCTTACATACGGCTCCTTTAAATATTCAAGTAAACAACAAAAATGCCAGCAAACGGCCGCTTTTATCATGTTTGTTTTCAACGCTGTTTCCAGTGATTTCTGATTAGTTTTCTGATAAAACTTCCATTTGTTGGTGAATGGGTTAGTGTGACGTTGTTCCAGAGAGTCGTGTTACGGGCGTGTTTTAGTGAAGTGCTGTGGAGCTTCTGGCCTGACAGTGGAAACGCAGGCCCGGTGCTATTAGCCCGGCACGGCCCGTTTAAAGCCCTGGCTCGCACTGGCCCGACAGTGGAAACGCGGCTATTGAGACTAATAAGAGTTTTACTACCCCAAAAGTAATTTCTAGGGAGTTGTGACTCTCACTTAATTCTTACTGAGAAGGAGAAATAAACCCTGTTAATCCTATATATTCTATATATAACCACTTGAGAAATGTATAAACATGTATCGAATTTTCCCATCTCATGACTTTCCTTTTATGTTGTTTGGCCTATGTTTTCTTTTAAACTCTATTGGGTTAATGTTTCAGACTTTCATACTATTGTAAAGACCACCTGTGTGCCCAAAGACGGAATCCAACGGTCTGGGCGAAGGAATAAAAAAAGGGTATTTTCAGCGCTCCAGTGAAGTTCACTTAATTTATTGAAATTTGGTTTCAATTTTACTTTATGTCTACACTTAATCTGACTCCAATATCAAATGATAATCAACTTTAGATCGTGTTTCTTATTAGAAAATAATCATAAATATTGATTATGAATTCATTTAGATCTTTGATTGTTCTGGGTATCCCATATTTTCAATTATTCATTCATTAAGGGACCCGATGCCGCACAGAGTCACATGCCCCAGGTTTACGTGGATCTCACGGTCACAGCCTCGCCAGTCAGATCCTTGGTCCGAGGGTGCAGGGTTTGCTAATACCTCTTAAGTTGGTTGCCTACTGCTCACTCATACAAAAAAGTGTAGTTCAGAAGTAGCAGAAATCAAAAGGTCTTCAGATGACGTGCCTACTGCTCCGTTCATATGCGCCTTTAGTTTGACATATCCTGTACACAAAGCTGCGGTAGCACCAGCCTCCTCATAATCTACTAAAATAATGATTTCAAGAAACTTCAGAATAAATCAAAGATGTAACATTTATTTGTCAGGTAAAAATGTATCATGCCAATTACACAAGTAAATGATTAAAATCAAATTCAGAAATAATAAATACATGACATCAATTACTCAAAGATGACTCTAAAAGTAAGCAATGCATTCCTGACAGAGACACAACGGGAAAACACTGACATTGCACTGTATAGGGGATGTTCCTGGTTACAGGTTCCCAAAGACTGCTCTGTCACCTAGCCTTAAATACTCAGACCAGAACAAAAGGGTTATACCAATATTGTTTAGAGTTATTTTGGGTCAATTCATGTCCCCAAGGGGGTAACACCTGGTTTCGGGGGAGGGGGAGAGGGAGAGGGGGGATCTCAGTGAACTTTTAGTGACTTGAGGAGGGAGAGGGGGGATGCATACAGTGGTTAAAGTGGGATTTGGCAGGTGGGGGAACCCTCAAATTTTGTGTAGACGCAACAGGGAAAAATTACTCACCGTGGGACAACATATTGAGTATTGTGGTATAGCAATAGTTTTTGGGAGAAGAGTGTCACCAAGTATCACAATACTTATTACTAAATACTTTTTATATTTACATCTACACAGATATGATGACGATACTATGTTAAAATTGCTGAACACCACGATATGGAACACAACCTTGTTTTTCACAATGCAAATTCAAACATAAAAATGGCTGAAGACAACTATAACAGAAATAAATCACAACCACAATTATGTATATTTGACATTACCCTTACGAAAAAGAAATGTATTCAAGTGTTCTATTAGTATACTTCTTTTAAACTAAAAATAAGAAAGCATACTTTCAGTCTACATTTTATATACTTCTCAAAAATATACTGTATGTACTTCTCAGAAATATACTTAATTACACTTAAGTGTACTTGACTTATACTGAGAGAAAAGTCCAAGTATATTTGGCCTATACTTGTACTCAGTCTTTTGATCAAGATATACTTAAAAGTTTAATTATTCAAAGTATACTTGGATTTTAGTTGTGTTAACTCTTTTGATTGAGTAGCCTATTAAATATACTTTGTTTACATAGTTTTTCATATACAGTCTTACAAAACTTACATTGTTTGAAAATATTGATTAAAATATTGATATAAAACATATGTTTCTAATTATGCGTATCTGAATTTTTGGGTTGGCTAGTCCACTGGTAGTGCACATAGGAATTTACTTTAATTCTACTTTACTCTTTTCCCACCATTGACTGAATTTTCCAGCTATCCATGTTTTCACTGTTATACGGTAGGGGGCGAAGAAATGAGACTGAACTACAAAACCTGACTCTCTCATATAAATGTGACTCACAGGTAAGTCACATACCGTATCTTCAAATAATATAATGGAGTGATTTTCATAAAGATAAATAGAGCTACAGTACTGTTTTTGAAAGAAATGTGTTACAAATACACAATTTAACTCACAGACTTAAACTTAATAGTATAAACCTTCTCAGGACTGTTTCCTGACACTTGGACAGAGCATTAAGCACAGTATATCATGAAATTATAAAAATCGGTCCACATTCTGGTCAAGATTCTGAGATTGCAAGAGTCAGAGTTTTGATATTATGCTGTATGTGCAGAAACATTGCTTTGGTGTTTAGATATTGTAACTTTTTGTTTCATGTGCATTTGTGCAACCTTTGTTTCCACAATTTTAAAAGTCTCTTTTGTAAGAGAAATAATGTACAGTAAAAAAAAAAATTGGAAATGGAAGTGTTTTATACAGAAAGTTTAAAGAACAGCCTTTATTTGATATATAATTTCTTTTTTAACAATGCCAAATAAAAGCATAGAAATCATAGTGTTCTCAAACCTTTGAAAAGCAGTGTAAAGGCTTTTAAAAATGTAAAACCAACATCTAGGTTTTTCTTAAACTATTACGCCATTATATAACATTTAAACTGTAGTGTAAAAATAAAACTGATATCTGTCATAATTGAAAACCACTGGAGCTTTGTTTCAAGCAATAAAATATTTTCAGATATTTAAAACCCTGTATAAGATTATTTCTATAGATTTCATATATAGCAACCGAATGCATGCGTCTTCACTGGACCTGCTCTTTTGACTTTTGCTTTAATGTTCCTCCATTTAAAGCCTCTTAAACATGGATGGTTTCATTGTACTGCAAGAGTGAATGATGATACTCAGCAAAATTGTTTTTAAGTTCTCGCATTGTGTCTGATTCCACCTGTAATGTGGATCTTCATTTTGTTACTTGATGATGAATATGTTGTCTGTGTCATGACAGACTAGAAGGGAGCTTATGTTTTTGATGATGCACAAAAAAATGCAGTGGTGTAAACCCACTGAAGGCATGTAAAATAAGACAGAGCTACATGATTTGACTCTCAAATACATTCATCAATCTCAGGTAAATATCATATACTGTATGAGCTTGTTCTGTTACTGTAATATCTTAATTGAAATATTAAATTAGTTGTCTCATGACCTCACGATATGTCAGAAAGGAAAAGGAAAACAGAATGAGTTTTATCTGGAGTACAAAAAGAAAACACATTCAACTATATGTATTATTGATATTTTATTATAGTGTTTTTTTTCTTTCTTTCCGTTTTCAGGTTATGTTGTGATATCTGTCTTCAGTGTCTTAGCGATGGTCTTTGTGGGTATGTATGACTGCTGCATAAGCGGAAAGTGTGACTGGTGACTGTTATCCTTTTGCGGACGAACAGATTCAGAGACACACAATGATTTACAGCTTGATAGTCTCCCTACCACTTCCTCCAGTACTACAGACCCACATCTAAACTGCAATAAGAGAAGAAAATTTTATTTTTTATTTTCATTTTTCGTCATCCAAGGTACTCCATTGATTTCAGTTGCTTGCCTTGCATCAGATAAAAAAAAAAAATAAAAAAAAAATGCATAAAAGTTTTACAAATAATATCATTTGTAAAAAAAATAATACAAATGTTACATTCCAAGTGTTCTGAAGCCATATGATAACTTTATGTGAAGAACAGAGAGGATTTTATGTTTTAATCGCTGAAAATTATCCCGCTCCATGAACGCATGCAGTGAAGTCATAATTCATTCAAAAGATACACCCTTTTGCAGTGTTTAGCATGACGCAATCGGTCACGATACACATGAGAGCCAATGCCATTTCACAATCAAACCTGACGTAACGCTTCTTCGGGTGGAGTTAGGAAGATTCTAAGGGCCCGACACACTTTTGGGGCCCCCAGGGTTCGATTTTATTAATGGAATGGGTGCAGTAGGGGGCCCAACCTGATATTCTTTCATAGGGCCCAACATTTCTAGCGGCACCCCCATGCCCAACACGTCAGAAATAATGGAGTAAGCATCAATATGTGACGAGTTGGGAGTGAGAACGTGATGTTGCCATCCACTGTGCTGCATTTTGCTTTGTTTTTCTATGTAAGCATGTGCTCGACGGACGTTTTTGACCGTTGCACTCGTGTCTTGCACATGAGCTCTGCATTTTTAGAATGCTGTGTCAAGTTAAAAGAAATTCAACTTCGTAAAACAGGTGCCTTGAAACATTGACGCATTTATTCCATTCTACTGCCCTGCATCTTGTGTTTTTAAACAAACAAAAAAACATTCTGTGTGAACGGCCCTAACAATTTCTTTTGTTAGCTATTATTAGTGATTAATGAGCTTATAAAAAAGTATTGTTATATAAAATGTATGTTTGTCTCTTTTCTTTATTGCAGTAAGAGGTACAAATAGATAGGCCATTAATCATTGCATGAAAACATCTTGATCATCATTCTTTTACCCAAAACAAGTTACAGTTCAGAGAACATACAGTGACCAATATTGTTACCACAATTTAGTTTATTAGGGGCCAAGCACCGAAGGTGCGTAGGCACCTATTGTATCTGTTCCCGTTCCTATTATTATTATTATTATTCCGTTTCTTCCGACTTGGAGTCTATGGCAGCCCATAGAACCGCTTGCGGGAAAGTTTTGAAATTTGGGACACTGATAGAGGACAGTCTGAACTGTCACCATAGCAAATTTGGTGTCTTAAAACCAATCCCTCTAGCGCCACCAACTGTCCAAAGTTGCACTCATGTTTATGCTAATAACTTTTGAACCACAAGGGCTAGAAACAAAATTCTTTTCTCATTACGATTCGATTACACCATATGACGTCATTTTCCATCATAATAATTTTTCCGCCATTTTGAATTTTCCGAAAAACCTACTTTTTCTAACTCCTCCTAGGCCGTTGCTCCAATTTCCACGAAAATTGAATCCGATCATCTTCATACCATGCCGACAAAAAGTTATGGAATTCGTGTTGATTCGTCAAACCGTTCTCGAATACAGCGCAAACAAATTTTACGTAGCGCTTGCGAAAACAGACACAAACCTGTATCTCCGCAACACTTTATCGTATTCAGACCAAACTTGGTACATGTCCTCACAAGCATGACCTGAGGCTACATGCTGCGTTTCGGCGCAGCGCCACCTACTGGTCCGGAGATATGAAAAATGGCTGTTTTTGCTTATAACTTCTGAATGGTTTGTCCAAAAAACATAAAAGTGGTCTCGTTAGATTCAGGGCGTCATGCTGAGTCGACTGATATCCAATCTTCCCAGATCAGTCATTTTGGCTGTCGGCCATTTTTAATTATGTGCTAAAATGCTGTATTTTATGAACGCATGAACGGATTGTTACGGAACTCAGTATGGGTCATCAGCACGATCTCTTGAAGGAACCTGAGAAGTTTTGAAACAGCGCCACCTAGTGGTGAATTTTTTCCCCCAAATGCTTATAACTTTGGGTGTGGTCGACTTATTTTCACAAGAGTCATATCTTTAGACTCCTGAATCGTTGCCGAATCCAACGATACCAAACATGCTAGGTTTCGCCTTACGGTTTGTGTAGCGTTGTGATTTAGCGCTTAAAAAACATTTGGCTATATCTTCGAAACCGCTAGTCCGATCGAGACGAAACCACCGTCAGAAGTTTGGAAACATAGGTCGATAGCCACACGCAAATTGCCCAAATGCGAAAATATTGATAGTAAGGGGTAGTAAAATCCAATCAAAGTCATGTGTCAGTCATTTTTTACGTGTTTTTTCATATAAATGTCTATAACTCCGAAGCAAATTGAGATATTTTCACCAAAATTGACACACATATGTATGGGCTCACTCTGAGGACACGTAAAAAAAATGGTGGGACTGAGCCTCTTGGTGGCGCTATAATAGAACAAAACATGAAATTCCTATTGACTTCAATACAGTTTTTGTAAATAAAATGCTTTACTAAACAAATGCATTGGTGTAATATTACAAAACTCAGAATGTGCCATCAACACCATCCCCTGAAGGTACCCAAAATATTTCGAGACAGCGCCACCTAGTGGTCAAAAGTTATAAAAACATTTCCAAAAAGGATAATAACTTTTGATTAAATCTGGCTATTGAAATGCCACTGGTCTTAATAGATTCCTTGGGTCAAGCCGAGAACATAGATACCAAGTTTTTCTTATTTGGCCGAACTTCCTCTCCGCCATCTTGATTTTCATTCAAAACCTACTTTTTCGAACTCCTCCTAGGCCGTTGCTCCAATCTTCACCAAAATTGAATCGTATCATCTCCAGACTGTGCTGACTAAAAGTTATGGATTTCGTGTCGATAGACGAAACCGTTTTCGTATAGCGCAGCAGCAAAGTTGATGCATGATGGTAAAAGCACTATTCAGGCTTTATCTCTGCAATGCCTTGAGACCAAACTTTGTATGTGTCATTGTCACTTCACTCTGACCTCATCACATCAGTTTTGTAACTGCTCCACCTATTGGTCGAAAGTGATAATCCATTAAATCATATTCTGAATGACTTTTTTAATGATTTTTCAGCCATTTCGCCTAAAATCCTCTTTAAATGTCTTTAATTGCTCATTGTTGCAGTTGGTTTGACACCTTCAGCCATGTTGGCATATCCTGTCATCTGCTTGCGCTTGGCCCCGATAATTGCTGCTTGCAGCTATATTTATTATTATTATTATTATTATTATTATTATTATTTTAAAATGTGGGTGTGGATGGTTACCATCATGGTGACGAGTGGAGGATGGAACAGACATGTCAAATGTTCTATACTGCCTTACTCATGCAATTAGCACGTTAACATTTACTGAATTAGCTATAGTTATTATTATAGAATTATATATACTGAATCAGTTACCTCAGCATTTTTAAGTAAATAAATTCAAAGAGCTCACATATTTTTATTTTGAACTCATACATTTTAATTGCTCTTAAATTGAAAGTTGAATGAATTAGCTTACTCAAAAATTTCTCATACATTGCCATTTAAAATGTATGAGTATACAACAATAATAAAAAAAAATATTTAAAAAAACCCTGCTAGTTTTGCTTATTTATTCTTGAAATTTCATAACTGATTACCTCAAATAAGTTTTGTCAACTTATTCGGGATTACAGTGTACTACAGGCGGCGATGTTGTGTTAAAATGCTGCATGTGAGCTAAACAGAGGATGTATAAACAATTGACTCCCCATAGACTGATAATTACCCATTCATTCATTGCTTCATCCAATCCATTGCTCATCTACTTGGCATTCATTTTGTTGGCATTTATTTTATTAAAGTCCATTTGTGTAGTGGTTTGTAGTTTCTGTTTGATTATTGATTCAATTTCGTAGTAGTTTAGTCATGTACCTTATAGTGAGTGTGATATTTTATTTACTCTTGTATATCTTTTTGTTAATAAATTCATTTTTACTGCAAACTGTGTCATTCTTGTGTTGAAAATCAGAGGCTTTACAAGCTCGCCAGAATCTCACGAAATTGATCAGATGATGAACTTCCTATCATTTATATAATTCTGTTACACTTTATAATAACTGCATTCTATGAAACAGTTAAGCATTAGTAAATAGTTAATCCATTTATAAAGCATTAATATACATTAATACGCAGTTTTCTAAATACAGCAAATGCTTTGTTCTTGATCTATAAGCATATCTATAATGTGCTCAGTAATGTGCTCATACTTTATTAATGATCAGTTTATCGTTTTTAAATTATGTATTACATTATTTACAAACCAGTAATTTGGAGTTGTCAGTTTTCATAAGATAATTTAGAAAGTGTAAGTAAATGATTAATAAACTATTTAAATGAACATTTATACATCTTATTATTTAGACATAAGTGATAGTTACTCAGTGTATTGATAAATGCTTTATTAACATGTAATCCTACTGTAATTCATGGTAAATTCAGGTAGTTGTAAAACATGTAGAAGTTGTCATTTAACTCTTTATTTATTTTATTTTATTTTATTTTATTTTATTTTTTGAGCTCATCTAAAGTGAGAACTATTTATGCCTCATTTACCAGTGCCAACACTGGATTACAGGAGTGCCAAAATACATGTTTTTTTATTTAATTATATATATATATATATATATATATATATATATATATATATATATATATATATATATATATATATATATATATATATATATTTAAAAAAAACAATAATAATATAATAAAATATTTCACAGTGTCAAAACTACCTCAGAACTAACTTTAAAACATTAGAGAACA